>NC_062222.1:84350693-84668038 GCF_902686445.1 Sciurus carolinensis
TGTGTTTGTTGTATTAGAAAAAAATGTGGTTAGAGAAGTGGTTGGAATTGATTTAGTTGTGGTTGAGGACACTGTGGCTTTGGGAATGGATATTTCAGGTCCAGCATGGGTCATTTCTAATTTGATAGTATTGTATGGAACTGTTTTAAGTTAAACAGTTGTTGTTGGGTTAGATTCAGGTATGGTGGTGTTCTCCAGGGAAATTTTAATTCCTATAGTGATTGCTGGATAGTTTCATGCTCACTGTTGTTAATGGGGATCCAATGAAAGTCCTTAGAGTGGTTTTATGTTCTGAAGGAATTTTAGGATGATTTTGGATCCAGCAGAGGTTTCTTAGGTGGTTTGGAGCTTGGTGGTGGTTGTTAGGGATACTTTCAGGTTCAGTGATAGTCTCTGGACTGGTTTTGGATCTGTGGGTGGTTTTTGGAGTGTTTGGGAGTCTGGTGATATTCATTGTTATGTTTTCACTTTCAGTGATAGTCTCTGAGTTCATTTCAAGATCAAACATTTTTCTGGGGTGGTTTTTGATCTAGAAGTGAACTTAGGTGTGGATTTGTGTTCAGCAGTACTTTTCAGAGTTTGGGGTTGCTTGGTGGCTTTTGGGGTGGATTCTCATGTTGTTTCAGTTTTCATGGTGGTCACTGGGGTGTTTTCAATTTCAACCATGTGTGGTTATTTTGGGTTCAGGGATGATCTGTTCAATGGAGGTTATTGGAGTTGTTTCAGGTTCAGTAGAGGTTGCCAGACTATTTTCAAGCTCTAGCGTAGTCACTAATGGATTCAGGGTTAAAGGTGGTTGATTTATATCAAGTTTAGATGTGATTTGTTGTGTTGTTTTCAGACACATTTTTCAAATGGATTTGCTTTGGGTTCTGATGTCATCATGTGGGTAGTTTCAACTTTAGGGGTGATCACTGTGGCATTTTTAGCTTCAGTGTTTGCTGCAGACATATTTGGTTTGGAGGTGACTTCTGAGTGTGTTTGGGGTTCATTGGTGATTTAAGAAGCTTCTATAATAGGTTCAATAATAAATGGAATGCTGGTAGACTAATCTAGAATGTTAGCAGCAATTTAGTTGGGCAGAAAACAGTCTGGATTGAAGGAATTTTTGGAGGGAAATTTTCAAATCAATTTGGTAAGACAGATTCTTTAATACAAATTATACAACGTGAAGATGGTTTTAGAACTAGTGTCCAAGCTTCCTTAGGTAGACGTCTTGTTCTATGTACTTGTCTCCATAAGTTTTGTGATTTCTCATGATACCTCTGTGTTTTGTGTGGCAATGAATTCAGGTGAGCAATGCTGGATTTATCAACAAGACATTTTGAGAAAGAGAAAATAGCAGTTGGCCCACTTTTTCCTTGCAGGATACTGTGTTTTGTGTTTTGCTTTCACTAGATTGTAAAAATAGAAAAGAGAATATTTTTCATGAATAAAAGAATTATTGAAATAGATAACTTAATGATTATATTTGGAAGCATCTTTTCATTATCTTATTTTTTGGTGAAGTACAGCAGATGTACAAAAATATGATATATAATTCAATGAATTAAGAAGGCAAATACCTCATGGTTAAGCACCCTTGGATTCAATTCCCAGTACCGAAAACAAACAAACAAACAAAGGCAAATATTTCTGTAATCACAACACAGATAAAGAAATAGACCATTGCTATCACCAAAAGCTACTTTGACTTCTTCGTAGTTTTCTCTCTCCCTCCTCAAAGTTAACAATTATACTTGTGTAGATCTATCTTTGAATTTTATTTAAACAGAATCAAACTATATTTTTTTTGTGTCTGGTTTCTTTTGTTCAGCATTGTTTGTGAGAGTATGTATATTGCTGAGTGTAATTGTAATTAATTTTTAAAGCCACTACAGACTAACTAGTCTTTTCTATAAATTTTCCACAAATTTATCCATTCTATACTATATGAACCATTAGGATGTTTCCAGTGTTGATTCATTAGAAATGATGTTGCCATGAAAATCTTTGTACTTATTTGTTATTGTTAGGTGTACGTGAGATTTTGTGGGAAATATACTAATGTTGAGTATATCCATACCTGATTTCTCAGCATGCATATCTTCAATATTAGTATAGAAATCCATACAGTTTTCTAAAGCAATTTCACTAACTTGTGCTCCCAGAAATAATGTACGTACAATTTCAGGTGCTCCAGTCTTCACTTGGTATTGTCAATCTTTTTATTTTTTAGCCATTCTTATAGGACTGTAGTAATATCTTATTGCGGTTTATATTTGCATTTCCCACGTGACAAATGAAGTGGAATCTTTTTAAATATAATTTATTAACTCTCTGAGTATGGTCAAAATCTTGAAGATATTCTGTTATTTTTCAGACACTAGAGTGTATTGTCTTTTACTTTGATATTTACAATTCACTAATCTTTTTTTGCAGGGGGGGGTGGTGGGCAAGGAGAGGTGGGATGATATCAATTTGAGTTTTATTTTTTCCCTCAGTTTGGATATGTAATTAACTTAGTACTTCTATTGAAAAGAGCTTCTTTCTCCATTAATCTGTAATCCCATCTTTGTTATAAATTGGGTATCCATGTATCTATGGGACCGTTTCTAGGCTGTTTGCTTCATTTCAGTGGTGTCTGTTCATCTCTTGTCAAAACTTTGTATCATAATTACTGTGACTTTAAAATAAGTCTTAAAAATCAGTAGAGCAATTTCACCAATGTTTCTTTTTATTTTTTTGGTATCAGGGATTGAACCCAGGGCCACTTAGCTACTAGGCCACATCCCAGCCCTTTTTACTTATTAATTTTTTATTTTCAATCAGGGTCTCACTACGTTGCTTAGGGCCTTGCTTAGTTGCTGAGACTGGATTTGAACTTTTGATCCTCCTGCCTCAGCTTCTCGAGTCTCTGATATTGCAGGCATGGGTACCCACACCCAGCTAGAGTAATGAATCTTTTAATCTATGAACAATATATGTTCTTCTACTTATACTTTTAGTTATTTCCATAGTACTTTATAGTTTTTGACTTATAGAACTTACATATCTTTCATAGATATATTTTCCTTAGATGCTTATTTGTCCTCTCATATCTTTGGGTAAAATCAGTAGAAAATGTATCGCCTTAATACAGCAAACTGATAACATCACCGACTCTTTAGGAATGAAGGTATGGGTTAGCCTGCCAGGAAAAGAATTATCACCAAGTCCTTGTTGAGGGGAAAGGAAATAGGGACCAGGTTACTGATGAGAATCTATTTTCTTACCATTTATTTTCTTACCATTTACTGGTTTAAGTTTTTTTTTTTTTTCTTTTTATCTTGGTTTTATGAAGTGATTTGGTTTGGTTTTCTTTGTGAATATTCTATTTACATTATTAGGTTCAGACTTTTACTGGAAAATATGTTGTATTTTCCCATTGAGAAAAATGCTATCTCTGACCTAAGGCATACATACTTTATCACATCTTTCGAATATTCCCATTTTATAATCTTTGTGCAAAAACTTCCAAAATTCTTTCTTCTAGCATTTTGAAATATACGATACCTTTTGTTATGTATCATTGTACTGTGCAAGAGCACACCAGAACGTCTTGCTTCTCTATAACTGTAACAGTGCCTTGATCAACCTTTCTCAGCCCCTCTTCTCCAGTACTCTCCTCAGTCTCTGGTAACCACCATTCTACTCTCAACTACTGTGAGGACAACTCTTTTTGTGTGTGTTTGTGGCTAGTTTCTAAGTGGGATAGTTTCTCTTATCCCATGAAGGAGAGTCTAAAGCATAATAGATTTCCTACCTTTGTGGTTCTAGGATTCCTTCTTCTTTTGTTATCGTGAAGTGTTGAATTATGGATCTAAAATCTTTGAGCTTCTCTTTTCCTTCTCCCCTTTCCTACTGTCACCAGCATATTCTCTTCCCTTTGCTTCTACTTTTCTCTTTCTTGCTCAATTTAGAAACTTTTCTCAACAATTAATCTTCCTTCTTTCATTGTGAAGGAGAATTAGTTAGTTTACAGAATTCACAGAAACTAAATTTTTCTACATTGTTTGATCTTTTTCTGATTCTCTCAGCCTCATCAACAAATTGAATACTTTTTACTTAGGGTAAAGAGACAATTATTTTGCTTCAGTTGTTCCCTTTAGTTCTAAAAGTTATTTTTTATGGAATTAGATATTATTTATTAGTATACAATAATTTCTATACTTATGGAAGCTTGGCCAAAATGTTAGTTCCTTGCAGATATGAGAAACAGGGGTTATTTGTTTAAAAAATGAATTTTTTTCAAATCAAATACTTACCTGATATGAGATAGCTTCATGAATTTATGTCAAAGATAAGATCACAGCTACCAGAAGGGTCAATGTGTTAAGATGATAAGTGCAAATGACATATCGTTACCCTATTCACCATTGTAAATTGTGGAAATCTTCTCCAAATTCAGTGTAAATTAGCATAAATTATTTGTGAATATTCACAGAGATTAAAAAACAAGGGCAAAGCTTATGTTCAAATTATTGACTCAAAACTCTTAAATAAACATGGGGAGAGAAAAAGAGAATTGCAATCAAACTTACATTTCAAAAAAGACTCACACTGTGGGTCAGAGGTTCTTTGTTGATGGGACTTTGACTTAATCTGAACCCCTGAGAAAACTCTGAACTGCGTGACATTTTGGTCATCTAATATCATACAGGGCCAGTAAGATTCTAGTAAGAGAGGAGGCATGCATTAAGCCTGCCCCAAAGGAAGATGAGTTTTTTGTTTTTGTTTTTTTTTAATGTGCACATCTACCTTTGCTTCTTAAAAGAAATAGGTAGGAGTATAAAAGTTTTACTCACACAGCAACACTGAATTGCAGGTGACAATAACTCAATAATTATATATACAATTCAATCCTTTTAAATGGGCTTCCAAAATTTCTAATATGTGGAGAGTTTAGAGAACACAAAAGAAGGTAAGAATTATCACTGAATTTGCAAAGATGGCCTGAATAGAATAAAAAGATTGAGGGATTGTGATTGATAGAACCAAATAGCTGGAAGTCAGAACCCATAGTCCAAGAATAAAGGATAATGTTTTCATCTTTTCTTGTTATTTCCTGAAAATGGTCAAATGGTTATCCCTCTTAGTCATATTGATACATTATCTGGTTCAAATTAGTTAACAGAGAAAAATGCAGTTTACATTTTTTTATGTAATCCTCAAGCCTTCTGCATAATGATTATGAGAAAAATTTCAGGGATTTTTACATAAAGAAATGGTCCATTTTAAAAAGTAATAAAGCCACCACATAAATACATACTCATTGTTTCTTTAAAAATAATAAAAGGGATTTTGGTAAACTTCGGGTTAGAACATTTATAACTTTCCTAAACAATACATTTACCATAGTTTTTCCTAGGAACTTACACATGAATAAACAAAATCATTATCCTATTCTCATAAAATCATTGTTCTTTGTCCCTTTAAAAAGCTTTTCTTGGCCTGGGGATGTGGTTCAGTAGTAGAGCATTTGCCTAGCATGTATGAGGCACTGGGTTTGATCCTTAGCATCACATAAAAATAAAGGTATTGTGTCCATCTACAACTAAAAGTTAAAAAAAAGAAAAAAAAGAAAAAAAAAACTTTTCTTATTGTGCAATAATCTTCTGATTATGAACTTAAAAGGTTCATATCAATGTTAAAACATTTTCATGTTTTCTATATTTTTAATCTCCAGATAAGAGTAGACTGTCAACCCTCTCCTTTGTGCATCAGACTAAATTTTGCACACACCAATTGATTTCTTTCACTGATTCTACATATTTTCTGTAAAATACTTGAATTTCCTACCAAGATTTATGCCAGGAGATAGAAAAGCTGGAACAGAACATAGCCCATTAAAATAATTTTTAAATTGTGATTTTTCAAGGTTATAAGTACACTTTATACTCAGAAGGGATTTCTGCTAAGTATGACCACATACTTAAGGACAAAATGAGTGAAACAAAATATTTCCTTAAAAAATAGACAAAGTGGATAATTCTAGGTTTCTTATGCAAGAGTTTCAGAGAAGAGAAGTGTGTCCTGAATCTGTAGAAAACATTATTAAGAGGGTCTGATACATGAATTGGTAGAGTTCAGATTATCATGGTAGCTGTTCTCTGCTACCATGTACTCTCCAGTGTGGGAATTGGAGATCTAAAATGTTTCCTTACATGTAAAAGGAAAAAAAAAAAGATATCTTTCTTGTGGAGTCACTGTAGGAGTTAAGTTATGTGAAATAATAATGTGAAAGCACTTTGAAAGCTGTAAAGTGATTTTCATTGGGCTCTTATGTTGTTATAATCATCTCAGGTATCAGTTTCTAAATCCGTAGCTTATATTATTTGAGAGATATTTCACATGACTTTTTGTGGCAGACTCTATCCTGAGCATAGCGGGTACAGAAATTTCTAAAACAAGTTTCCTGTGGCAAGAAGGTTGATGTCGGGAACGGAACTGGCCCGCTAGTGAGAGCCTGTCTGAACAGAGCAGGCTCCGAGTCCCGGAGCCCCTGCAGTGCAGTGTACTCCTGCAAAGAACCAGCGGAGAGCCTCGATCTGCAGTCAGCCTCAGGGATAAGGGCAGGGCAGCCGGAGACCTCTTCAGGCAGCTCTGCCCACTCCGGCTGCGGGCTCTCTTCACGAGGCGATCCAAGATGGCGGCCTAGAGGGAGACTGCACCTCCGGTCGCTCCACAACCCAGGAGTTAAGAAGGGGAGGCATTGAGAGACTCGGACTGAAGTGGAGCCACGGGTGAGTCTGCCCACTGGGTAAAGCTCGGCCCGGGTGGCAGGCCCAGATAGAGGTGGCTTAGCAGAGCCGGGCAGGGCAGCTAGAGTCATCCACAGGCAGTCCTGCGCACTCCGGCGGCGGGCCCCGCCCACACAGCCAGCTTCTCCAGGTTCTCGGAACGGAACTGGCCCGCTAGTGAGAGCCTGTCTGAACAGAGCAGGCTCCGAGTCCCGGAGTCCCTGCAGTGCAGTGTACTCCTGCAAGGAACCAGCGGAGAGCCTCGATCTGCAGTCAGCCTCAGGGATAAGGGCAGGGCAGCCGGAGACCTCTTCAGGCGGCTCTGCCCACTCCGGCTGCGGGCTCTCTTCACGGGGCGATCCAAGATGGCGGCCTAGAGGGAGACTGCACCCCCGGTCACTCCACAACCCAGGAGTTAAGAAGGGGAGGCATTGAGAGACTCGGACTGAAGTGGAGCCACGGGTGAGTCTGCCCACTGGGTAAAGCTCAGCCCGGGTGGCAGGCCCAGATAGAGGTGGCTTAGCAGAGCCGGGCAGGGCAGCTTGAGTCTTCCCAAGGTAGTCTTCCACACTCTGGCAGTGGGCTCTTCCCACACGGCCAGCTGCACGGTGCAGGCCCACAGTGAGAGCATTTCCGCACAGAGCCAGTTCCAAAACGTGGAACCAGTAGGGGGCTAGGGGCAGTATTCTTCGAATGAGCTGCTTTATCAGATTCCTCCAAGACATCAGGCTACTGAAGGCTGGGAGGTGATACACTGGAAATCTACTGGGACACTATAAGCCAATAGTGGAAAACTGCAATATCTCAGGGTCCCACTGACAACTGACCATTATGAGAAAACAAGGGAAGAAAATGTCCCAAACAAACCTAGATACTACATCAATAAAACCCAATGACAGCACAGCAGAAGAAATGTCAGAAAGGGAGTTCAGAATGTACGTAATTAAAACGATCAGGGAAGCTAATGAGGAGATGAAAGAGCAAATGCAGGCATTGAAGGAGGAGATGAAAGAGCAAATGCAGGCATTAAATGATCGCACCAATCAACAGTTAAAAGACCAAATACGGGAAGCAAGAGATCATTTCAATAAAGAGTTAGAGATACTGAAAAAAAACCAAACTGAAATCCTTGAAATGAAGGAAACAATAAACCAAGTTAAAAACTCCATAGAAAGCATAACCAATAGGATAGAACACCTGGAAGACAGAACCTCAGACATTGAAGACAAAATATTTAACCTTGAAAACAAAGTGGAACAAACAGAGAAGATGGTAAGAAATCATGAACAGAATCTCCAAGAACTATGGGATATCATGAAAAGGCCAAATTTGAGAATTATTGGGATTGAGGAAGGCTTAGAGAAACAAACCAAAGGAATGAACAATCTATTCAATGAAATAATATCAGAAAATTTCCCAAATCTGAAGAACGAAATGGAAAACCAAGTACAAGAGGCTTATAGAACTCCAAACATACAAAATTACAACAGATCCACACCAAGGCACATTATTATGAAAATACCTAACATACAAAATAAAGACAGAATTTTAAAGGCCGCGAGAGAAAAGAATCAAATTACATTCAGAGGGAAACCAATAAGAATATCAGCAGATTTTTCAATCCAGACCCTAAAAACTAGAAGGGCCTGGAACAACATATACCAAGCCCTGAAAGAAAATGGATGCCAACCAAGAATCTTATACCCAGCAAAACTTACCTTCAAATTTGACGATGAAATAAGATCCTTCCATGATAAACAAAAGCTAAAGGAATTTACAAAAAGAAAGCCAGCATTACAGAACATTCTCAGCAAAATATTCCATGAGGAAGAGATGAAAAACAACGATGCAAATCAGCAACAGGAGGCGCTAGCCTAAAGGAATAGCCAAATAAAGGAGAAACCAAATCATGTCAAAAACAAATATGAGTCAATTGACTGGGAATACAAATCATATCACAATAATAACCCTGAATGTTAATGGCCTGAATTCATCAATCAAAAGACACAGACTGGCAGATTGGATTAAAAAGAAAAATCCAACAATATGCTGCCTGCAAGAGACTCATCTCATAGAAAGAGACACCCATAGACTAAAGGTGAAAGGATGGGGAAAAACATACCATGCACACGGACACAGCAAAAAAGCTGGAGTATCCATCCTCATCTCAGATAATGTGGACTTCAAACCAAAACTAGTCAGAAGGGATAAAGAAGGACATTACATGCTGCTTAAGGGAAGCATAAATCAGCAAGACATAACAATCATAAATATCTATGCCCCGAACATTGGCTCATCCACGTACGTCAAACAAATCCTTCTCAATTCCAGAAACCAAATAAACCACAACACAATAATACTAGGCGATTTTAACACACCTCTCTCACCACTGGATAGATCGTCCAAACAAAAATTGAATAAAGAAACTATAGATCTCAACAACACAATCAGCAATTTAGACTTAACGGACATATATAGAATATACCATCCAACACAGAATGAATACACTTTCTTCTCAGCAGCACATGGATCCTTCTCTAAAATAGACCATATTTTATGCCACAAAGCTACTGTTAGTAAATACAAGAAGATAGAGATACTACCTTGTACTCTATCAGATCATAATGGATTGAAATTAGAAATAAATGACAGAATAAAAAACAGAAACTTCTCCAATACCTGGAGACTAAATAATACACTATTATATGATGAATGGATAACAGAAGACATCAGGAGGGAAATAAAAAAATTCTTAGAAGTAAACGAGAACAAAGACACATCATATCAAAATCTCTGGGACACTATGAAAGCAGTACTTAGAGGAAGATTTATTTCATGGGGTGCATTCAAAAAAAGAAGTAGAAATCAACAAATAAACGACTTAACACTACAGCTCAAAGCACTAGAAAAAGAAGAGCAGACCAATACCAAAAGTAGTAGAAGACAGGAAATAGTTAAAATCAGAGCCGAAATCAACGAAATCGAAACAAAAGAAACAATCAGAAAAATTAATAAAATAAATAGTTGGTTCTTTGAAAAAATAAATAAAATTGATAAACCCTTAGCCACACTAACAAAGAGAAAGAGGGAGAAAACTCAAATTACTAAAATTCGGAATGAACAAGGAAACATCACAACAGACACGAGTGAAATACAAAACATAATTAGAAGCTATTTCGAAAATCTATACTCCAACAAAACAGAAAACCTTGAAGACATCAACAAATTTCTAGAGACATATGAACTACCTAAACTGAAGGAGGAGGACATACACAACTTAAATAAACCAATTTCAAGCAATGAAATAGAAGAGGTCATCAAAAGCCTACCAACAAAGAAAAGTCCAGGACCAGATGGGTTCTCAGCCGAGTTCTACAAAACCTTTAAAGAAGAGCTCATTCCAATACTCCTCAAACTATTCCATGAAATAGAAGAGGAGGGAACCCTACCAAACTCGTTCTATGAAGCCAATATCACCCTGATACCTAAACCAGACAGAGACACATCAAGGAAAGAAAATTTCAGACCAATATCCTTAATGAACATCGATGCAAAAATTCTCAACAAAATTTTAGCAAATCGCATACAAATATATATTAAAAAGATAGTGCACCACGATCAAGTGGGTTTTATCCCAGGGATGCAAGGTTGGTTCAACATTCGGAAATCAATAAATGTCATTAACCATATCAACAGACTTAAAGTTAAGAATCACATGATTATTTCAATAGATGCAGAAAAAGCATTTGATAAAATACAGCATCTCTTCATGCTCAAAACACTAGAAAAAATTGGGGTAATGGGAACATTCCTAAACATTATAAAGGCCATCTACGCTAAGCCCATGGCTAATATCATTCTAAATGGTGAAAAACTGAAAGCGTTCCCCCTAAAAACTGGAACAAGGCAGGGATGCCCTCTTTCACCGCTTCTATTCAACATCGTCCTTGAGACTCTAGCCAGAGCAATTAGACAGACCAAAGAAATTAAAGGGATACGAATAGGAAAAGAAGAACTCAAACTATCCCTGTTCGCTGAGGACATGATTATATATTTAGAGGAACCTGGAAATTCCACCAGAAAACTTTTAGAACTCATAAGTGAATTCAGTAAAGTAGCAGGTTACAAGATCAATGCTCATAAATCCAATGCATTTTTATACATAAGTGATGAATCTTCAGAAAGAGAAATTAGGAAAACTACCCCATTCACAATAGCATCGAAGAAAATAAAATACTTGGGAATCAATCTCACAAAAGAGGTGAAAGACCTCTACAATGAGAACTACAGAACACTAAAGAAAGAAATTCAAGAAAACCTTAGAAGATGGAAAGATCTCCCATGTTCCTGGATAGGAAGAATTAATATCGTCAAAATGGCTATACTACCTAAAGTGCTATACAGATTCAATGCAATTCCAATTAAAATCCCAATGATGTACCTTGCAGAAATAGAGCAAGCAATTATGAAATTCATCTGGAAGAATAAAAAACCTAGAATAGTTAAAGCAATCCTCAGTAGCAAGAGTGAAGCAGGGGGTATTGCAATACCAGATCTTCAACTCTACTACAAAGCAATAGTAACAAAACCGGCATGGTATTGGTACCAAAATAGAAAGGTAGATCAATGGTACAGAATAGAGGACATGGACACAAACCCAAATAAATACAATTTTCTCATACTAGACAAAGGTTCCAACAATATGCAATGGAGAAAAGATAGCCTCTTCAACAAATGGTGCTGGGAAAACTGGAAAACCATATGCAATAGAATGAAACTAAACCCCTATCTCTCACCCTACACAAAACTCAACTCAAAATGGATCAAGGACCTCGGAATCAGACCAGAGACCCTGCATCTTATAGAAGAAAAAGTAGGTCCAAATCTTCAACTTGTTGGCTCAGGATCAGATTTCCTTAACAGGACTCCCATAGCACAAGAAATAAAAGCAAGAATCAACAACTGGGATAGATTCAAACTAAAAAGCTTTCTCTCAGCAAAGGAAACTATCAGCAATGTGAAGAGAGAGCCTACAGAGTGGGAGAAAATCTTTGCCAATCATACTTCAGATAGAGCACTAATCTTCAGAATCTATAAAGAACTCAAAAAACTCTACACGAAGAATACAAATAATCCAATCAACAAATGGGCTAAGGAAATGAACAGACACTTCACAGAAGAAGATGTACAAGTAATCACCAGATATATGAAAAAATGTTCAACATCCCTAGTAATAAGGGAAATGCAAATCAAAACTACCCTAAGATTTCATCTCACCGCAATTAGAATGGCGATTATCAAGAATACAAGCAACAATAGGTGTTGGCGAGGATGTGGTGAAAAAGGAACACTCATACATTGCTGGTGGGGTTGCAAATTAGTGCAACCACTCTGGAAAGCAGTGTGGAGATTCCTCAGAAAGCTTGGAATGGAAACACCATTTGACCCAGCTATCCCACTCCTTGGCCTATACCCAAAGGACTTAAAATCAGCATACTACAGAGATACAGCCACATCAATGTTCATTGCTGCTCAATTCACCATAGCCAGATTGTGGAACCAACCTAGATGTCCTTCGGTTGATGAATGGATAAAGAAACTGTGGCATATTTATACAATGGAATATTACTCCGCAATGAAGAATGATAAAATTATGGCATTTGTAGGCAAATGGTCGAAATTGGAGAATATCATGCTAAGTGAGATAAGCCAATCTCAAAAAACTAAAGGACGAATGATCTCGCTGATAAGCGGATGAGGACATATAATGGGGGGTGGGACGGGCTAGCATTAGGTTTAGGGTTAGGTTTAGAGTTAGGCTAAGGAGAGCAGTAAGAATGAAGGAAAGAAGGACTGTGTAGAGGGAAAAGAGGGGTGGGAGGGGAGGGAGGGGTGGGAGGGGTGGGGGGGGAGGGGAAAAATATAATAAACATCATTACCCTATGTAAACGTAAAAAAAAAAAAAAATAAATATAAAAAAAAAAAAAAAAAAGGTTGATGTCCAAAATAAGATTACCTTTAATAAAAGCAGACGGAGACATGATTATTGTAGGCATGGAGGTGTGCTTATTACTGTCTAACCCCAGAGCAGTCTCAAATGTGTCTTATTCACTAAGACTTTTTCTTCCCTGCAACTCTGCCAGGTGACTAGAGTCAATACTTCTAGGAACTTTTTGGATCTCTGAAAAGAAAATGTACTTTTCATTTTTAGATTTTCTTACAAAAGTTGAAAGCTGAGTTTCTTTTCTAATTTGTTTTTCAGGATAAAACTTCCCTATATTCAAAATAAAAAAAATCATATAATATTGCAAGATTTTTATGTAAAATGATCTGTGTTAAAACAGAATTAAAACATCTCAAATTTGAAATTTTTGGTGCCTACCTTTATGGGGAGTATATATATTCTCATGTATAGGTCAGAACATTGCTGAAATTTGATGGTGGTGAGTTGCTATCTTATTCTCAGGATGGAAGTAGAGTCAAATGAGAAAACTTCATAAGAGGCCTCCTTCTTATAGTCTCCAATGTTTGTTGGCAATAGGAGAAAGTTCTTTTGGAAAAGAGGGTTACTTCTGAATTGATAACCTTTATTCACACAAAGAAATCTGTTTGGCAGCAGATTTTCCCAAGTTTATTCATTAGTGAGGAATACCATGATTCTGAGTCACATTCTCCCTCTGAATTTTATGCCATAGAATTAAGCTATGTAAATTCTTTTGGGTCATTGGATTTTCATTGTCATTAATACTATAATGCCCAGTTGCTTTTGACAACTTTGTATCCATAAGATTCAATTTGCCTTCCAGACAGTCAGGGACACATGTAAATATTTACTAAATTCACCAAAAGCACACTGAATAGTGTGGAAAATGCAAACATTGGCTAGATGTTCACCAAACCCATTTGTGGTTCCTAGAACACAGCAAAACTGAATTCTCCACCATCTTTGTATCTCAGGGCCTTGTGTCTAATTCTGGCCAATGGAATATGAAAAGAAAAAATATGATATTTAAGCTTGGTCACAAAAATCTACCCCACCTTTTAAAACTATCTTTGAGCAAAATAGGAACTGAAGGAGTCATCCATGCAGATATCTGGTTGAAAGTAGCTCTAGGCAGAGAGGTGCCTCGTTTGAAGAACAAGAGGAAAGAATGACTGAGATTGGTTTTTCCTTCCTATCTCGACCCTAATGTCATCCTCTTAGTGAGGTTCATCGTCACACCCTAAAGTTGCAACATATTTTCAGCATTTACTCTGTGTTCTTGTCACATTTTGTATACAGTTACTGCCTTTGATATATGTGGTAGGCAGAATAATGATCACCCCTGCAAAAAAAATCTACATCTTGATCTCCAGAATCCATGAATCTGTCAGGTTACACAACAAATGTTTGCAGATGGATGCAGATCACCTAACCTGAAAATAGAGATAATATTCTGTATTATCTGGTGGGTTAAATATGATTACGTGGGTTCTTAAAAGTGGAATAAAACTGTAAAAAATCATGGAAGAGGAAGGCAGAGGTGAGACACAAGGAAAGGTGACTATGGAAGAAAGATGTAGAAAGAAGCAGTGTTATTGGCTTTGTAAATGTACAAAGTGGTTCCCTAAAAGTTGGAAAAAGCAAGGAAATGATCATCCCTAGTGGATCCAGAATATCTTCAGCCCTGATAACACTTTAATTTTGGTTATCAGACCTGTGTAAATTTTCTGACTTACAAAACTATAGAGAATAATATCGTATTATTTTAAGTCATTAAATTTGTGGTAATTTGTTATGATAACAATGGAAAACATACTATATGCTACATAATGTATTGTATGCTTTACATAGTTACTATGTTTATTATCAGTTTTTTCAATTAAAATACATTTAAAAATAAATAATGTATTGACATAGTTCAAAATATTAAACTATGCTACAAAGGTATTAAAACAAAAGTCTAGTTTCTATAATGTACCCTCCTACCATTTCCATTTCTGTTTTGGGTAACTGTTTTTATTTTTTAAACAAATTAGTACAAATTTATATTTTATTAAAATATAAGCAAATATATACATATATATAATCTTATGTGTTTTTCCTGCTCTTATGTAAAATGTAGTGTATGTATTATTCTATCTCTTGATTTTTTTTTCCCACCTAATCATGTATCTTGAAGATCTCCCCAAGTCAGGACACAAGACTTTCCTCATTTGTTTTTATAGCCTACACAGAATTTCATTTTGTGGATATACCATGGTTTATTTCAACAAAGACCCTATGTCTGGTCCCATGCATTTTCTCCATTCTTTGCCATTATTAAGAGCCACAATGAATAACTTTATACATACATAATTTTGCACTTATACAGGCATATTTGTAGGATAGATTTCTAAAAATGGTGTTGCTGGGGAAAAAGTAAATATAGATGAGTGGGAAAAAAAACAAATTAGTATATTTTGCCCTAAAGGCATCATTTTTAATATCCCCAAGAAAGTATAAGAGGAACGTATGGGGCATTAGTTTTCTATTGTTATACCAAATTATCACAATTTTAATAGTTTAAAACAATGCACGCTTATTCTTTATAATTTTGTAAGTTAGAAATTTTACACGGACTTGATGACAAAAGCCAAGGAAAAATACATTATTTCAGTTTTTTATTTGCTTACACTGTTTTTCCCTTTCTCTCTATTTAATTAACCATGCAGAAGATTTAGAACTTTGTGTCATCAGTCATTTCTTCTTTGACTTTAGGAATTAAAGTTATTTTAAAAAAGAACCTCCTTACTCTAGGGATATAAAATACCCTTATTTTCTCCTATTACCTAAATTTTGAAAATTTAAAACTTTGATAATTTTTTGAAGGCTACAAGGATATTTTTATTCATTCATTTATTTTTAATTTGTTATTGGGACATTATATTTTTTTCATAATAGGTGGTTTCATTGGAACATATTCGAACATGCATATAACATAAATGGTCATTTTAGTTCCTCAGTACCTCCCCTCCCATCCCCTTTCTCTTCCCTAATCCCTTTTTTCTACTCTATTAGTCTCACTTCTATTTTAATGAGACTCCTTCTATTTTTTTCTCCCTTTTTTTCTCACTAGCTTTCACATATGAGAGAAAACATACACCACTTTACTTTCTGGGTCTGGCTTATATTGTTTAAGATGATGTTTTCCAGTTCCATCCATTTTCCTGCAAATGATATAGTTTCATTCTTTTTTATGGCAGAGTAAAACTTCATTGTGTATATATAACATTTTAAAAATCTTTTCATCTGTTGATGGACAAATGGGATGATTTCATAACTTGGCTATTGTGAATCGTACTGCTATAAACATGGGTATGCATGTATCAATATAGTATACTGGCTTTAATTCTTTTGGATAAATACCAAGGAGTAGTGTAGTTGATTCATATGGTGCTTCCTTTCCTAGTCTTTTGCGGATGCGACATACTGATTTCTATAATGATTATACTAATTTACAATCCTACTATCAGTGTATAAGTATTCCTTTTCACCTGCATTCTCTCTAGAATTTATTTATTTTTTATTTTTTTATTTTTTTAATTAATTTTTTTATTGTGAACAAATGAGATACATGTTGTTTCTCTGTTTGTACATGGAGTCAAGGCATACCATTAGTGTAATCATAAATTCACATAGGGTAATGTTGTTTGATTCATTCTGTTATTTTTTTCCTTCCCCCCACCCCTCCCACCACTCTTTTCCCTCTATACAGTCCTTCCTTCCTCCATTCTTGCCACCCTCCTTAACCCCATCCCTAAACCTAACCCTAACCCTAACGCTAACTCCTCCCTCCCCCCATTATATATCATCATCTGCTTATCAGCGAGATCATTCGTCCTTTAGTCTTTTGAGATTGGCTTATCTCACTTAGCATGATATTCTCCATTTCATCCATTTGCCTGCAAATGTCATAATTTTATCATTCTTTATGGCAGAATAATGTTCCATTGTATATATATGCCACAGTTTCTTTATCCATTCATCAATTGAAGGACATCTAGGTTGGTTCCACAATCTGGCTATGGTGAATTGAGCAGCAATGAACATTGATGTGGCTGTATCTCTGTAGTATGCTGATTTTTAGTCCTTGGCCTATAGGCCAAGGAGTGGGATAGCTGGGTCAAATGGTGGTTCCATTCCAAGCTTTCTGAGGAATCTCCATACTGCTTTCCAGAGTGGCTGCACTAATTTCCAACCCCACCAGCAATGTATGAGTGTACCTTTCTCCCCACATCCTCGCCAACTTCTATTGTTGCTTGTGTTCTTGATGATCGCCATTCTAATTGGGGTGAGATGAAATCTTAGGGTGGTTTTGATTTGCATTTCTCTTATTACTACAGATGTTGAACATTTTTTCATATATCTGTTGATTACTTGTACATCTTCTTCTGTAAAGTGTCTGTTCATTTCCTTAGCCCATTTGTTGATTGGATTATTTGTATTCTTGGTGTAGAGTTTTTTGAGTTCTCTATAGATTCTGGAAATTAGCACTCTATCTGAAGTATGAGTGGCAAAGATTTTCTCCCACTCTGTAGGCTCTCTCTTCACATTACTGATAGTTTCCTTTGCTGAGAGAAAGCTTTTTAGTTTGAATCTATCCCAGTTGTTGATTCTTGGTTTTGTTTCTTGTGCTATGGGAGTCCTGTTGAGGAAATCTTGTCCTAAGCCAACGTGTTGAAGATCTGGACCTACTTTTTCTTCTATAAAATACAGGGTCTCTGGTCTGATTCCAAGGTCCTTGGTCCATTTTGAGTTGAGTTTGTACAGGGTGAGAGATAGGGGTTTAGTTTCATTCTGTTGCATATGGTTTTCCAGTTTTCCCAGCACCATTTGTTGAAGAAACTATCTTTTCTCCATTGCATATTTTTGGCCCCTTTGTCTAGTATGAGAAAATTGTATTTATTTGGGTTTGCGTCCATGTCGTCTATTCTGTACCATTGAACTACCTGTCTATTTTAGTACCAATACCATGCCATTTTTGTTACTATTGCTTTGTAATAGAGTTGAGGATCTGGTATTGTGATACCCCCTGCTTCACTCTTCCTGCTAAGGATTGCTTTAGCTATTCTGGGTTTCTTATTCTTCCAGATGAATTTCATAATTGCTTGCTCTATTTCTGTAAGGTACATCATTGGGATTTTAATTGGAATTGCATTGAATCTGTATAGCACTTTGGTAGTATGACCATTTTGACAATATTAATTCTGCCTATCCAAGAACATGGGAGATCGTTCCATCTTCTAAGGTTTTCTTTAATTTCTTTCTTTAGTGTTCTGTAGTTCTCATTGTAGAGGTCTTTCATCTCTTTTGTGAGATTGATTCCCAAGTATTTTATTTTTTTCGAGGCTATTGTGAATGGGGTAGTTTTCCTTACTTCTCTTTCTGAAGATTCATCACTTATGTATAAAAATGCATTGGATTGAAGATGGCGGACTAAAGGGTGGCTGCATTTCATGTTGCTCCAGGACGCAGGATTCAAAAGAGAGATATTGAGAGACTTGGGACCAACTCAAAGCAGCCGGGTGAGTCTCTTCCATTGGGGAGGCATCCGGGATGGGGCGGTAGTCCCGGAATGCAGGGAACTTTGTGAAGTAGAGTTGCCCAAGGAGACACCCCTCCCCCTGCTGGAGCAGTGAACTCAGACAACTGGGAGCATCGTAGAGGAGGCCACTCAGCACAGCGCTTGGACTCGGAGCAACCACTGGGGCTCTGGGCAGCTGCCCAGAGGAGGGGCTGCGCGGCGAGCTGTTTGGACTCAAAGCAACCGCTCCTGAACACCAGGGCCTGCCCGGAGGAGGAGGAGGAGGAGGAGAAGCACAGCGGGTCGCTTGGACTCAGAGTGACTGCACCAGAGCTACAGGTGGTTGCCACAGGAGGAGCTGCGCAGCGAGCTGTTTGGACTCAGAGCAAATGCTTCTGAACACTCTGAACACCGGGGGCTTCCCGGATGAGGAGCGCAGCGGGTCGCTTCGACTCGGAGTGACTGCATCAGAGCTCCGGGCGGCTGCTCAGAGGAGGAGGCGAGTGATGAGTTGTTTGGACTCAGAGCGACCGCTCCTGAACACTGGGGGGCTGCCTGGAGGAGGAGCGTCGTGGGTCGCTTGGTCTCAGAGCGGCCGCACCAGAGCTCCAGGCGGCTGCCCGGAGGAGGCGTGCAGCGGGTCGCTTGGACTCAGAGCGACCGCTCCTGAACACCCGGGGGGCTACCTGGAGGAGGAAGAATGGGGCGGGTCACTTGGACTCGGAGTGACTGCTCAGGGCTATGGGCGGTTGGTGGGAGGAGGAGGCACACAGTGAGTTGCTTGGACTCCTAGTGACCGCACCGGAACACCGGGTGACTGGAGGAAGAGGCATGAGGTGGGTCGCTGGGACTCGGAGCAACTGTATGGGGTTCCAGGTGGCTGCTCAGAGGAGGGGCCGCATAGCCAGGCGATTAGGTGCAGAGCAGTGTCCCAGGACCTAAGAGGCTTCTTGGTGGAAGAGCTGCACAGAGACATGCTTAGGGGCAGAGCGAAGGTTCCAGGACTGCGGGCAGATTCTCTGAGGAGAGGCAGCCTAAGGAGACTCGTCTGCGAAGGGCGAGGCTCCCAGACCCAGGAGGTAGGTCCGGGCCCCTGGGAACGTTGCAGAGGAAGACAGCCCAGCCCAGGCGGTAGTTGTAGATTGAGGGGAACCTCTAGGAGGGGAAGTGACCAGCGAGACCTCCCCACCGGGTGAGTCTTCCCCGCCGGGTGAGGTTTTCCCACAGGATGGTAAAACCAGAGAAACAGGCACAAACAGGCCTTGACTCAGCCCGCAGCCTAGTTCCCCTTTGGATGACCATTGGTCAACAAGTGGAGGCACCTCTGCCCACTATCAGGGAATATACCCCACCTGAAGGTCACCAACCCTAGAGAGGCAGCTTCCTTCTGGAGCACTGCATTATCAACTTCTTCCAAGACTTCAGGCTACTGAAGGATAAGAGGGGATATACTAGAAATCTTCAGGGACATTATAAATCAATAGAGGAAATCTGCAATATCTTAGTGCTCCACTGATACCTGAACAATATGAGAAAAGAAGGGAAGAAAATGCCCCAAACAAATCTAGATGTTACATCAATATAATCCAATGACAGCATGGCAGAAGAAATGAGAGAAAGAGAGTTCAGAATATACATAATTAAAATGATTAGGGAAGCAAATAATGAGATGAAAGAGCAAATACAGGCATTGAATGATGAGATGAAGGAGCAAATGAAGGAATTGAATGATCACACCAATCGACAGTTAAAAGAGCAAATACAGGAAGCAAAAGATCATTTCAATAAAAAGTTAGAGATATTAAAAAACAAACAAACAAAAATCCTTATTATATGATGAATGGATAACAGAAGATATCAGGAAGGAAATTAAAAAATTCTTAGAGGTCAATGAGAACAAAGAAACATCATATCAAAATCTCTGGGACACTATGAAAGCAGTACTTAGAGGAAAATTTATTTCATGGAGCGCATTCAATAAAAGAAGTAAAACTCAACAAATAAATGACCTAACACTACAGCTCAAAGCCCTAGAAAAAGAAGAACAGACCAACACCAAAAGTAGTAGAAGACAGGAAATAGTTAAACTCAGAGCTGAAATCAACGATATTGAAACAAAAGAAACAATGCAAAAAATTGACAAAATAAATAGTTGGTTCTTCGAAAAAATAAACAAAATCGATAAACCCTTAGCCACACTAACAAAGAGAAGACGAGAGAAAACCCAAATCACTAAAATTCGGAATGAACAAGGAAATATCACAACAGACACGACTGAAATACAAAACATAATTAGAAGCTATTTTGAAAATCTATACTCCAAAAAAATAGAAAACCTCGAAGACATCAACAAATTTCTAGAGACGTATGAATTACCTAAACTGAACGAGGAGGACATACACAATTTATATAGACTAATTTCAAGTAATGAAATAGAAGAGGTCATCAAAAGCCTACCAACAAAGAAAAGTTCAGGCCCAGATGGGTTCTCAGCCGAGTTCTACAAAACCTTTAAAGAAGAGCTCATTCCAATACTCCTCAAACTATTCCATAAAATAGAAGAGGAGGGAACCCTCCCAAACTCATTCTATGAAGCCAATATCACCCTGCTACCTAAACCACACAGAGACACATCGAGGAAAGAAAATTTCACACCAATATCCTTAATGAACATCGACGCAAAAATTCTCAACAAAATTTTAGCACATCACATACAAAAACATATTAAAAAGATAGTGTACCATGATCAAGTGGGTTTCATCCCAGGGATGCAAGGTTGGTTCAACATCAGGAAATCAATAAATGTAATTCACCATATCAATAGACTTAAAGTAAAGAATCACATGATTATTTCAATAGATGCAGAAAAAGCATTTGATAAAATACAGCACCCCTTCATGCTCAAAACACTAGAAAAAATTGGGATAGTGGGAACATTCCTTAACATTGTAAAGGTCATCTATGCTAAGCCCATGGCCAATATCATTCTAAATGGTGAAAAACTGAAAGAGTTCCCCCTAAAAACTGGAACAAGGCTAGGATGCCCTCTTTCACCACTTCTATTCAACATTGTCCTTGAAACTCTAGCCAGGGCAATTAGAAAAACCAAAGAAATTAAAGGTACACAAATAGGAAAAGAAGAACTCAAACTATCCCTGTTCACTGATGACATGATTATATATTTAGAGGAACCAGGAAATTCCACCAGAAAACTTTTAGAACTCATAAGTGAATTCAGTAAAGTAGCGGGACATACGATAAATGCACATAAATCTAATGCATTTTTATACATAAGTGATGAATCTTTGGAAAGAATAATTAGGAAAACTACCCCATTCACAATAGCCTTGAAAAAAATAAAATACTTGGGAATCAATCTCACAAAAGAGGTGAAAGACCTCTACAATGAGAACTACAGAACAATAAAGAAAGAAATTAAAGAAAACCTTAGAAGATGGAACGATCTCCCATGTTCTTGGATAGGAAGAATTAATATTGTCAAAATGGCCATACTACCAAAGTGCTATACAGATTCAATGCAATTCCAATTAAAATCCCAATGATGTACCTTACAGAAATAGAGCAAGCAATTATGAAATTCATCTGGAAGAATAAGAAACCCAGAATAGCTAAAGCAATCCTTAGCAGGAAGAGTGAAGCAGGGGGTATCGCAATACCAGATCTTCAACACTACTACAAAGCAATAGTAACAAAAACGGCATGGTATTGGTACCAAAATAGAAAGGTAGATGAATGGTACAGAATAGAGGACACGGACACAAACCCAAATAAATACAATTTTCTCATACTAGACAAAGGGGCCAAAAATATGCAATGGAGAAAAGATAGTTTCTTCAACAAATGGTGCTGGGAGAATTGGAAATCCATATGTAACAGAATGAAACTAAACCCATATATCTGACCATGCACGAAACTAAACTCAAAATGGATTAAGGACCTCGGAATCAGACCAGAGACCCTGTATTTTATGGAAGAAAAAGTAGGTCCAGATCTTCAACACGTTGACTTAGGACAAGATTTCCTCAACAGGACTCCCATAGCACAAGAAACAAAACCAAGAATCAACAACTGGGATAGATTCAAACTAAAAAGCTTTCTCTCAGCAAAGGAAACTATCAGCAATGCGAAGAAAGAGCCTACAGAGTGGGAGAAAATCTTTGCCACTCATACTTCAGATGGAGCACTCATCTCCAGAATCTATAAAGAACTCAAAAAACTCTACACCAAAAATGCAAATAATCCAATTGACAAATGGGCTAAGGAAATGAATATCACTTCACAGAAGAAGATCTACAAGCAATCAACAAACATATGGAAAAATGTTCAACATCTGTAGTAATAAGAGAAATGCAAATCAAAACCACCCTACGATTCCATCTCACCCCAATTAGAATGGCGATTATCAAGAACACAAGCAACAATAGAAGTTGGCGAGGATATGGGGAGAAAGGTACACTCATACATTGCTGGTGGGGTTGGAAATTAGTGCAGCCACTCTGGAATGCAGTGTGGAGATTCCTTAGAAAACTTGGAATGGAACCACCATTTGACCCAGCTATCCCACTCCTTGGCCTATACCCAAAGGACTTAAAATCAGCATACTACAGAGATACAGCCACATCAATGTTCATAGCGGCTCAATTCACAATAGTCAGATTGTGGAAACAACCTAGATGTCCTTCAATTGATGAATGGATAAAGAAACTGTGGTATATATATACAATGGAATATTACTCAGCCATAAAGAATGATAAAATTATGGCATTTGCAAGCAAATGGATGAAATTGGAGAATATCATGCTAAGTGAGATAAGCCAATCTCAAAAAACCAAAGGACAAATGATATCGCTAATAAGTGGATGATGACATATAATGGGGGGTGGGAGGGGTTAGTGTTAGGTTAGATTTAGGGTTAGGGAGGGGGTCAAGAATGGAGGAAGGAAGGACTGTATAGAGAGAAAAGAGGGGTGGGAGGGGTGGGGGGAAGGGAAAAATAATAGAATGAATCAAACAACATTACCCTATGTAAATTTATGATTACACAAATGGTATGCCTTTATGCCATGTACAAACAGAGAAACAACATGTACCCCATTTGTTTACAACAACAAAGAAATGCATTGTATTTATGAGCATTGATCTTGTAACCTGCTACTTTACTGAATTCACTTATGAGTTCTAAAAGTTTTCTGGTGGAATTTCCTGGTTCCTCTAAATATATAATCATGTCATCAGTGAACAGGGATAGTTTGAGTTCTTCTTTTCCTATTTGTGTACCTTTAATTGGTTTGTCTAATTGCTCTGGCTAGAATTTCAAGGACAATGTTGAATAGAAGTGGTGAAAGAGGGCATCCCTGCCTTGTTCCAGTTTTTAGGGGGAATGCTTTCAGTTTTTCACCATTTAGAATGATATTGGCCATGGGCTTAGCATAGATGGCCTTTACATTGTTAAGGAATGTTCCCACTACCCCAATTTTTTCTAGTGTTTTGAGCATGAAGGGGTGCTGTATATTATTATCAAATGCTTTTTCTGCATCTATTGAAATAATCATGTGATTCTTTACTTTAAGTCTATTGATATGGTGAATTACATTTATTGATTTCCTGATGTTGAACCAACCTTGCATCCCTGGGATGAAATCCACTTGATTATGGTGCACTATCTTTTTAATATATTTTTGTATGCGATTTGCTAAAATTTTGTTGAGAATTTTTGCGTTGATTTTCATTAAGGATATTGGTGTGAAATTTTCTTTCCTCGATGTGTCTGTGTGGTTTAGGTAGTAGGGTGATATTGGCTTCATAGAATGAGTTTGGGAGGGTTCCCTCCTCTTCTATTTCATGGAATAGTTTGAGGAGTATTGGAATGAGCTCTTCTTTAAAGGTTTTGTAGAACTCGGCTGAGAACCCATCTGGTCCTGGACTTTTCTTTGTTGGTAGGCTTTTGATGACTTCTATTTCATTGCTTGAAATTGATTTATTTAAGTTGTGTATATCCTCCTCGTTGAGTTTAGGTAATTCATATGTCTCTAGAAACTTGTTGATGTCTTTTAGGTTCTCTGTTTTGTGGTATATAGATTTTCAAAATTGCTTCTAATTATGTTTTGCATTTTAGTTATGTCTGTTGTGATATTTCTTGTTCATTCCAATTTTATTAATTTGAGTTTTCTCCCTCTTTCTCTTTGTTAGTGTGGCTAAGGGTTTATCAATTTTGTTTATTTTTTCAAAGAACCAACTCTTTATTTTGTTAATTTTTCTGATTGTTTCTTTTATTTCAATATCGTTGATTTCGGCTCTGATTTTAACTATTTCCTGTCTTCTACTACTTTTGGTGTTGGTCTGCTTTTCTTTTTCTAGGGCTTCAAGCTGTAGTGTTAAGTCGTTTATTTGTTGATTTTTGCTTCTTTGTTGAATGCACCCCATGATATAAATCTTCCTCTAAGTACTGCTTTCACAGTTTCCCAAGATTTTGATATGATGTGTCTTTGTTCTCGTTTACTTCTAAGAATTTTTTTATTTCCCTCCTGATGTCTTCTTTTATCCATTCATCATATAATAGTGTATTATTTAATCTCCAGGTATTGGAGAAGTTTCTGTTTTTTATTCTGTCATTGATTTCTAATTTTGATTCATTATGATCTGATAGAATACAAGGTAGTGTCTCTATCTTCTTGTATTTGCTAACAGTAGCTTTGTGGCATAAAATATGGTCTATTTTAGAGAAGGATCCATGTGCTGCTGAGAAGAAAGTGTATTCGTTCTTTGTTGGATGGTATATTCTATATATGTCAGTTAAGTCTAAATTGTTGATTGTGTTATTGAGATCTATGGTTTCTTTATTCAATTTGTGTTTGGAAGCTGTATCCAGTGGTGAGAGTGGTGTGTTAAAATCACCTAGTATTATTGTGTTGTGGTCTATTTGATTTCTGGAATTAAATAGGATTTGTTTGACGTACATGGATGAGCCAATGTTCGGGGCATAGATATTTATGATTGTTATGTCTTACTGATTTATATTTCCCTTAATCAGTATGTAATGTCCTTCTTTATCCATTCTGACTAGTTTTGGCTTGAAGTCCACATTATGTGAAATGAGGATGGAAACTCCAGCTTTTTTGCTGTGTCCGTGTGCATGGTATGTTTTTCCCCATCCTTTCACCTTTAGTCTATTGGTGTCTCTTTCTATGAGATGAGTCTCTTGCAGGCAGCATATTGTTGGATTTTTCTTTTTAATCCAATCTGCCAGTCTATGTCATTTGATTGATGAGTCCGGGCCATTAACATTCAGGGTTATTATTGTGATATGATTTGTATTCCCAGTCATTTGACTCATTTTTGTTTTTTGACATGATTTGGTTTCTCCTTTATTTGGCTATTCCTTTAGGCTAGTTCCTCCCATTGCTAATTTGCATCGTTGTTTTTCATCTCTTCCTCAAGGAATATTTTGCTCAGAATGTTCTGTAATGTCGGCCTTCTTTTTGTAAATTCGTTTAGCTTTTGTTTATCATGGAAGGATCTTATTTCATCGTCAAATCTGAAAGGAAGTTTTGCTGGGTATAAGATTCTTGCTTGGCATCCATTTTCTTTCAGAGATTGGTATATGTTGTTCCAGGCCCTTCTAGCTTTTAGGGTCTGGATTGAAAAACCTGCTGATATTCTTATTGGTTTCCCCCTGAATGTAATTTGATTCTTTTTGCTCATGGCCTTTAAAATTCCATCTTTACTTTGTATGTTAGGTATTTTCATAATAATGTGCCTTGATGTGGGTCTGTTGAAATTTTGTGTACATGGAGTCCTATAGGCCTCTTGTACTTGGTTTTCCATTTCGTTCTTCAGATTTGGGAAATTTTCTGATATTATTTCATTGAATAGATTGTTCATTCCTTTGGTTTGTTTCTCTAAGCCTTCCTAAATCCCAATGATTCTTAAATTTGGCCTTTTCATGATATCCCATAATTCTTGTAGATTCTGTTCATGATTTCTTACCATCTTCTCTGTTTGGTCAACTTTGTTTTCAAGGTTAAATATTTTTTCTTCAATGTCTGAGGTTCTGTCTTCCAGGTGTTCTATCCTATTTGGTATGCTTTCTATGGAGTTTTTAACTTGGTTTATTGTTTCCTTCATTTCAATGATTTCTGTTTTTTTTTTTTTTTTTTTCAGTATCCCTAATTCTTTATTGAAATGATCTCTTGCTTCCTGTATTTGGTCTTTTAACTGTTGATTGGTGCGATCATTTAATGCCTGCATTTGCTCTTTCATCTCCTCCTTCAATGCCTGCATTTGCTCTTTCATCTCCTCGTTTGCTTCCCTGATTGTTTTAATTATGTACATTCTGAACTCCCTTTCTGACATTTCTTCTGCTGTGCTGTCATTGGGTTTTATTGATATAGCGTCTAGGTTTGTTTGGGACATTTTCTTCCCTTATTTTCTCATATTGGTCAGATATCAGTGGGACTCTGAGATAACAGGTTTCCTCTATTGGCTTATAGTGTCCCTGTAGATTTCCAGTGTATCACCTCCCAGCCTTCAGTAGCCTGAAGTCTTGGAGGAACTTGAAAATGCAGTGCTTCTGAAAAAAGCTGCCCCTAGCCTGCTACTGGTTCCAGGGCTTGGAGCTGGTTCTGTGCAGAAAGGCTCTCACTGGGTGGCCTCCAAGAAGTTGGCCCTGTGGGAGGAGCCCACCGCCGGAGGGAGCAGGGCTGTCTGGGGAAGACTCTAGCTGCCCTGCCCTGCTCTGTGAAGCCGCCCCTGTCTGGGCCTCCCACCAGGCCGAGCTTCACCTGGTGGGGGAGACTCAACCCGTGGCTCTATGTTAGTCCCAGTCTCTCAATGCCTCCTCTTCTTGAATCCTGGGTTTGGAGTGACAGCAGATGTAGTCACCCTCTAGTCCACCATCTTGGATCACCCCCTCTAGAATTTATTATTACTTGTGTTATTGAAGATTGTCATTCTATCTGGAATGAGACGAAATCTTAGTATAGTTTGATTTGTATTTTCCTGATTGCTAGAGGTGTTAAACATTTTTTTTTCATGTAGTTGTTGATAATTCTTGTTTCTTTTGAGAAGTATTTAGTTCACTTGCCCATTTATTGAGTGGGTTATTTTTCCTTTTGGTGTTTTTTGAGTTCTTTATATATTCTGGATATTAGTTCTGTGTTGGAAGAGTGCCTTGCAAAGATTTACTCCCATTCTATAGACTCTCTCTTCACCCTGTTGTTTCCTTTGCTGTGTAGAAGATTTTAAATTTGATGACAGCATATTTGTGAATACTTGGTATTATTTTTTTGAGTTTTAGGAGTCCTAACAAGGAAGGCATTGCCTGTGCCTTCATGTTGAGTGTCGCTTCCATGTTTTTGCTAGAAATTGCAAAATGTGTGGCCTAATTCCTAGGTCTTTGATCCCCTTTGAGTTGACTTTTGTACATGGTGAGAAAATGGGAATCTATTTTCATTATTCTATATATGAATATCCTGTTTTCCCAGCACCTTTTGTTAAAAAGACTACCTTTCTCAAACATGTTTTAGTTAAGTTTGTTAAGGATCCAATGACTGTATTTCCATGGGTTTTTCATTCTTCAAAATTTCTATTCTATTCCATTGGTCTTTATGTTGTGTTTATGCTAGTATTTTGCTTTCCCCTATAGCTCTGGAGTATAATTTGAAATTGGGTATTGTGATGCCTCCAGGATCACTGTATTGCTCAGTATTGCTTTGACCATTCTTGGCCTTTTATTCTTTCATATGAATTTTAGGACTTTTTTTCTCGTTTTGTGAAGAATATCATTGGTATTTTGATGGTGATTGCATTGAATATGTAGATTGCTTTTGGTAATAAGGCTATTATAACTATTAATTCTGCTTATCCA
This sequence comes from Sciurus carolinensis, assembly GCF_902686445.1. Taxonomy (NCBI): domain Eukaryota; kingdom Metazoa; phylum Chordata; class Mammalia; order Rodentia; family Sciuridae; genus Sciurus; species Sciurus carolinensis. Next base: position 84,378,887 of record NC_062222.1, read on the forward strand.
TGAAGCTGAGAGGTCTTTCCATTTTCTAGTGTCTTCTTCAATTTCTTTCTTCAATGTTCTATAATTTTTACTTAGAGGTCTGTTATGGTTTAGATTAGGTATCCCCCAAAAGCTCATGTGGGAAATAATCAGGTAAATTTAGAGGTGAAATGATTGGAATGAGAGCCTTAGCCCAATCAGTGTGTTAATCTGTGATAGGGATTAACTGGTGATTATAGGCAAGTAGGGTGTGACTGGAGGCGGTGGGTCATTGAGGGTGTGCCTTTGGGATACATATATTTTGTGAGCTGAGATTAGTCTGTGCTTCCTGGTGCCATGTTCTCAGATACATTCCTCAGCCACACACTTCTGCTATGATTGTCTGCCTCATCTCAGGCCTGAAGAAATGGAGTTGACCATCTATGGACTGAGATGTCTGGAAACCATGGGCCCCAAAATAAAATTTTCCTCCTCAATTTCTTTTTTTATTGTTGTTGTATTTTGTTCTTGGTCACAGCAGAGAAAAAGATTATTAAAACAGATATTGGTATTGAGACGCGGGATCGTTTCTGTGACTTACCTGACCATGTGGTTCAGAAGCCTTAGTAGCTTTCTGGAATTTGTGGGAGGAATTTTGGAAAGTATAGCAATGAAACCTGGAAAAGTTTTAGAGATTATTATAAGTGGATCCTGATGGGCAATTCTGGTGAGAACTCAGAAGACCAAAATGCCCATAGGACAGTAGACCATTAAGACAGCCCTCAAGAAGTTCCAGAGGAGAAGGACTAGAGGCCATTTATGTTATATTCTGGCTAAGAAATTGTCTACATTTTTCCTGTGTTCTGAGACTTTCTGTGAGGCTGAATTTAAAGGTGATGAACTTTTTAATATGGTGAAGGAAATTTCTAGGGAATCACAGTGTTAGGTAGTAGCTAGCAATGAGCAGTGACATGCAGGAAAGATCACAAATGTTTCTTAAATTACTTTAGGGTCAACTTTAAACTAATTCCACAGTAGACAAGAAGGAAATAGTGGTACTTAATTTGTAGAAAATAAACAGAAGCAAGGGAGCTAGTTGGAAATCATGTCAAGAGAAAATGATTAATGGGACCAACGCTTGACAGAGTTCACTGAGTTTGATGTGAAGTTAGGAATTATGGCTATAATTGTCTCCAATTGTCTGAGAAGGAAGATTCCTTTAGTAGCACAGGGGCACTAAGGTAACTTCTGACCAACTATTGACGCTGGTGCCCACATTAACATGGAATTGACTTGTAGATGAAGCCCCCCTAAATAGGATGGCCACCATAGACTGTTCCAGAGAGGACGAACTAAGGTCAAAAACTCTACTGCTTGATGTGGAGGAGGGGTTAAACACCTGATTGGCAGAGTACAGAAGTTGGTCCCCAGCTCTCCTGGTACACATCGAACAGTAATAAATTTGGGGATAGCATTGTCTTCTTTGTCATTCTCCGCTTAGAGATGATCCACTCTCTCTCTTGAGACTTTTGAGCAATCCTGGAACTATTAAGACTATGGGGACTCTTGGAAATGGTCTAAATGTATTTCATGTTGTGAGATGAAAATGAGCATTTGGGGGCCAGGAGTGGAATGTTATGGTTTAGACTAGGTGTCCCCCAAAACCTCATGTGGGAAATAATGCAAGAAAATTTAGAGGTGAAATGATTGGGTTATGAGAGCCTTAACCCAATCAGTGTGTTAATCTCTGATAGGGATTAACTGAGTGGTGATTTTATGTGAGTACGATGTGACTAGAGGAGGTGGGTCATAGGGGCATGTGTTTGGGGTACATATTTTGCAAGCTGCTTCCTGGTGACATGTTTCCAGCTGCTTTCCTCAGCCACACACTTCTAACATGAAGTTCTACCTCATCTCAGGCCCTGAGGAATAGAGTTGGTCATCTATAAACTGAGACCTCTAAAATCATGAGCCCCCGAATAAACTTGCCCTCTAATGATTCTTATCAGGATTTATTTATTTATTTATTTATTTATTTTGGTCATAGCAATGACAAAGCTGACTAAAACAAAGTCTTTCACCCCTTTCATTAGATTTAGTCCCAGGTATTTTTTGAGGGTATTATGAATTAAATTATTTTCCTGATTTCTTTTTCAGTGGATTCATTATCATTGTACACAAAAGCTGATAGCAAGAGAAAAGATAGGAAATATCAGCTACAAAGTGATCACAATAGCAAAGGCATTTTTATGGCTAAGTCTTCTTTGAAATAGACAATGCTCCCCCACTAGATGCTACCTGTCAAGCGGGAGGCAGAGTTCAGTGTACAGATTCCTCTACTAAGTTGGGCCAGTTTGTGTGAGAGATGAGAACAAACAAACAGCAAGATAGTTGTGTCACACAAACTTGCTCATAACCAGGAGATTCTAAAATCAAAAAAGAATGTCTCCATTTAAAAAATCTCAACAAGAAGAAAACCAAACCTACTGATGACTGTTATTGCATTAGCTTCCCCAAACAAACTGATTTTTACAGTCTTTCCATGTTCTGTGTTTTTTCAAAGTTCTAATACAAAATATTTTGTATTTTGTCAATTAATTAGATTTTCTCTCAATACTTCTTTTCTTCTTTCTCACCTCCATCCCCTTACTCTCATGTTCATCCTTCTTTCCCTTGTCATTTTATCTTGTGTCCCTTCCCTCTCCCACCTTTTAAATTTTTTCTCTCCATTTTCTTTATTTTTTTGTTCTTTCTTCCAATTTGATTCAGTATACTATCATTAATGCCTAATCTTTTGAGCTCATTGCATATATTTTTTACCTATTATATATTATTTCTCACCAACTTTTCTCTTTTGTTAATAGAGTCATAGAGATCATTGCTAACAACTTTTGTAGCATATATTAACATATGAATTGCACCTAAATTATGTCTGTTACTGGACATTACTTTCTTTTCTCAAAGTAGTACTGGTGGTTGAAGTTAGCCCTTTGAGTACATTGATTGGAAATGTTGAAGCTAAGATATACCTCCAGCCCAGGGCTCATTACAAAGAGATACTCATTAAGGAGACCTCCCAAAAAAATAGAAAGAGGAATTCATTCCAGTAGATGAACAGAGGCTGGGAAGATGGCAGAGTGGAACAAGGCAACAAGTCTCTACTTCTTTGTGGACCTAAATCAAAGCACTGAGATAACAGCTAAACAGAGAAGTGAGTGACAGGGAATACACTAAGATACAATATTGGACAGTCAGAGCCTTGGAGAGACTTGGGAATTCTAGTTATTGGAACAGGGATTACCACAAACAGTCTCCACCAAACATGCCCAGTCAGGGACCTGCTGACAGTATGCCCCAGCAGTTGGTATAAGCCACATGATTCCTAGAAACTGGCAGAAGCACCCTGTACCCCAGCAGTGCCACATGCCCCATAGCCCTCAGACATATGCTCCAGAGTCCAGCCACTGCTGAGTGCACCCAGTTGTGGGTCAGCCATTACACAGCCAGCAGCCCCAGAAGCACCACACATCTCACAGAGGTAAACTACTAATGACAGACATTGGCTGCCACCAAGTATGCCCAGACACAAGGCAGACATCACATATGCCTTGGTGGCTGACAGTTGCCATGCAAGCCATAGCAGTTGGTGAGAGTTGCCTGTACTCCAGTAGTGCAGTATGCCACAGAGGCAGCCCACAGAACCACACTTCAGACACCAACCACCAATGAATACGCCTAGACTCAAGCCCACTTATGTGCATACCCCATCCAGGGGTGAATACACTGAGCCACCCAGACCACTGAGAACCAGTAACTCTGGCCTGCCACACCTCTGTCATAGGCCATCACATCCCATGAACCCCAAAACCTACATAGGTAGATTCAGACATGTTTTGACAGACCACAAAGCATTTCTATAGGTGGGGACACAAGATGCATCCCCAACCATGGAGAAACCCCACTGCTAGGTCACAGACAATTAGGAGGTATTTTTCCTTACCTCCAGAAAGCTATTAGGTACCAGAACACACCAAAGAATACAGGGAGCCACCTACATTTATGTTGCTCCTACAAAAGCTTGCTACCTTCATGCACAGCAACACATAGAGGTAAAACCAAGGAGGTATGGACATTTACTAAGTATTTCAAAACATGAAGAAATCCAAATTAGGAAGGCCTAATGATACCACATATCTCAAATAACTTAGTATGGAATAGCTTAAATTTCTTCAATGCCAGTTTTTTATTTCTTAGATATTAGCTTTCTGTATTTATTTAATAAGATTCTCATTATTTGAAATTGTACTACTTAATCTAATTTTATGTATTTTTCAATGTTTTGAAGCATTAATTGGAATTGATTTTATCTTTTTTTCTCCTTAAGTTTATATCCTTTCCTCTTTATCATCTTAGATTATCTGTTCTTGCCTCTATTCCCCTCCCAATTTTTTTTGTCTTTTTCCTTCCTTTTCTTTTTTCTTTTTATGCTCCATATAGTTTAATAGTAGTTTTGACTTTAATATCTAATCTCTCAGTGTATTCTAGAGCAATTGCCAACCAAGATTGCTATCTCCAGAAAAGCTATACTTTGGAATACATGGAAAAATACAAACCTTCCAAAATAAGTATAAAATAAAAGAATTAGTGACCACTAATCCAGCACCACAGAAAACACTGAAAGAAATACCACATACAGAAGAAATTAAAAACAAACTCCAGAGCTCACAAATGGACAAATAACATTACAAGAGTGCTAACTAAAAAAGAATTGGGATCAAATTAAACATTAAAAATAATTAAAAATGAAAAAAATAACAAACACCTCTCTAGTTAACACTGTGTGTAAATGGTTTCAACTCTTCAATTAAAAGTCATAGACTGTTAGTTTCTTGTAACATATAATAATAATTATAGCTGATACATTTGATATATATATTCTCACTGGGGCTAAGAAGTTAAGCTTTACTTTTATTCTAGTCATAAGAAAGTGATGCTTCTTTAATCTAGAGTCAATCAACCATAGATTGTGAAGGAATCCATTCTTATTGTACTTCTGCTGCTTTACTTTCTTATTTACTATAATTCCGTAAATTTTGATTAGTTCTCTTTGATATGATGTATCAATTCCTTTAAACATTTAGCAAATAAAAATTTCTAAATTAAAAAAAAGAAAAGATATAGACTGGCAAAATGAATTTTAAAACAAGATCCTAATGTATGTTGCTCCCAAGAGACACACCTCACAGGCATGAAGTAGCCCTACTCTCTGCATTCCCACACCCAAAGAAAAAGCCAGCTGCTGTAGCATCCTCAAGCATGCAGATTTGGGCCTCTTGACTGAGGAACAAGTGCTGGCTGGTGAGAAAACCATAGCAACCTGGAAAGTGGCTCATGTGTTCCACACCTCTAGGAGGGTCTACAGCTGTGCATCCCAGAATTGCCAGATGATGCAATTCTAATTCAGATACACCAATCCACAGAAGGCAATTCCAAAGGATAGCCCTAAGCAGCCAGCAGAGAACCTCACACATACACAATTGGCAGTACACCACACAAAGCAGCTTACAGAGGACCTTCCCATAGACACCCCCTCTCCCCCTATGTGTTCAGATACAAGCCCACCAACCTATGACCTATTTAGAGGACACAGCAACTCTACACAGCCCTCTCATGGATCACCCAGCACCACATCAAACAGACTATAATACCTCTACTTTATACTGCCACACTACACATTCTCTGAAATGTACACAGAGGCGCTCACAATGGATTTGACAGCACTGGATACATGGAACTTTATTCAGGAGGACACAAAAGACTGCACCCCCGACAGGGAATAATCTGACTTTTAAGTCATAAACAATTAAGGACCAGTTCTTCTGTCTGAACAGAAAACTAGTAGGTACTTGGACCCACCAAAGATTGGAGGGGGCCTCCTAAAATTGTGTCAGAGGTGAGCTAATGTGACCTCCATACCCAGGGAAACTTAGAGACGAAGGTATGGAGTGATTAGTATCCTCTAGAAGTCCCAAATTCTGAGGAAATCTCAATCAGGAAGACTCAATAAGAAATGCCTCCACCTCAGCATGGATCATCATAAATAGCTTTAATATCTATTTTAATCTTAAAGATAATACCTTTTGTATTGAATTGATAGATGTTTTCTTATTCAATAATGCAGCCCTCAACCTATTTATTTGAATTCCTTATAATGGTTTCAGGTGTTAACTGGAATCATTCTATCTTTGTTTTCCTAGCTCAGTTTTATACTTGCTCTTCTTAGTCTCTTTTCCCTCTTACATTATATGTTCCTGGCTCAACCCCCCATTTTTATTCTTTTTATCTTAGTTTGTATTGTCTTTCCTATCTTTTCTCTTCCTTTTTTCTTTGCTCACTTTTCTCCCCTTTTCAACCCTTATGTATTGTAATAGTAATTTTACTACTTTTAATAACTATTTTCTCAGCCTATTGAAGAACAATTTTACAATTTTCTACCCAGATTAGAGGAACTGTGGAGAGTATTTTCAGTATGTTTTCCCCACTAAGGTTTATTAATACATGAATTTTCTCTGAAGTGATTGCAGTTCATGGGGTTTAGTAGCTTATCTTGAAATGGCTCATGTGTCCCACACCTCTAGGACACAGTAGAGTTATACATATTGAGTGGGAGTATAAAAACTTGGATATTTAACCACTCTGAGACATTGAAGAGAAAGAAGTTCACTAAATAGTCTCTTGCATAAAAGCAGAAGAGATAATCATTTCATCAGACAGGTATACACAAAAATGATAATGAAAAGCAAGGGGATAAAACTATTCAGACAGTTCATAATACTTTGAAAACTGCTCTCATTCACGCTACAGTGGAGGACGTGCCAGATAAAAAATTTAGAACCTTTATAGTTAAAATGTTCAATGAACTAAAAGAAGATGTAAGGAATAAACTAAGAGAAAATACAGGAGGTGAAAGATAATTTCAATGAAAAGGTAGAGATTCTGAAAAAGAACTAAACAGAAATCCTGGAAATGAAAGGCTATAAATCAAATTAAAATTTCAGTTGAAAGCATCACAAATAGATTAGATCACATAGACAGACTCTCAGTCTCTGAAGAAAAAGTATATAATCTTGATAATAAAGTTGTCAGTAAGAAAATCATGCTAAGAGATCATGATAAAAATATGCAAGAAATCTGGGATACCACTGACAAAAATCTAAGAATCATTGGAGTGAAAGGCAACAAAATACAAACTAAAGGAATGTACAACTTTTTCAAAGAAATAATATTAGAAAAATTTGCAAACCTTGGAAATAAGATAGAAATACAAGTACAGGAGGCATTTAGAATTTTAAATAGGTAAGATCAAAAAAGATTCTCTCAAAGACATTATAATTAAAATCTAATAAACAGAATAGGGATAGAATTTTAAAAGCCACAGAGAAAAATGGCAGGTCACATTTAGAGGTAAGCTGATTAAAAAAATGAAGGGGAGTCCCACTTGCTTTTTCTTTGAGTTTTCAAACTCACGTGACCATCTGAAGAGAATTGGAAATCTGAACAGGCAGGTGGGAATACACTCAGGGACTAAGCTGAGGAGGCTGTATTAGTGGACTTCAGAGTGTGTGGAAGATTGGCTCCCTTGCCCTGTGAATAGAAGTCTTGGGAGGCTCCTGAAATCCAGACTCCCAGCAGAGATCAGCTTCTGCCCTCTCCTATGGGTATGTTGATATAACAAAATCCCTAAGGCCTGCTTAGACTTAAGCCCCAACTACCAGAGTTCCCCTCTAAGAACTCTCACCCTGGGAGTGCATCCATCTGGTTTGTGTGGAGAAAACGTCAATAAACAGTGCTTCCTATTCCATCCTACCTTTTACCAGTGAGAAGGGAAGCTGAGAACTATTCCAACTCACTTCAGTTTTAAGGCCACTCCAACAGGCAGCTTGGTGAGCAACACAAAAATAGGAAGTGTTAATAACTACCACCCTTGCTGTTTCTTGGTATGTAACCTAAGAAGAAACAAAAAGGACATTTGGGCATAGGCAATAACCATTTATTTTTATCAAGTGTTTTGACCAATTCAATGAAGATGATTCTTTCATTTTTTTAAAATTAAGAATCTTTGTCTTTTTTCGTGTTGCTGTGCTGATTGTTTTGTGATGATATATTCATGTCTGTATTTCCCCCTTATTTTTTAGCATTTAAAAAAAGTAGTTATTTTTCCTTGCCTTGTATTTTGAGGTTTTTTGTTTGTTTTGTTTGATCCTCTTTTTCTTCCTTTGTTTCCCTTTAATAAATCACATTCTCTTGTTTTCTCTTTCTCTCTCCCTTTAGTTTTTCATACTCTTTCTTCTTTAAAATCATTACTGCTGTATCTTGTCTGCATTCTCTCTGTTAACATTTTCAACATTCTAAGCTCTCTTCCACCCTCCTATTACATTTTCTTTTCTCTTAATGAACTATATTTTTTACCATCTCTTAGAAATATTTGATTTGTATAATTCCTGCCCCCACCATTCATGTTATTGTAATTATTACTGCTAATCATGACATAGACGGCACTTGCTGTTTACTTTAATGCCAGATCTAGTACACAGTTATTTATTGTTTTTATTGCTGGCAATTGCTGACCCAGCCTTCCTGTTTTTATGGTAAGTGGTGTTGTAGATGTCATATTAGGCACTGGGAATTTATTTTAATACTGTATATTGTTTGGTTGTTGCTTTTGTTTGTTTCAGTTTTTCTCTGATGTGATGGAAATCTACAGGAACACTACAAATTCACGGGAAAGAGACTCTGTTGATAAACTAGACTCAGTCAAAAGACAGCATGCCTTGCTTCACACACAAATTAATAGCACTCAAACTTCAGGTATACTTTAATACAAAGAACAGAAAAAAATCCCAAACCAATGACCAGGCCCCAAGTAGACATGACCATGATTGGGCCCTCAGGTCCCACTCATGGACATTTAGTCCTTACAGTAAAAACAGAATTAACACAAAGACTGTGGATACCACATCTATAAGGGGGATCTCAATCTAAATCACTCTAGAACACTTTGGCAAGAGAAGGCCATGCCCTGAAAAGGCTTACATATAAGAGTGTAAGAGAAATTAATCCCCACAGATTAAAAAAAAACCACCAGAGGAATATAAGATATATGAAAAAACAAGGTAACATGATGCCTCCTAAAGATCCTAATTCACCAGCCACAGACTATTGGGGTAGATGAAATATCAAAGAATTCAAAAGAATGATTATAAAAATGATCAATAGATTCTAAGAAAACATACAGAAACAGTTGAATAAAGCAGGCATAGGTGGTGCACAACTATAATGCCAATTGCTCAGGAGGCTGGGGCAGGAGGATCACAAGTTTGAGGCCAGCCTCAGCAACTCAGAGAGGCCCTGAGCAAACTTAGTGAGTCTCTGTCTCAAAACAAAAAAATAAAAAGTGCCAGAGATTTGGCTTAATTGTTGAGCACCTCTGGGCTTAATGAACCAAACAAAACAATAACAACAACAATGACAACAAGAACAAATCCCAAAACCCCCCCCAAAACCAAACAAAACAAACAAAACAAACAAACAAAAAAGAAATAATTGAATGAATTCAGAAAGTCAATATAGGATATAAATGAGATATTTAATTAGACAGAAATATTGAAAAAGAAGTGAACAGAAATTTTATAAGTGAAAGATACAACAATCAAACAAAATATTCAGTTATAAATATTTCTAATAGAGTGGACCTTGATGAAGACAGAATCTCTGAAGTTGAAGACAAAACAGCTTTGTACATCCACATATATTAAAGACAAGAAAATAAGTAACTATGATGGAAATATATGAAAACTCTCTGGCAATGTTTTGGTTTGGATATGAGGTGTCCCTCAAAAGCTCATGTGTGAGAACAATGCAAGAATGTTCAGAGGATAAATGATTGGGTTGTAAAAGTCTTAACCCAATCAGTGATTTAATCCCCTGATAGGGATTACCTGAGTGGTAGCTGAAGTGGCAGGGTGTGACTGGAGGGGATTGTAATGGGGGTGTGGCTTTGGGGATATATATTTTGTATCTGGAGGGTGGAGACGCTCTCTCTCTCTTTCTGCTTCCTGATCACCATGATGTGAGCTGCTTCCCTCTGCCACCCTGTGCTGCCGTGGTGGTCAGCCTCACCTAGAACCCCAAGGAATGGAGCCAGCTTTCTATGGACTAAGACTAAGACCTCTGAAACCAGGAGTCCTCAAATAGACTTTTTCTTTCTACAGTTGTGCTGGTGGGATCCTTTAGTCGCATCAGCAAAAAAAGTTGACTAAAACATACAACATTAACAGAAAACATTTAAGAATCATTGGAATTAAAGAGGGTTGTGAGATGCAGGCCAATGGTATGGATAACCTCTTCAGGGAAATAATAATAGAGAAATTTCCAGACCTTGAGAATGAGATGGACATCCAGATATAGAAGGCATTCAGAACCCCAAATAGACACAATGAAAAAGAACCTTTTCACAGCATATTATAATTAAAGTGCCCAAATGCTTAGCATACAGAACAAGAATAGAATTTTAAAAGCTTGAAGAGAAAAATGTTAGGTCACATTTAGAAGCAGGTCAATCAGAATTATTTTCCATTTCTTAGCACAAACTCTAAAATTTGGGAGGGCTCGTAGTAATTTGTTCCAAGTCTTGAAATAAAAACCTTGTTAACCAAGACTTCTATATCCAGCAAAACTATCTTTCAAAATTAAAGAAGAAATAAAACCCTTAGGAGATAAGCAGAAACTAAATGAATTCATGTCTATTAAACTAGTACTACAGAAAATACTTAAGAAAGCAACAAAAACAAACCACAGAGATCACAAATGGACAAATCTCATTTGAAGAGTAGCTAAAGGTAATTTAGAAAACAAGATAAAACTGAACAGAGAAATAAATCAAAATGCCAAGAATTAATAAACAACTCTCTATAATAACATTTAATGTAAGTTACCTCAACTCTCCTATTTAAAGACAGAGACTTGTAGAGTGGGTTAAGAAACAAGATCCAGTGTTATGTTCTTTTCAAGAGGCTCAACTTCCAGGCAAATACACAGATTGAAAGTAAAAAGAAGGAAATTGATATACTATATAAATGGAATTATGGGGGTCCTCTCTGCCATGTCCCATGTGGAAAAGGGTTAACTGCTGGAGGAGGATGTTGGCTGTATATCACTCAATTACCCAAAAAACTTATGTACTCAATAAACACACAAGAGCCAGTACTCTTTTTAAATGAGAGGGGACATGATGGGTCCGGCCATACCAGCTCTGCTTACAACAACTCACCCAACTCTCTTTTATTTATAACATACAGGTAAATGGTGCCAGGACCAGGAGGAGCTTCTTCTGTGTTGGACAGGATAGGGTAGAGTTAGGGAAGCCATTCTCTTAGGGGGAAAATTCCAGAAGGAGGCAGGGAACAACTCCCATGAGTGCCACATACTTCCTGGTAGTTCCTAGAAGTCAGGTCTCTGCATCCCATGGCTCACCCTAGTCTAATTCTGCTAAAGAAGGATGGCTTCCCACATGGGAACAAGGAGGAGCAGCTACTCTCATATCCAAGAAACTAGACTTCAAGCCAAAATTAATAAAAAATACAAAGAAGGTAACTTCATTGTGATAAGGAGAAAAAATCCCCAAAGAAGATATAATGGTAGTAAATATATGTGCCCCAAATGTCAGTGCATCTAATTACATAGAACAGATACTACTGGAATTAAAGACTCAGATAGATCCCAGTACAATAATACCGGGTGATTTCAAAACAGAATTTATGTCTGTCTTGCAGACATAAACTCAGTGAAGACTTTTTGGACCTGATCAATATTATAAATCAAGTTGAGCTAACAGACATATACTGAATATTTCATTCAAAAAGAACTGAATACACTTTCTTCTCAGTGACTAATGGAACCTTCTCCAAAATAGACCATATTTTTGTTGTTGTTGTTTTTAGATATACATGACAGTAGGGTTTATTTTGACACATTATATATATGTGGAGTGTAATCCATTACAATTTTGATCCCATTCTTGTGGTTGAACATGGTGTGGAGTTACACTGGTCCTGTATTTGAATATGAGCATAAAAGTTATGTCGAATTCATTTTACTGTCTCTCAAATTTCCACCCCTTCCCTTTCTTCATTCCCCTTTGTCTAATCCAATGAACTTCTATACTTCCCCTCCCTACTCTCCCTTGTTATGGTTAGCATCCATGTATCAGAGAGAACATTTTACCTTTGGGTTTTTGGGACCGGTTTATTTCACCTAGTATGATAATCTCCATTTTTATCAATTTACCAGCAGTTTGTCTCGTTCTATTATCTTTCCTTCCCCTGTCCATCCCCACCCCACTCGTATTCTTGATAATTGCCATTCATACTGGAGTGAGATGGATTCTTGGTGTAGTTTTAATTTTCATTTCTCTAATTGCTAGTGATGTTGAACATTTTTACATATATTTTTTGACCATTCATATTCTGTGAAGTGCCTGTTTAGTTCCTTTGCCCATTTATTGACTGGGTTATTTCTTTTTGTGTTAAGTTTTTTGAGTTTTTTGTCTATCCTGAGAGATTAATGCTCTATCTGAGGTGCAGCCGGTAAAGATTTTCTCCCATTCTGTAGACTTTCTTTTCATGCTCTTTGTTGTTTCCTTTGATGTGAAGAAGCTTTTATTGATTTTTGATTTTACTTCTGATGCTTTAGGAGTCTTATGAGGAAGTCTGTTCCTGAGCCAACATGATGGAGAGTTGGGTGTACTTTTTTTTTTCCTAGTAAGTGCAGGGTCTCTGGTCTAATGCTAATGTACTTGATCCACTTTGACTTGCATTTTGTGCAGGTTGAGATATATGGGTTTAATTTCAATCTACCACATATGGATTTCCAGTTTTCCCAGCACCATTTGTTGAAAACGCTACATTTTCTTCAATGTATGTTTCTTTCACCTTTGCAAAATAGGTTGTAAAGCAACTCTTAGCAAATACCAAAAAAAAAAAAAAAAAAAAAAATTGAATAAGTTATTTTGTCTTATATCACAATGGAATGAAGTTAGAGATCAACACGAAAAAATCCTACAGAAAATATATAAACACAGGGAAATTGAAAGATTGAAAACTTTGATGAATAGGTGATTTAAAAAATCAGGGGAGAAATTTAAAAATTCTTAGAATCAAACAAGAATACTGATACAACATATTAGAAACTCTGGGACACTATGAAGGTAGTTCAAAGAGGAAAGATTATGGCTATGAGTGCATACATAAGAAAATCAGAAAGATCCCTAATAATGATGCTTGTCAAGACTGTTGAAAAACAAGAACAAATCAATTCCAAAATTAGTTGAAGGAAGGAAACGATTAAGATTAGAGTTAAAGTCAATGAAATTGAGGATAAAAAAGCAATACAAAAGATCAATGAAATGAAGAGTTGGTTCTTTGAAAAGATAAATAAGATTGATAAGTCCTTAGCCAAACAAACAAAAAGAAAAGAGAAAATCCAAGTTAATAAAAAAGAAGAAATCACCTCAGGCATTGATGGAAGTCAGATGTTTGTTAGGGACAATTTTGAAAACTTATACTTCAAAAAATAGAAAAACCTAGAAGAAACGGAAGCATTTCTAGACATGTATGACCTGCCATAATTGAATCGAGAGGCCATAGAAACCTAAACAGACCAATATCTAGCAGTGAGATAGAAGTAGTAATATAAAATCTTCCCACAAGGAAAACCCCAGGACCAGATCGATTCTCAGTTAAATTCTATCAGAACTTTAAGAGAACTAATGTCAGTACTCCTCAAATTATTCCATGTAATATGAAGGGGTGGAACACTTCCAAATTCATTCTATGAAGCCAGTATCACATTCATATTGAAACCAGATAAGGACATATTAAGGAGAGAAAACTGTGGACCAACATCCCTTATGAAGTTAAATGTAAAAATCTTTAAGAAAATATTAGCAAATTATATTCAATGACATATTAAGAAGATGCACATGATGACCAAGGTTTTATCACAGGGATATAAGGATGGTTTAGCATACACAAATCAATAAATGTAATTTGTTAAATAGGTAGAATTAAGGACAAAAATCACTTAGTCATCTTAATAAATATAGAAAAAGCCTTTGAAAAAATTCAGCATCCATTCACTATAATAATATTGCAGAAACTAGGGATACAAAGAACCTACTTCAACATCATAAAGGTTACATATATAAAACCCAAAGCAACATCATAGTGAATGGGAGAAAAACCAAAAGAATTTCCTTTAAAATCTGGAACAAGACAGGAATGTCCACTCTTGCCACTTCTGTTTAATATAGTGCTAGAAATTCTAGCCAGAGCAATTAGGAAAGAGAAGGAAATAAAAAGAATGAAAATAGAAAAATAAGAAGTCAAAATCACTGTTTACAGATGTAAAATCCTGTGTTCAGAAGATCCAGAAAGGTCCAACAAAGACGGTAGAACTAATAAATAAATTCATTAAAGTAGCAGGTTACCAAATTAACATATAAAATCAATAGCTTTCCTGTATATATATCAATAATGAATCTGCTGGGAAATAAACCAAACAATTTCACTTGTTATAGCTTCAGGAAAAAAAAAAAAAAAAAAAAAAAAAAAAAGAGGAAACCTAATAATAAATCTAACCAAGAAGGTAAAAGACCTCTACAGTAAAAGCTTTAGAACATTGAAGAAAGACACAGAAGACACAAGAAGATTGAATGACCTCCCACATTAATGGATATGTAGAATTAATATTAAAATGGTCATACTACCAAAAGCAATATACACATTTCATGCAATCTCCATCAGAATACCAATGACATTCTTCAGGGGACTAGAAAAATCAGTTCTAAAATTTATTTGGAAGAATAAAAGACACAGAATAGCCAAAGCAATTCTGAGCCAAAGAAGCAATATCTAGGGTGCAGGCCGCAGTGCCAGGGCCGCTCGCCCCTGCGCACCCCGCCTCTTCCCCGGTGCAGCGTCTGCTCGTCTGCTCGTGCCCTCGGCGTCCTGCAGGCCCAACATGGCGCAGGAGGTGTCGGAGTACCTGAGCCAGAACCCGCGGGTGGCCGCCTGGGTGGAGGCGCTGCGCTGCGAGGGCGAGACTGACAAACACTGGCGCCACCGCAGGGAGTTTTTGCTCCGCAACGCCGGGGACCTGGCCCCCGCGGGTGGCGCTGCCTCAGCTAACACAGACGAAGCTGCGGACTCCGAGAGCGGAACCTGAAATCGGCAGCTGCAGCAGCTCATCTCCTTTTCCATGGCCTGGGCAAACCACGTCTTCCTTGGGTGCCGGTACCCTCAAAAAGTTATGGATAAAATTCTTAGTATGGCCGAAGGCATCAAAGTGACAGATGCTCCAATCCATCCAACAAGAGACGAACTGGTTGCCAAGAAGGGGTAGAAGAGCTATCCAAAAAACGAATCATAGAAGGAAAAAACAACTCTGCAGTTGAGCGAGATCTTGCAAAAATTTCTGCCAAAACAGAACGTACATCAGCTCAGCCAGAAAACAGTTCTGCATGTTCGGGATCATCCACCAAATCAGAGAGTAGTGGGAACTCCACTCGCAGCGCTGGCATCTCTGGTCAGAATAGCTCTACAAGTGAGGGAGATCGATCTGTTTCCAGCCAAAGCAGCAGCAGCATTTCTTCTCAGGTAACAACAGCAGGATCTGGAAAAGCTTCTGAATCAGAAGCTCCAGATAAGCATGGTTCTGCATCATTTGTTTCTTCGTTTTTGAAATCCAGTGTGAATAGTCACGTGACCCAGTCCACTGATTCCAGACAACAAAGTGGCTCACCTAAAAAGAGTGGTTTGGAAGGTTCTTCAGTCTCTGTTTCTCAGAGCAGCTCAGAGATTGAGGTGCCCTTGTTGGGTTCTTCTGGAAGCTCAGAAGTAGAGTTGCCATTATTGTCTTCTAAACCTAGTTCAGAGACAGCTTCAAGTGGGTTAACTTCCAAAACTAGTTCAGAGGCAAGTGTTTCATCATCAGTTTCTAAAAACAGTTCCTCATCAGGCACATCATTACTAACTCCCAAGAGCAGCTCAACAAATACATCACTGCTAACTTCCAAAAGCACTTCCCAGGTAGCTGCATCACTGTTAGCTTCCAAGAGCAGCTCCCAGACCAGTGGATCTATGGTTTCCAAAAGCAGTCCCTTAGCAAGTGTGTCCTAGCTAGCTTCTAAGAGTAGTTCTCAGAGTAGCACCTCACAGTTGCCTTCTAAGAGTACTTCACAGTCAAGTGAGGGTTCTGTCAAGTTCTCTTGTTGCAAATTAACCAATGAAGATGTGAAACAGAAGCAACCTTTCTTCAATAGACTGTATAAAACAGTGGCATGGAAATTAGTAGCTGTTGGTGGCTTTAGTCCCAATGGGAATCACGGAGAGCTCCTAAAAGCAGCTATTGAGGCTCTGAAAGCAACACTGGATGTATTTTTTGTCCCACTAAAAGAACTGGCAGATCTGCCTCAAAATAAGAGCTCTCAAGAAAGTATTGTATGCGAATTGAGGTGCAAGTCAGTATACTTGGGCACTGGCTGTGGAAAAAGCAAAGAAAATGCGAAAGCAGTTGCATCAAGAGAAGCATTGAAGTTATTTCTTAAGAAAAAGGTGGTGGTAAAAATATGTAAAAGGAAATACAGAGGCAGTGAGATAGAAGATCTAGTACTCCTTGATGAAGAATCAAGACCTGTAAACTTACCTCCAGCATTAAAACATCCTCAAGAATTGCTATAATCTATATGTCCAAAATATCACTGCATACAGTATCTGGTATTTGAAGAGAAAACTGGCTTACTTTTTTGTACAATATAAAACACAGGCTTTCACAGATTTTGTATTGCTTTTGTCCAGTTTTGCAGAAAATTTACATTCTAATTCTCTTCACAAGTAGAAGTTGTAAATAATTTATGAATGACAGTACACATTAAAAAGGTATGCATTAACAGCATACCAGTATGCTATTTTATTTGCTGAAGAAAATACTGTCTTCTATTTTTAATGATGTATTAGGTACGATGTGTAGTTCTGTAGAGTCTTAAAATTTTTGTACTACTTTAAATTTGGTGAAAATGTATTAAGTTGTCTACCATGCTTTTTTTTAGCTGAATAAATCACATCAAAGAAAAGGGGACCACAGTATTTGAATGTTTGAAAGTCTGTGAAACTTAAGATTTTAAGAATGTTGCCCATAGTGTTGAACATGTCTGTAAAAGAATAAAGAAAAAATAGTTGCCTCAGATTATTTTTATGAGAAGTTGTAAGCATTTTTTTTAGATATAAAGCAGTATAATGTACTTATTGTTATTTTATTCTGGAGTTGTTTAAAATTCACCATGATTTTGACCGCTGCTGATTCTTTAAGCGGGTTAATTTATGTTTTGAGGTAAAATACAATTTACACTTTTTCTTAAAGACATAAATGTGGGTTTCTATATTAAGCATATTTTGTGACTACTATTAACAGATTGATTTGTTTTAGATATTAAATGCTTTAAGCTATTTTACCTTTTCAAGAAGTTGTGTTTTTTTTCTCCCTTAGGTCAGAACCTTACAAATAAGCTTCTCACTATTAGTCATAGTAAATTACAATCCAGTGATTTTTAAAGTGATACACAACTTTTATGAATAGGGAAGCTACAATTTTCAAATCTCAGAAAAATACTGAAAATTGATAGCCATCTTCATTTTAATGAACCTGTTCAACTGAATTACATCTGTTAGCAATGGAGTAGAATTTTATTTGTCTTAGGTGATTCTAACTATATTAATATATTGTGATATATTCTGTTTTCTTTAAACTCTGGCCTAAGACATTTGATCTTTGTGGCCTTCTGGCTTCCTAGATACTGTTATTAGGTGCTGCACATTGAGCAGTCATGGTAAAAATAGAGAAAAGAAATGACCTTTTATGGGCCAGCTGTATTGAAACTTGACATAAGCACAATTTATGTAGAAAAGTATTCCTGTTTTATATTCTAGGAATAATTGACAAGGATACATTTGTTTCTTACTCTTGAAATGAAATAATCAGGGACATTTTAATTTTACTAGATAACATTTTTAAATGATTCACTTTTGAGGATGTTTCATTGGATACCAGAGCTAAAACCCATATTCTATAAGTGGGTTACCTTTATACATTGTGGGAAGTAATAACATGAATGTACTGTGAAAGCACTTTTAATTGCTCACTTTCCTTAGTCTTGGAATGTATATTTTGTGGGACAGTGCTTACCAAAAAAGTGAGCCAGAAAGTAGAATAAATACATTGCTGAAATACATCTAATTAGGTGATTTGTTAACTTTCTGAAATGTCTTTTTTAAAGTTAATATAAAAGTGTTATATACTTAAATTATAGTGGAGTTTTGATGCCAAGGAAGCTGCCTGGTAGAACAAATGTTTCACATACAAACATCTGTTATAGTCTTAAAGCAAAAATACTCTTAAGTTAAAATTTAAAGAACCTGTATTAAGAGAAATGTGTATTTCACAATTCCTCAGAAGAGTAGATTGCAGAAGAAGACAAGCACTTCAGGATTTGTTATTATTGAGGTAAAATCTTGGTTCTCTCTTACTAGACATGGAACTTCTGGTAAACTTTTAGCCTTACTTCAGCTATAAAATAGGACTAGTAGCCTCCTCATAGAGCAATGAAGATTAAATGATGTTTGAAGTACCTAGCATAATGCAAGCATACCATAGTTTACTAATTGTGTATATTTGTATTCTAATTTCCTCATGACCTTACAAGTAGCTATTCTCATTTGACCAGTGTTTTCTAATGAAGAAATAAACATGATTTGGTCAAAAAAAAAAAAAAAAAAAAAAAAAAAAAAAAAAAAAAAAAGAAGCAATACCTGACTTCAAATTATACTACAGAGCTAACATAACAAAAACTGGATGGTACTGGTATAAGAACACATACATAGACCAAGGTGTATAGCGACAACAGAAGGCAGAGAGACACCCTACTCAGATATAGTCATCTGATCCTTGACAAAGGTGTCAAAAGCATACATTGGAGAAAAGGCAGCGTTTTACACACATTGTGCTTGAAAAACTGGTTATCCATTTATTGAAGAATGATACTAGACCTTTACCTCCCACCGTGCACAGAAATTATCTCAAAATGTGTCCAAACCTAGGAATTAGACTGGAAACTAGGAAACTGCTAAAATAAAATGTAAAGTCAACACTCTAACATATAGACATAGGCAACAACTTTCTCTATAGGAGAAAGCTCAGGAGATAGTTCTAAGATTTAATAAATGGGGATGGCATCAAATTTAAAAATTTCTGCACAGAAAAGGAAACAATTAAGAATGTGAAGAGAGAGCCAACAAAATGGGAGAAAATTTTTGCTAGCTACTCTTCTGACAGAGTATTAATATCCAGAATATATAAAGAACCCCCCAAACTTGACACCAATGCCCCCATAACTCAATTAATAAATGGGCAAATGAAATAAATAGACCCTTCTCAAAAGTAAATACAAATGGCTAACAAATATATGAAATAATGTTCAATATATGAAAACATGTCCAACATCATTAGCAGTGTGGTATGTTTTCTCCTATATGTGAAAGCTAGAGAAAAAAGGTAAAGAAATGTATGTGTGTGTGTGGGGGTCTCATGAAAATTGAAGGGAGATTAATAGAGTAGATGAAAGGGACTAGGGTGAGTGAGGAGGGGAGGAGAAGGGAAAATACTGGGGAATGATATTGGCCAAATTATATTATTATATGATGTGCATATAAGAATATGTAACAACAAGTTTCACAATTATGTACAACTATAATTCACCAATAAAAATATATGGAAAAAAGAGTTAAATCATTAGGGTGAAGCACTCCTGGATAGTATTAGAGTCCAAAGAGAAGGGCATGAGGGAGCAGGTTCAATCTCTTTTGCTCTTCTGCCTTATGAGGACACAATGTTCATCCCTTTTTGCCTTTTCACCTTCCATTTATTCCTTCTTGAAATGTTGCATTTAAAGTACCATCTTGAAAGCTCATAAGACACTAAACCTGCCAAGACACCAAACCTGCCAATATCTTGATCTTGGGATTCCTAGCCTCAAAAAACTGTGAGAAATAAATATCTATTCTTATATGTTATCCAGTCTCAAGGTTTCTTATTGTAGCACTAATGGACTAAGACACAAGCTATTCTCACTGTCAATCATGGAACACTAAGATATTGTGCCTAGACTAATATTTTTCTTTCTTCAAGGATATTCAGTGGATTTATTAAGAAAGTATGGTAGATCCAAGTGCATTTAAAATTGAAGGTTTAAAGTTTTAATTTTCAAAAATATCTTTGTGAATATTAAATTATGGTGAATGATTTTCATTAAATGTTGTACACCTTATTTTCTTCCCTCCATTGGTCTCAAATTTTAGTTGAATGTTGATTAGAGTATAAATTTTTCTCAATGTTATCAACTTATACTTTTGGGTTTAGCAATTGAACTTGAATAATACATCTGTGCTTTTTACTCCAGCATTTTATTAATAAAATTAACCATCTTAAGGGCAACTTATAAAGCTTCTATTAAAATCATCACAAACTTTAGAGCTGTTGATTTGTATATCCCCTTTTATAAAAAAATAGTGAAATTTCTAGACACTTGTCAAAAAGGGTTAGAATTTTCCCTCATTTTGCTTCCTAATTAATCACAAGCTATATTAGAAAAAAACCCTGCATAATTATTTAATTCTCTCTTTACAGTGATAAAACAGATAATCATATGCAAAAGTCAGTAGTGATAAGCAATAAACCAAATAATCCACTTTTGATGTATGTTTATATCAATTAATTTCCCTTCTCTTTCTCCTATACTACTCAAGGCAAGGGAGTGTTATGTTTGTTGCAATGTACATAGTCCTTATTGAGGATAATGTGATGAATACTTCATTCTGTTCCATTCCATTTCTTGCACTCCATTCCATATGCTGACTAAGAATTCCAACTCATATATTTTAGTTGATACTGATACTGATGAAGGCTTCAGCCTCAAGAAGGCGTATCTTGGCCATTTCTGAAACCAATAAATATTCCCATGGAAATAACTAGTTGCTATCTTATTTTAAATAATCCCAAATGATATAGAACTGCTGTAAAATGATCCTGGAAAGGATAGAGGTAAGCAAGATATATGAGGTTTTTATTCATCAGAGTGGAAGCATAGGACAAACACAGAATTTGTATTGAAAACATACATAAATAAGTAAAATAAAGTTAATGTAAGTAAATTAACCACTTTGAAGAATGGAAAACACTTTTAATTCAGAGATATTGAGGACCCAGGCCATTTGACTTCTTAGTGGCAGAGTTGACAAGAACGTACATTTTTCTTTAGACCTCTTTTTGCCAGTCTCAGAGTATAAGGAAGGCCAGAAACTTTCAAATACACATAATGAAAATAGTTGCCATGTGATGTCTTTATTAATTAGCAAAGTCTAAATAAAATCACCACATTTCTTAGTAGTAGTACAGAAAATAAAGATAACCTTACATCCAAAGTTAACATCATATCTATACACCAAGTATACAATTTTTATTCTTCTGTCAACTAAAGCCAGGGTTATTTTCAGAGGCAATTTTGCAAACTGGCATTAGGGCAGTTGTCTAATATGGTTTACTTTAAACACATTCAAATGTGTGACTAAATTAGAAAAATTCCTCTGTCAAGCACATTTTATATTGACTTAATGTGCATTAATTGAATTAATCCTAAATTTTTATATGCCACAAAGTCTTCTGTGGTTCATAGAGGATAGAATCAAGTACACTAGATAAATTAAATTAGATGAAATATAGTCAATGTCAATCATAAGGCTTAAACAATAACATGCTCTTAAAAATGAAATGCCAGAGTCTTGGTTTGTGCTTGGCTGTCAGATTTCATTTTCACTCATTTCAAATCATTCCCTTTTCCTGGATCACATTTTGTGGAGTGAAATTTCATTTAAAACTTATGATGATTGTGTAAAGGATTTTGTCCTTACTTGGCAGTATGATGATAGGACTATGTATAGATATATGAATATAGATGGAAATATAGAAAGATAGATACAAAGATAAATCATATATGTATAAATCTTTGATATTTAGATGTTTTTGTTCAGGTATAAAGAGTCAGTTTTGTCCATTTACAATTAGAGAATTAGATGATTCAGTGAGTTTTTGAGTGGTGGTACGAAGTAATGATGATATTTTCCAATATTTAGGGGAGAGTGAATGGTAGATGACCCATACAATTTGTCATTTTTAATCTAAAGATTTTCCTGTTCCTCAGTGGGATATTTTTGTAGGTCCTAAAATGTGATCTTGAATCATAGATAATCATAGATCTTGAATCTCAATCACTTGGTTTGTGAGATAGAAGTGGTTTGTCATATTAATAGGTCACGTGGGGAAAAACAGTTTGATTCAAGGATTAGTGATAATACTTAAAATTTAAATAATATTATAATTTCACTTTGATATTTGTGATGAAAGTTCTGTACTCATAAATCACATTTTATAAATGACAGAACACTCCACAATGTATGATATACTACTGAATCCTTTCTAAACGATCAAAAATATTATTTAACCAATACCGTAAGCCTTCAAGAAGTTGAATATATACATTTTGGTTGGAAGATGAAGTTGGTTGTTTAATGGTAACAGTTCGACTAGTGGTTGGAGTAGTAGTTTGGGGTATGAGTACAGCTGTAGTTTCAGAAGTTTCAGGTGCAGGAGTGTCTGGGGAAGAATTAGGTGTGGTATGTGAGACTTCTGTGATCTCTGTTGAAGCTGAGGAAGGTTGTGATGTTGGTGTAGTTGGGGAAGATGTAGGTGGGCCAGCTGTGGTCTCTGGCAGAGCTGAAGAAGGTTGTTGTGTTGGTGTAGTTGGGGAAGATGTAGGTGGGGCACCTGTGGTCTCCTGCAGAGCTGAAGAAGGTTGTGGTGTTGGTGTAGTTGGGGAAGATGTAGGTGGGGCACCTGTGGTCTCTGGTGCTGAAGAAGGTTGTTGTGTTGGTGTAGTTGGGGAAGATGTAGGTGGGGCACCTGTGGTCTCTGGCAGAGGTGAAGAAGGTTGTTGTGTTGGTGTAGTTGGGGAAGATGTAGGTGGGGCACCTGTGGTCTCTGGTGCTGAAGAAGGTTGTGGTGTTGGTGTAGTTGGGGAAGATGTAGGTGGGGCACCTGTGGTCTCCTGCAGAGCTGAAGAAGGTTGTGGTGTTGGCGTAGCTACAGAAGAGCCAGTCCTGGTATTTTCTCTTGCAGAAGTGGTACTAGCATTCTGAGTGAAAGGAATCACACCTGAAGTGGTAGTAATTTTGGTGGAAGGAGATTTGGAATTCAAAGATGGAAGTTGAGTAGTGGTCTCTGGATTTTTATTGTTGACCACAGTGTTATTTTTGACTGAACACTTAGGAGGTGAATGTGCAGGCTTACGCTTAGAGAACTGGTGTAGAACAACATGGTAATACTTTTTAAGGAGTGGATTACGATGGGATGGTAGTCCAGAAGAATGTGGTAATTTGTGAAGTTTAGGTGACTGTTGAGATTGTTTTTTGTGATTCTTTCGTCCACTTTCGATGAACTGCAGAAAATAAAGTGAAAAAAGTCCATTGATCCATCAACTAAAGTTTCATTGTTGACCATAGAATAAGCAGTATTTATAAAATGTTTTGGGATTAGGAACTGGATCACCAGTAGAGTAATTAGCTTCCTAATTTCACTCAGTCTCATATTTCACTAGCTTACTCTCCTCCTTTCAGGTGATTACTAAGGATACTAAGAAGATTGCCCAGGTTTTGGAGGAGCATGTTTGAAACATACTGCCAAAGTTTTGGATCTGTCCAGTGCCTACCCTTAAATAACTGAGAGACTTTAGACAAGACACTTAATTTGATTAGGTCTTTGTTTACTCATTTATGAAACAATTCAAATTAAATTAAATTTCATACCCAAGTCTAATTATATGGCCTCAATACTTTGAAATATTTATGCTGTTAATTCTCTTAGATGATTTGCTTCATGAGGGCAGGATTTTGTTTTGTCTTCTCATATGCCCAATTCCTAGAACTACAAATAGCAGGCACTCACTAGATATTTACTGAATGCATGAAATTAACATTAACTATTAAATAAAAAAATTCATTTATTTATTTTTGAATAAAATCTTAGCATTTAATAGTATTTTACTTATGTTGTAAAATAATTTCAGATATTTTATTTTAGCTGACCAATAATACCTATGACATTTTTAGATGAAGGCAAATTAAAATACTATAAATTACTATAAAATACTATATATAGAACCTGTATCAAATGACCAATTTGCCTGATTAACTTAAAATATATTAATTATTATTAATCAACTTATTAGTTACAGATGGACATAATATAACTTGTTAATTCGAATTGAATTTAGGGAGGTTTGAGAAGAGAAAATGTATAAAATGCAAGCCTCTAAAGTTCTGAGTTTGGATGACTGAGTGTACAGGTATTTATAGTAACTATAAATGTGCTAGGAGGAACACATTAAGTGTATTATTGATCCTTAACTGCCTGTTCATATCTGTGATTTATTTTTATTAAAAATACTCTTATATAACACTTTGTCAGGCCCAATTCTAAGTGGTTTATAAATGCAAGTTTATTTAGTTCCTTAGCTACATCGTGAAGTGGATGCTGTTATTATCCTTATTATACAGATGAGGAAACTGAGTTCCAGGGAAATTAAGTTAGGAAATTGTGTCTTTGTATGCAAACCAAAATTTTAAGGGTAGAGGAGTGGGAGAAAATGTGAGGAAGGGGAGAGTTGGGTGGAGTCAAAGGAGTAGGGAAGGGAGACAGACACAGGACACTTGGAGCCAGAACAGAGTGGGTAGGAGGAAGCAGCAGATTCTTAAAATAATAAGAGGAATGCTGAACTCTTCTAAGGAAGGAAAAGAAGGAGAAAAAATTAGTCACGAAAGAAATAGATTCAGAAAGGAAGAGGACTAGAAGAGTGCAAGGTCAAGATAACATACTTGAAACTAGAAAACACATTGAATTTCTGCGTTTGGGCTGGGCAAGTTGGTGCACGCCTGTAATCCCAGTGACTTGGGACGATGAGGTAAGAGAAACTCGAGTTCAAAGCCAGCCTCAGCAAAAGCAAGGTGCTAAGCAACTCAGTGAGACCCTGTCTCTAAATAAAAAAAAATACAAAAGTAGGGCTGGGGATGTGGCTCAGTGGCAGAGTGCCCCTGAGTTCAATCCCTGGTACACCCCCTTCCCTCCAAAATTTCTGCACTTGATGTTATTAGCCTATTTTTATGACCATATGAAAACCTGTAATCAATTTCTAGTGAAGAAGGAAGCAGTATGTTAAATGTGTTATTTTTAACAGACTCCAGAATATATTCCCTCAATCTTTCTTTGAGACATCTGGAAAAAAAGGAACCACATTATCCACTCCCTGAAATCATTCCGCATGTCCTTTGTTGCTATGGGCTGGTCTTTGGCTGTGGGTTGTTTTCACTCTCCGCTACATCCCTATTATGTTCTAAGGATTCGTGGAGGCATTTCTGTGTTACTTTTATATATTCAAGTTATTTGGAAACTCTTTCACTAGAAACTTTCTGGTATTTGGACAGTTTGAAGAGTTTTATTTAACCTGAGCTTGGGAAAAGGATGATTCTACAGGTATTTGGATTTGTGGGAAGCACCAGGAAGGGCCTCCTCAAACTAATATCCCAGATTTTGTCATTCCACAATAAAATATTGTGTTGATCAGAGTGCCACCATTTCTTTCAATATAGAAGTATTTTATATCTAGTAGTTTCTTATTAAAAGAAAACTTTTCAAAAAGTGAATATGATTCCTTATAACCTTATCAAATAGTATAAAGAGATTATATGATTTTTATATCTACATCACGCTATATAATTTATAAATGTGTTCTCATTTACTCTTATCCTCATTTGCCTCGTTTTTTCTCTGTAAAGTACGTACTGTTATCACTATTTTGTACATAGGGAAATTGGAGACCTACTAAACAGATTTTAAATTGCTCAAGATTAATCTGGATGGTCAGTTTAGACATGAGTTTAATTTGACATCTTCTGAGTCCTGTTGAGTACTCTTTCTGCTATAATCACAGAAATTAACATCAGGATTTAGGGGAAAAGACTAAGATGGCTTTGGGTCGAGGGAGGGAATTATGTGATAAACGGGAAATATGAGAATATCCAAGAGTAAATTCCATCCACTCTATCAGTTTTACCCCTCTCTATATTTTTACTACTGTCATAATATTCTTGGGTTTTTCCACTTTATTCAGTAAATAAATGTGCAGTAAATGTTTTAATCTACTTAAAAGCATATAGACTTTGAGAAAAATGTGGTTGTTATTATAGAATGTATCACCAGGGATCATTATTACTTTTAATCTTGCTTTCCCTGTAGACTCTAAATATCTTAAATACAGGGTCCACTTTGTGTTCTTTTGCTTTAGAAACATACGTTCCTGTCCCCTTTTGTGGTTCCTTCATTTTCTCTATCCATGTCCAAACTTCCTATAATTTCTCCTTAGGTGACCTTGTTTTCTCATAACTTTAAATATATTTAAATTGTATTGATTCCTTTCTGAAATTTATAAAATGTATATCCAAATGTCTTCTTGACATCTCAATGTAGAAGTCTAATAGCCATTTAAAATTTTACATGTCTAAAAGAGAAATCCTTGTTCAGTTCTTTCTTTTACCACACACCTAATCCATCAGAGGGTATAATAGACTTAATTACCAAAATCTATCTAAATATACCCTCATCTTTAATTTTAAGTGCTGATAGTTGGTATAAATCTCCCTTATCTTTTATCTGGACCACTACCATAACTTTCTGACTAGTCTCTTTATCTCAACTTTTGTCCTCTGCCTTCTGTTTTCTCCGCAGAATCCTAAGTCATGTAACTCCTCTGGGGGCTCACTGATCATCCTAAGGGTTCCTGACATGCTTAGAATCAAAACCCCATATTCCACACCAAGGCCTAAAGGCCATGTAAGATCTGTCTTCTGCATCTCTGTCAGAGCTTACCACAGTCATTATAAAGTTGGAACTCTATAGATATTGATGAAATGAAATCGTTTCCTTGTGCTTTAAATGATGTATTTTCTTATATTTCACAGAAAACAAAGATTTTGAGCGTCTTGGACATACAAATTGCTTGTAGCACTTTTAAAAAATTTCTTTCACTTCACTTCATTTATTATTTATTTTAAAAGACATAAAACTGTAAAAATTGTACATATGGGGGGACTAGGGAAGAAAAGAGTTACTTTAGATTAGGCAGAGGGGAATGAAGGGAGGGGAGAAGGAATGGGGGAAGGAAAAATAGTAGAATGAATCAGACATTATTACCCTATGTAAATATATAACTATATGATGGATGGGATTCTACATTATGTACAACCAGAAGAATGAGAAATTGATACTCCATTGTATATGATGTATCAAAGTCCATTCTACTGACATGTATAATTAATTAATTTTTTTTAAAAAAGAGTAAGAGAAAATTGTACATATTAATGGATACCATGTGATATTGATATCTCAATATGTTAATATATTAATGAATGTTTAAACTGAGGTAAACATATTTGACTCCTCAGACATTTGTCATTTCTTTGTGGTGGAAACATTCAAAATCTTTTCCTGTAGCTTTTTGAAATACATAGTACATAATTGTTATCTATAGTCACCTTATTATGCAACAGTATGCCAGAACTTCTTAGTCCTATCTAACTGTAACTCTTGAAATCTCAATTAAGTCTACACACTAAATGTTTGTTATTGATTCATGAGGTGGATACTTACTGGGAAGCAAGCAATCAGCACAAAGATGCATACAAGCAGTGATAGCGTTTTCATCTTTTTTCTACTGGCTCCTGGGAAAAGCAGAAAAGTGACTCAGTGTTAGCTATGATATTGTAAGAGAGGGGTGAGCTTTGTTAAATGACTTTTATTATTAGAATGTAGACCAATGGTTTCTGAAAATTACATATATATATTTTACTCCAGAGTGGTAAGGCAAAATTGCTTTAAGTCTAAGATGCATTCTTTGAGAGAGGAAGCATTGGAGGAGAGCCAAGAATTATTATCATTTTTAAAAATTTTGATTCATTGTACACAAATGGGGTACAACTTTTGTTTCTCTGGTTGTACAAGAAGAATTATTCTTATCACTAATTTGCAGCATAGGTACTTGATAATAAAGATTGCCTAGGAAAATCAAGATCTTAGTAAGTTTAGCAATAAAAAAAGGAAATAATTTTCTTCCTATTTCTATTCTAAGTCAGGAAGTCTCCTTGTTTGGAGAACCATCTTATAAACTATTGATATTTACTAAACATAGTTTTATAAATGTTCCTTGGAATGTTCTTGTATGCACAGAAGATATTCCTTGACTCTGTGATATGAAGCTGTTACTTAGAACAAAGAACTATATAAAACAAACTTTTCTTCAAACATTAGTCTCCTGAAGGTTTTGCCATTTGATGCCCTTTATCTAAATCCACAAAGGACAAGACTTTGTTTTATTTATTTTATGTAATCATGCCTAGTACATAGTACAGCCTTAAAATGAATACTTCTGAAGATAACTGTACTTTTGGCAATAGTTTGTAGGAGGGAAGAGAAAGGGAAGGATGTGACCTTTTATTTTTCTTATTGTGATCTCGAGCACAGTGTGTACATGTCAGCTTGTCAGCTTTAAAAATATTCCCATTGATCATATTTTCTTCTATTAAGATACAACTTGGATCTGTTATTATTTAGTTTAGCAGTTCAGAAGAGGAGAGGAGAATAACTGTACTAGACCAACTATTGTTATTACTCAATGAATATATATTACTTCAAAGTGGCTTATTTTACATTAGAATATATCTCCACATACCTGATGTTGTGTGAAACTTTCTCCTCAGGATGTTCAATCCAATTACTTGCCTTCAGATGATCCTGTTAGGATGGTAACTGGAAGCAAAGGAAGAGAGGGCACAAGAGAATTTTCAGGTTTTATAACTCTCTTGTTGAACTTTTTAGATTTAGGAAATTTATTGGATTTAGGATAAGGTCATTTCTATCAAGGAACTTGCTTTCAAAGACAAAGAAAGAATAGTTGTAGTTTTATGAGGTTGACAGTAGTCCTTTGTGCATCAACTTCTTCCTGGTGAAGATGGTGACAATGGGAGATTCTCAATGAATAATTTACTTGATTGATGAGAAGCAAAGTAGTGATTGATGACAATAATTGAGATACCAATAACCATGGCCCAAGCCTCCAAGCAGGAACAGATCTTC
Source organism: Sciurus carolinensis (assembly GCF_902686445.1). Lineage (NCBI taxonomy): Eukaryota > Metazoa > Chordata > Mammalia > Rodentia > Sciuridae > Sciurus > Sciurus carolinensis. The sequence continues at coordinate 84,408,245 of NC_062222.1, forward strand.
CAGTCTTTCTTTTGGCCTAAGCAATCAGAATGATTGCCTTCTGACAGTTAATGTGACAGAACACCATTTTCCTTCTGTCAATCAGTACAAATTAGCAAAGGACAGAGAATTAGAAAAAAATGACACAATGTCAAATACTGGCCAAGGACAGTTGCTCTAACGATGAGAAATGAACATTAAATTCTTTAATAGGAGCAATTTAAAAATGTTGAAAATTTTTTGAATTCACATATCCCAAAAGGCAAGGAGAGAAGTAAAATGCTATATACTTGTTTTATAGATTTTATAATTGTTAACATTTTCCATGTTCTTAATGGATTGTTTTGCTGAAGTATTTTAATGTAAATTACAAAAATCATGATAACTAACTTCTACTATTTCAGCATTTATCACTAAAAACTTTCATAACACAATACCATCAACCTCCAATATGAATAATTCATATAAATGGTAATCTTAAATTAAATGCTCAATTCCCAATTTTGCCAAAAATATTTTCAGTCAGTTTGTTCTAATTAAGACCCAAGGACTAATAATTTCTTTATATTAGACATTTTCATGTCCTTTTCTCCATGATATTGATAACTTGAATGACTAGACCAATTATCTTATAAATACTTTCAGGAAGAAAACTCAAGAACCATTTTATACACGTTTCAAATTTAGATATTTCTCCTACGTAAAATTTTCAACCTGGATTACAATTTTGAAGTTATGATTTCACTTCATGAGTCATGTCTATCCATTTGTTCTTTTGCACATTTGGTCTCTAAGAGTAGGTTTAGAAGTTAGTCTTTGGGTTTGATTCTGTTTCTTTGATTAGTAGCTTCATAATATTTGACAAATTATCTCACTTTTATGAAAAATAAGAGTTGCATCTACCTTATGAAGTTGTTGTGAGTAGAAAATTAGATTAATTTAGAGGTTCTGTCACAGTGCCTGTAAATTAGAAATGTTTAGCTGTTACAGTGCCAAGAACTGAGCTAGTAGATAGGGGTTGTAATATCAATTTCTTTTCCTCTTTTTTTTTTGTTAATTAATAAAGATACTCATTTTCTATATGCTTTTTACAGTCAAAATTGTGGAGAATTTTTATTGATGTGAAGCAAGCTTTTTGAGTACATAGTTTCATTAGAACATTTCAAATTACCTTGTTATTGTCTACTTAGTGATGATTTGTAATGACTTGAAAAATTGATAGGATTTCCAGAAATGTTTGATTTTTCCCAGTCTTGATTCATACCTGGAAATAACAGAGTAATTTATTTTATTTTATTTCTTTTTTTATTAGAGGTTTATAGTTACACATAGTAATTGGGTTCATCCCAACAAACTCATACGTACTTGGAGATCTATTTTAGTTCATGATACCCTCCTTCTCCTTCCCCCTTTTATCTCCAGTCCTCCCTCACCTCTCCCATTCTCCTTCCTTTGCCCTACTAGATTTTCTTTCACTCAAATATTAGTTTATATTTGATTGGTTCTTTATGTTATCCTACCCTTCCCTCTCCCTTTCTTTATTGTACTCTGTCTTCTGGACATGAGAGAAAACATTCAACATTTGATTAATTTCACTTAGCATGACATTCTCCATTTCCATCCATTTACTGGCAAATGCCATAATTTCATTATTTTTTTATGGCTGAGTAGAATTCCATTGTGTGTGTGTGTATCACAATTTCTTAATCCATCATCTATTGACAGGCATTTGAGTTGATTCCATAATTTAGCTATCACAATAACTACATCAGTTTTTCCTCTCCTCATTGTGCTGCCATAAACATTGTTGTGTCTCTATTACTGTTGTATGCTGATTTTAGATATTTTGGGAAAATACCAGGGAGTGGTATAGCTGGTTCATATGGTGGCTCCATCCGTAGTTTTTTGAGGAATCTCTATACTGCTTTCAAGAATGGTTGTACTATTCTGCAGTCCCACCAGGACTGTACAAGTGTACCTTTTCCCCCACAACCTCATAAGCACTTATTTTTGTTCCTATTCTCTATTATTGCCATTCTGATTGGAGTGGGATAAAATCTTTTTTAGAGTAGTTTTGATTTGCATTTCCCTGATTGCTAGAGATGTTGAACTGGCCATTTGTGTTTCTTCTTTTGAGAAGTTTCTGTTTAGTTCTTTTGCCCATTTATTGACTGGATTATAGGGGTGTTAAGTTTTTTGAGTTCTTCGTATATTTTGGATACTAATCCCCTATGGGAGGAACAGTTGGCCAATGTCTTCTCCCATTCTGTGGGCTCTTGTCATGCTCTCATTTCCTTTGTTGTGCAGAAGTTTTTTAGTTGAATGGCATCCCACTTATTGATTCTTGGTTTTATTCCTTGAGCTTTAGGGGTTTTGTTAAGGATGTCAGTGCCATCACCTATATAATGGAGGGTTGACCCTATGCTTTCTTCTAGCAGTTGTATAGTTACTGGTCTAATTCTTCAGTCTTTGATCCATTTCAATTTGACTTTCGTGCAGGGTGAGAGATAGGGGTCTAATTTCATTTTTTTTTCATATACCTATCCAGTTTTATCAACACCAATTTGTTAAAAAGACTTTCTTTTTTCAATGCATATATATATATTTTTTTTAAGGAGTCAGGGCTTTTATTTTTTTTTATTTTTATTTATTTATTTAATTATTTTTTTATTGTGAACAAATGGGATACATGTTCTTTCTCTGTTTGTACATAGAGTAAAGGCTTACCATTTGTACAATCATACGTTTACATAGGGTGATGTTGGTTGATTCATTCTGTTATTTTTTTCCCCTTCCCCCCACCCCTCCCATCCCTCTTTTCCCTCTATACAGTCCTTCCTTCCCCCATTCTTGCCCCCCTCCCTAACCCTCACTCTAACCCTAAAACTAACCCCTCCCACGCCCCATTATGTATCATCATCCACTTATCAGCGAGATCATTCTTCCTTTGGTTTTTTGAGATTGGCTTATCTCACTTAGCATGATATTCTCCAATTTCGTCCATTTGCTTGCAAATGCCATAATTTTATCATTCTTTATGGCTGAGTAATATTCCATTGTATATATATGCCACAGTTTCTTTATCCATTCATCAACTGAAGGGCATCTAGGTTGGTTCCACAATCTGGCTATGGTGAATTGAGCAGCAATGAACATTGATGTGGCTGTATCTCTGTAGTATGCTGATTTTAAGTCCTTTGGGTATAGGCCAAGGAGTGGGATAGCTGGGTCAAATGGTGGTTCCATTCCAAGTTTTCTAAGGAATCTCCATACTGCCTTCCAGAGTGGCTGCACTAATGTGCAACCCCACCAGCAATGTATGAGTGTACCTTTTTCCCCACATCCTCGCCAACACCTGTTGTTGCTTGTGTTCTTGATAATCGCCATTCTGATTGGGGTGAGATGGAATCTTAGGGTGGTTTTGATTTGCATTTCTTTTATTACTAGAGATGTTGAACATTTTTCCATATGTTTGTTGATTGTTTGTAGGTCTTCTTCTGTGAAGTGTCTGTTCATTTCCTTAGACCATTTGTCGATTGGGTTATTTGTAGTCTTGGTGTTGAGTTTTTTGAGTTCTTTATAGATTCTGGAGATTAGTGCTCTATCTGAAGTATGATTGGCAAAGATTTTCTCCCACTCTGTAGGATCTTTCTTCACATTGCTGATAGTTTCCTTTGCTGAGAGAAAGCTTTTTAGTTTGAACCTATCCCAGTTGTTGATTCTTGCTTTTATTTCTTGTGCTATGGGAGTCCTGTTGAGAAAGTCTGGTCCTAAGCCGACATGTTGAAGATCTGGACCTACTTTTTCTTCTATAAGATGCAGGGTCTCTGGTCTGATTCCGAGGTCCTTAATCCATTTTGAGTTTAGTTTTGTGCACGGTGAGAGATATGGGTTTATTTTCATTTTGTTGCATATGGATTTCCAATTTTCCCAGCACCATTTATTGAAGAGGCTATCGTTTCTCCATTGCATATTTTTGGCCCCTTTGTCTAGTATGAGGAAATTATATTTATTTGGGTTTGTGTCCGTGTCCTCTATTCTGTACCATTGATCTACCTGTCTATTTTGGTACCAATACCATGCCGTTTTTGTTACTATTGCTTTGTAGTACAGTTGAAGTTCAGGTATTGCAATACCCCCTGCTTCATTTTTCCTGCGAAAGATTGCTTTAGCAATTCTGGGTTTCTTATTCTTCCAGATGAATTTCATGATTGCTTGTTCTACTTCTGTAAGGTACATCGTTGGGATTTTAATTGGAATTGCATTGAATCTGTATAGCACTTTTGGTAGTATGGCCATTTTGACAATATTAATTCTGCCTATCCAGGAACATGGGAGATCTTTCCATCTTCTAAGGTGTTCTTTAATTTCTTTCTTTAGTGTTCTGTAGTTCTCATTGTAGAGGTCTTTCACCTCTTTTGTGAGATTGATTCCCAAGTATTTTATTTTTTTGAGGCTATTGTGAATGGGGTAGTTTTCCTAATTTCTCTTTCTGAAGATTCATCATTTATGTATAAAAATGCATTGGATTTATGTGCATTGATCTTGTATCCTGCTACTTTACTGAATTCACTTATGAGTTCTAAGAGTTTTCTGGTGGAATTTCCTGGTTCCTCTAAGTATATAATCATGTCATCAGCAAATAGGGATAGTTTGAGTTCTTTTTTTCCAATTCGTATCCCTTTAATTTCTTTGGTCTGTCTTATTGGTCTGGCTAGAGTTTCAAGGACGATATTGAATAGGAGTGGTGAGAGAGGGCATCCCTGCCTTGTTCCAGATTTTAGGGGGAATGCTTTCAGTTTTTCACCATTAAGAATAATATTAGCCATGGGCTTAGCATAGATGGCCTTTACAATGTTAAGGTACGTTCCCACTATCCCTATTTTTTCTAGTGTCTTGAGCATGAAAGGGTGCTGTATTTTATCAAATGCTTTTTCTGCATCTATTGAAATAATCATGTGATTCTTGACTTTAAGTCTGTTGATATGGTGAATTACATTTATTGATTTCCTGATGTTGAACCAACCTTGCATCCCTGGGATGAAACCTACTTGATCATGATGCACTATCTTTTTAATACATTTTTGTATGCGATTTGCTAAAATTTTGTTGAGAATTTTTGCGTCGATGTTCATTAAGGATATTGGTCTGAAATTTTCTTTCCTCGATGTGTCTCTGTCTGGTTTAGGTAGCAGGGTGATATTGGCTTCATAGAATGAGTTTGGGAGGGTTCCCTTCTCTTCTATTTCATGGAATACTTTGAAAAGTATTGGAATGAGCTCTTCTTTAAAGGTTTTGTAGAACTCGGCTGAGAAACCATCAGGTCCTGGACTTTTCTTTGTTGGTAGGCTTTTGATGACTTCTTCTATTTCATTACTTGAAATTGGTCTATTTAAATTGTGTATGTCCTCCTCGTTTAGTTTAGGCAATTCATAGGTCTCTAGAAACTTGTTGATATCTTCGAAATTTTCTATTTTGTTCGAATATAGATTTTCAAAATAGCTTCTAATTATGTTTTGTATTCAGTGCATATATTTTTGGCACCTTTGTCAAATATCAGATGGCTATAGTATGTGGGTTTGTCTCTGTGTCTTCTGTTCTATTCTGTTGGCCTTCATATCTATTTTGATGCCATTACCATGATGTTTCTGTCACTATAGCTCTGTATATAATTTCAGATCAGGCATTGCAATGCCTCCTGCTTTGCTTTTCTTTCTTAGTATTGCTTTGGCTATTCTGGGTCTTTTATTCTTCCAAATGAATTTAAGAATTGTTTTTTCTAATTCTGTGAGGAATTTGACATTTGGATGGAGAGTGCATTGAATCTGTGTATTGCTTTACAGATTAATTTTTTTTACTGTTGGAAAAACTTAAGAGTACCTGGTCATATTGTAACACAATGCAGTGCCTTTCAGTTTTATCTTTCAATAAATAATGGGTAACATTTATTCTGTCAATTATTATGCAGTGTTGGAGCCTCTTGGAGTTTTAGGAACTCATAGTTGGGCACATATGTCAAAAGTACAAAATTTGGCAATGACGTGTGAAATGAAAGGTCTGCAGACCACAGGTCACAGTATGCCATATTTTAAATTGGTACTGGGCTTTGTGATTTGAGACATGACATAATAACCTCACAGTAAACCATAAATTGAGTTCTACTTTTCTGGATAGTAGTTTTTGCTCTCCTTACTACACCCATCACCTCCACACCAAAGACTTCATAGTTGAAAAAAATTAAAAGAAAATGAAATATATCTGATTCAGGTGACACAAGAGTGTGGTTGGTTAATTGAAAAGTCTATAAAAGTAGGCTTTGTAGTAGGTTTTTGCCAATCTGCTTCCTACCCTAAGTTTTAGTCCATGGATTTTCCAACTTCTTTTATATTTTCTAATTCCTCTCCAAAACACTACTAGCATATGGAATATAAATTATTTCAGTTGATCAAGACACTTTTTACTCTATCAATATTAAGATTTTTTAAAAAAATTCGGAATTAAATGTTCTATTATTCCTAACTCGTGTGTTGACTTTCTTTGGGGTTTTGAGGTCGTTGTAGAATGAGAGAGTCTACGGAATCCTCTTCTAGGCTTGAGAAATAATCTGGAGTCATGAGTAGGAAAACTTGACAATAGTATCAACAGAAAATTGGCCTGGAAAAAAATGTCTCAGCCTTGATTAGTCTTGGCAGTTACTATATGATTTAATTTATGTCTGTATATGGAAGAAAAAAGAAAATGGATGATAGGAGTCTTCTTTGGTTTTTGACTTCCTATGATTTATTTTACTAGATTATCAATCCTAATATCTTAAATGTGCCTACATCATTTTCATTTTCAAAGTAGTTTCATATAGTTCAAAGTTGTCAGTGATCTAGAAAAATTAATTACAAGAAAGTATAACATTCTGGAAATTTGTGAGGTAATATACTTGAAGTTACTAACTTATTTTCACTACTACTTAAAAACCTGCAATCCATTTCAAATAAAGAAGGAAGCAGAAAAAAAAAAAAAAAAAAAAAAAAAGGAAGCAGTATGTTAAATAAGGTTATATTTTACAGAGTTCCTCATCTGACTCCAGAATATATCCCCTCAGTCTTTCTTTGGGACACCCGGAAGAGAGGAGTCAGATTTGCTCCTCTCTTTGCTAACATGATAGACATAGTGCTAACAATGGATAATGGTGATATGGAAACCTTAGTAATGCTTCCTCTAAGTTTGTTGATAAAGGTAAGGTTAGATAAATAGTTTGTACTTTCCAGGAAAATGACTCAGTTGGTATTGTCCATTTCTCCCACTTACGTCAGTTTGTCAGTGGTACTTTGTTATCACTGTAACTTTTGTACTGGCTGTGTACCTCTGGCTTCAGTTTTCTTAAAGTGATCCTTTTTAACTTAAAGACCTTTCCTTTTCTCTTTCCTTTTTGATTTCAAGATTTCTCCTGTATTGTTTCCTCTTGGCTTGGGTTCAGCAAAGCCTAAGTTAATTTGCAAATCTTAAAGGGTAAACAGAGAGCTCTGTGTCTTTCCATTGAGTAAAGTTCTTCTTCACTGATAGCAATTACAATTGTTTTTGTAATTGCCATGTCTGCCTCTGAAGTTTTAGGTCTACTTTAAAGATGGCATTTTGATTTGGAATAGGAGGAAAGGACTTAGGATAAGAAAGTCTTGGATTTATAAGTGCAGGGAAGAAGCATGTTAACTCTGCAGTGGATAGCAGAATTGGTGGACACCCAAAAGAGTGGATGATTCTCTGCATCTGTCTGTGCTAAGTACTCTCCATAAAAGAATTTCTCAGGTTGAGTTTGAAAGCAGATTAACAGCATTTATGTTGATGACTTTATCATTTTAATGCAGATATGTCATAAATGAGACAATAAATGAGAGCATTACTTATCTTAAATATATTTAATAATGTAAATATATTTTTAGATCCTTTTTAGTTTTTGTAAATTGTTGGAGTCTCACTTTTGGAGCCCGAGAGGAAAGTCAATTGATATCTGTGATGAAAATACGTTAAAAAATATGTCATAGTCGTTTCAACAGCTATTTCTTACTACTGAGCTTCCCCAATTAGACATTGTCCTCCAGATAACACTGCTCTGCATACCTGTTTCCAAATAGTCTTAACTGCCTCTTTAAAGTTTTTCTAATGGTTGATGGTATCTCCATTTGCTCCTCAAATACAGGCAGGTTCTACAAATTTTGAAGCTCTTTCTATTAGGCTTAGGTTTCTCCTACCTTTTCCCCTTATTCCTAAGTTTTCACTACCACTTGGTTATTCCTTTTGGGGGTTCTTTGTGTTAAACTTAATTCCCTTTTTCCCTTGTTCTTAGATTTTTGAGCAATTATTTTCTAGGTCACCACCACTCAATTTTTCCTCACTTTATTCTCTTTAAGCATTCTTTTCTGTTACTATTAGACCCTGTTCATGAAGATCCCCCTTGTGGCACACTAAGCGGCTTTTCTTTACTTTGGCTATTTTTTTTTTTTTTCCCTCAATGGCTCCCATTGTTTTTTAATGGTTCCCTGAGGGGTTGCTACATTCAGACCCTATTGTTACTAATTTGAATAGCTTTAGTTATGGCAATTACAATAACAGTGGCCTAGCTGCCAGGAGCAAGGAGATTGCTGAAAGGAAAACTATCAAGTGCGCATTAAAATTTTTATAGCGGCTTTTCACGTAGGACCGCTTCAAACGTGTTTCTACTTTCACTTTAATTAGACCGCGTTCCACGCGCCAGGACCGCTAATGGCGTGTCCCATACCGGACCACCTTCCGTGTGTCCTTATTTTTATTTTAATTGGACCGCATTCCGCGTGCCCCCAGGACCGCTGATAGCGTATCCTGATACCCTTTAACTGGACCGCATTCCGCGTATCCGGATAGTCGCTATACCGCGAACGTCGAGGCGCCTCTCCTTTACCTGTTTACCTTTTTTGACTTCTTTATAACCGGTTTAGCTTGTTAAAAAAATTTTAAGATATCTTACCTTGTCCCTTTTATCCTCCCGGGTTTCGGCACCAGCTAAAAATCTTGCTTGAGACATATTTTCTCTTTAAACATCAATTATTTTTTCTAGAAAAGGATAATGAAGTGTGATGAATATTATAAGGTGCTTGTTATTTCAGCTTTTTATAATAAAATAAAAAAAAAAAAATCAGAATCTTTGTCTAAGCAATCCCTGAGGAAAAGTGTGTGAATTCCACCCTATCTGAGAAACAGAAAGATTACAAAGGTAGTTTTACATCATACATATATGACGACAAGATCTATTTTGGGGAGTTTTTTTTGATGATTAAATGTGTTAATGAGTATTAAATGCTTAGTATCTGACACAAAGTAAATTTGCAATTAAGTGTTAGGTGCTGTTACTAATAAACCATTTACATGTAAGAATTTCAGACTTACAGCAATGAGGAAATAAATTTATAGTCACCACAACCATGTTTCTGCTCAATGGAGAAACTCATTAATTTTGGAACCCATTCAAGAACTGCTTCAAATTCAATGTTGTGGAAATTAACTCACAACATTTTCACAGGTGCGTAGAAAATGCAGCTGGCTAGAAATGTTGGTACAGATTCCTGAGCAGGGAAACATGCAAAACAACAGTACCATATGGGGAAAAACTGTTTTTGAGTTGAATAAAGCAAACTTGCCAAAGAAACTAACTCCTTTTGTTTGTACTTGAAGTGAACCCTTAAACTGAAATTGTAAAAAGTCATATCTCAACCAGACTGACTTGTGACAAGAACAATGAAGTTATGGAAAACTTTTAGCTTTATTAGATGCAAAATCTTATAGGTGAAATAAGAGGAGTGGAGTTAGGATGCAAGAATTTTGTAAAGGCATGTGTCCTTGGAGGAAAATGCAACTAGATGAATGTTTTAAAAGCAGAAGCTTCTGAATGATAGCAACTTAAATATATTTCATGGATTTTTTAATGTTAAGTTTCTGTGTTAGTGATTTGGTTGATGTATTAGGTGTCCACATATGTTAGGGCATGGTTCATGGACTTTTTGGGGCGGTTGTGAGGAGTAGGCATTGGATCTGACATCCTAACTGGAACAGACCCTGAGGGGATGAGGCTAGTTATAGTTTCTTAGAAGTAGTTCAGGATGCAGGTAGAGCATGACATTTGAAAGGATGGTCAACAAGCAGATAGAAAACAGATAAGCAGGAGGTGAGCGGCGCAGGCGCGGAACTAGGCGAAAAATCTGCTGATGTAGAAATTTGTGATGAAGAGTGTGATTCACCCGAATCAGTCAACCAACAAACTCAAGAGGAGAGTCCTATAGAAGTTCACACCACCGAGGATGTCCCCATTGCTGTAGAAGTGCATGCAATTTCGGAGGATTATGACATAGAGACAGAAAACAATTCTTCCGAGAGCCTCCAAGACCAAACTGATGAAGAACCACCAGCTAAACTTTGTAAAATTCTTGACAAGAGCCAAGCTTTGAATGTGACTGCCCAGCAGAAATGGCCTTTACTGAGAGCTAATAGCAGTGGCCTCTATAAATGTGAACTTTGTGAATTCAATAGTAAATATTTTTCTGATTTAAAACAGCATATGATCCTGAAACATAAACGTACTGATTCAAATGTGTGTCGAGTATGCAAGGAAAGCTTCTCTACCAACATGCTTCTGATCGAACATGCCAAACTACATGAAGAGGATCCCTACATCTGTAAATACTGCGATTACAGGACAGTAATTTTTGAGAACCTCAGCCAGCACATTGCAGACACCCACTTTAGCGATCACTTGTATTGGTGTGAGCAGTGTGACATGCAGTTCTCCTCAAGCAGTGAACTCTACTTACATTTCCAGGAGCACAGCTGTGATGAACAGTACTTGTGTCAGTTCTGTGAACATGAAACGAATGATCCAGAAGACTTGCATAGCCATGTGGTAAATGAGCATGCATGTAAATTAATAGAACTAAGCGATAAGTATAACAATGGAGAACATGGACAATACAGCCTCTTAAGCAAAATTACCTTTGACAAATGTAAGAACTTCTTTGTATGTCAAGTATGTGGTTTTCGGAGTAGACTTTATACAAATGTTAACAAGCATGTTGCTATTGAACATACTAAAATATTTCCTCATGTTTGTGATGATTGTGGGAAGGGCTTTTCAAGCATGCTAGAATATTGCAAGCATTTAAATTCACATTTATCTGAAGGGATTTATTTATGTCAATATTGTGAATATTCAACAGGACAGATCGAAGATCTTAAAATTCATCTAGATTTCAAGCATTCGGCTGACTTACCTCATAAATGTAGTGACTGCTTGATGAGGTTTGGAAATGAAAGGGAATTAATAAGTCACCTTCTAGTCCATGAAACAACTTAATTATTCTCTTTGACTTACATAATGTTTTTGTAAAATAATAAATTCAACTTTTTTTGAGATGTTAAAAAAAAAAAAAAGAAAAAAAAAAAGAAAACAGATAAGCAGTTACATTGAAGGCTTTGGTTGAATGGGAGGTCTCTTTACAAATGAGACCGAAATACAAAATCCAGAAGGGAACAGACGTCATTTGGAAGTGGAGGCTGACAGGAAGACAGCAGCAGGAAAGTAAATCCTAACAGGGCTCTAAACTACTGGACTTGGTTTAGCAGTAGGGTTTACCAGGGCAAGTCATAGATCTGAGTTCTAGAAAAACTAGAAAAGTAGTTTTCAACTCATACTTATTCTGCTCTAGGCACTAAGGTTAAAAGAGTAAATAAAACATTGTTCTCATTGAGTGTACATAAATGAGAGAAAATAAACAAGATAAATAAGTGAAATATATACAAGTATATATATATTTCCATTCTTAGATGAAATATGTGAAAGCTGCAGTTGTTCCATAGTATTGCTAATAATTGTCCTTTTGTGGATGTGTGGTATGCTATTGCAGTTTTAACTTGCATTTTACTTATAATAAATGATTATCATTTTTTCACATGCTTATTTGACATTTGTTCTTTTTTTGGTGGGGAGCGGTTAGTTGGAATTGACCCCAGGCTCTCACATATCCTAGGCAAGCACTGCACTGCTGAGTTACATCCCTAACCTTTGTTTGTCTTTTGTACATCTTTGGTGAAGTGTCCGTTCAGATCTTTATCATGTTTTTTCTTATAGGATTGTTTCTCTTCTTATTTTTAAGTTATATGAGTTCTTTGTATATTATGAACTCAAGAATTCTATTAGATAGATGCATGTTTTGTTGATTACTATAGCTTTATATTGTTTTAAATTAGGAAATGTAAATACTTTAGGTTTTTCTGACTAAATTGTTTTGACTATTTTAATTCCATTGACTTTACAAATAAATTTTTGAATCAGCTTGTTAATTTATTTAAAAAAATTCTTCTGGCACTTTGATTGGGTTTGCATTTAGTTTATAGATGAATTCAGAGGTTTGAATCTTAACTACATGGAGTCTTCTAATTCCTCAACATTGAATTTGTGTCCCTTTGTTCAGATCTTCTTTAATGTCACTAGCAGTGATTGATAGTCTAATTTATTCCTAAGTATTTCTTATTTAGGATGTGGTTGCAAATAGTATCTTTTATTTCAGTTTTTAGTTGTTCCTTATTAGTATGTGGAGATACGGTTGCCTTTGGTATAATGACCATGCATCCTGCAATCTTTTAAAACTCACTTATGAGTTCAGGAATAGCCCTTTTGCAGATTTCTTGAGGTCGCTAAAATTTACAGAAACAAAACCAGGTGATATATAGATTTAGCTAGGCTATCCTAGTCAGAGAACATGTCAGTCTTAGTTTTCTTTGTGTTGTTGCACCAGGGAGTAAGTTTTATTACTGAGGTAAGTAGGAGGAATAAGAAATAGAATGGAGCTATTAGGAAAAAACAAGGAAATATGACTTTAATCTAGAAATTCCTCATGCTTTTCCGGCCTGTTACTTCCCATGTCAGTCTGTCTCCCAGTTCAATTACTCCCAGATTCCTGGAAAATCTGTAAATCTACTTGTGTACTATTAATTAATACCCCAGTAAATAAAGAGATATGATATTTTGAGAAACATGTAATTTCCGGGACTTTCCAGCTTGGTCTGCTGGTCAGATAGTGAAGACCTAAGGACATGGAGTTTGACTAGATCACCGCAGACTATCTTGAGATCACCAGACTGCTATCATTCCTTCATACCTTCCCATACCTACCCCTCACCAGGGTTCCTTTGAAAGAAGGACCAGCAACTCCAGCAGTGCATCTCTCATTCTTGAGAAGGCCTGTATTTTCCCTTGAATGCACATTACTAGCTTTACCCTAAAGGCATCTCTCTTGAGATTGCCCCCATTCTCCCTTGAATGTGTATCTACTTTTCTAAATAAACCTCTCTTCTTTGCCTCGACTGGTGTGTGCTTAAATTCTTTTCTGTCACACAAGCCAAGGACCCTGTGGTCCTGAGTCGAGTTCTCCCTTCTCCATTCTGTCACTCTCTTTTTCTCATTGGAGAATTTAATCTGTTTTTATTGAAAATAATTATTTATAGGCAAAAATATTGACCACTGACAAGTTACAAAAACTCATTTTCTAGTTTCATTATAGTTCCTTTCTTTTTTTCCTCCCTCTTCTACAGTTTTCCTATGTAGTTAAATGACTTACTCCAGCAGCACATTTTGATTCCTGGTGTATTAATTTTGATTTGTGATTACCACAATGCTTATCAAACCCATATTTTGATTATAACAAACTCTTTTGAAATGATAGCAACTTAACATGATCATACTAAGATGAAATATGCTAATAAAACTCTACATTTCTACTCTTTTCCTCCTCACATTTTGAATTTTTATACCAGATTTTGTATTTTTTTATGTTGCCTATTTCTTTATTTTTTATTTTTTATTTTTTTTATTGTAAACAAATGGGATACATGTTGTTTCTGTGTACATGGCATAAAGGCATACCATTTGTGTAATCATAAATTTACATAGGGTAATGTTGTTTGATTCATTCTGTTATTTTTTTCCCTTCCTCCCACCCCTCCCACCCCTCTTTTCCCTCTACACAGTCCTTCCTTCCTCCATTCTTGCCCCCCTCCCTAACCCTAACTCTAACCCTAACACTAACTCCTCCCACCCCCCATTATGTGTCATCATCTACTTATTAGCAATATCATTCGTCCTTTGATTTTTTGAGATTGGCTTATCTCACTTAGCATGATATTCTCCAGTTTCATCCATTTGCCTGCAAATGCCATAATTTTATCATTCTTTATGGCTGAATAATATTCCATTGTGTATATATACCACAGTTTCTTTATCCATTCATCAGTTGAGGGACATCTAGGTTGGTTCCACAATCTGGCTATTGTGAACTGAGCAGCTATGAACATTGATGTTATGTTGCCTATTTCTTAACATTTTGCTTTAGTTGTATTATGATTTTGCTTTTCGGTCCTTATACTAAAAACATGAATGGTCATGCACTATGTTTTAATATTGGGGCATTCTGAATTTGCATAAGTACTCTTAACAGTGAGTTTTATGCCTTTTTACTCATTAATGTTTCTTTCTTTTAGTCTTAAAAACTCCCTATAGCAGGGCTGGGGTTGTGACTCAGTGGTTCAGTGTTTACCTGGCATGTGTGAGGCCTTTGGTTGATCCTCAGCACCTCATATGAATAAATTCATTAAATAAAGGTCCATTGACAACTGAAAAAAAAAAACAAAACAACTTCCTATAGCATTTCTTGTAGGATAGGTTTGGTGGAGATATATTCTCTCAGCTTTTGTCTGGGAATGTTTGTGTATCTTCTTCATTTCTAAAGGATAGATTTGTGGCCACAGTATTCTCTATTGGCAACTTTTTACCACTTCTTCCTGGCCTGCAAGGTTTTTGCTCAGATGTTTTCTATCGGGTGAACTGGTACAAATTTATGTGTTGTTTATTTTTCTTACAGCCTTGAGAATTTTTATCTTTCACCTTTGAGAGAGCTTAATTGTAATATCTTGGATTTTATGTCTTGGAGTGGACTTGTTTGAATTAAATCTGACTGCTGAACTTTGACCTTCCTGTACCTAGATATTTGTATCCTTTAGGTTTGGGAAGTTTTCTGTCAGTATCTCTTTCAATAAGTTTTCTAACCCCTTTGGCATTTTCAAGTCACTCTTCAACCCCAAATATTTGCTCTTTTAATGTCCCAAATTTCCCATAAGCTTTCTTAATTTTTCTTCATTTTATTTTCTTTTTTTCCTCTGTGTATTCTCAAGTAGCTTGTCATCAAGCTCACTAATTATCTCTCTCTTTAATTTGTCCTGTTATTGATGCCTTCTACAACATTTGCAATTTCACTTGGTATAGTTTTCAGCTCAAGGGGTTCTGTTTGGTTTTAAAACTTTGTTTCCATCTTTCTGTTAAGCATCGATTTCAGTGTATTAAACATTTTTCTGTGCTTTCTTGAAGCTGGTAGAATTTTTTTAAAACAGCAGTTTCAAATTCTCCAGGAATCTTCTCATATTAATTATCATCTTGTTGGTTTGAAGTACTTTATTTTGACCATTAAGTGAGGTCATGGTTTCCTGAGAGCTCTTGATGCCTGTTAGTATACAACATCATCTGGGCATTAAAGGATTATTTATTCCAGTCTTTGTAATTTGGCTTTCTTCCTGTCTTTCCAGAAATTTTAAGCAGGCTGCTTATTTTCTCTGAGCCTGTATTTACTTTCACTATGTTAACACTAGATGGAACCCTAAGTCCACGTTTGCCACAAGTCTGCTGTATGTTGTTACTGTTTCAGCATTAGAGAGTGATTCAAGCACAGGTTTGTTCTAAATCTGCTGTTAATGTGTTGATCAGAATGAATCAGGGGAGTACCTAAGAAGGGTAGTTGATCCCTGAAAGCCTCTCCCTGGAGCCAGGGCAGCCCCAGATGCCTCGTCACAGCCATCCACCTAAGGTTGGGTGCTGTGGCATTCTGCCTGACTGGGCAGAATTACTGTGGAAGGACAAGCCCCAGATTCCTATCCCCTGTCTCTGACCACCAATACTGTCAAGCTGTGTAACACCTTAAGCTCACAGCCTATCACAACCTGCACAGCGCTAGGGTAGGACTAAGACCTACACTGCTTTTGGTTTCCTACTGCTGAAGAGCATTCATGGCCCAGACTGCTGCAACCAGCTACAGATACTGACCAGGAGAGAAACTGGGTAGACTGCTGCATCTCCCCCCAGGGTTGGGACTGTTTCAGAGGCTCCACACATAGATAGATCTGGGGGTGGGGACCTTAGCTTCTGCTCATCATTAGGTATCACTAGACTGATACTAAGTTCCAAGGAAAAGTCCTGTGCTTACTGCCCTGCCCTATTACCATCCAAAGTGGTCTTCCTCCAGACCATGCTGTCTGAGGTTGGGATAGCACTGGTGAAGGCAGTCCCTTGGCCATGGAGGTTGTTACTAGGTCATCAAGGTTCATATCTGACTCTCACAACTGCAAGGACCTGTGCAGTCTCAGGAGTGCACCAAGTTCCATGCTGCAACTGGCAGTGATGCAATTTGAAAAATAGGTCTGTCCCATTGAAGTCTCTGCCTGGTGCCAGGACAGGACTATGGTATCCATCTGTGAACACTGGCATGGGGATAGCTGAGTGCCCGAGGGGAATGGTGATGGATATAGTTCCTTGGCTACCGAGAGTGATAATAAACTAGGTTACCATTGAATCTCACAGTCACAGGAACGTGTGTGTGTATGTGTGTGTGTGTGTGTGTGTGTGTGTGTGCACCCACATGCACATGTGTGTATGTTCCAAGCCCATTATAAGGCAGGCAATGATGCAGAGCAAAACTTGAGACTATCCCACTGGTGTGAAGCTCTCTTCTTAGGCTAAGTCAGGTCTAGAGAGAGGGTCCATCTGTGAGCTTTGGTTTGAATATAGAGGTCTTTATTTTCTACTTGGTTCTGAGTCTTATCATAGTGGACCTCATACTGAACTCTAAGACAAAGTCCTGGATAGATTTCATGTTCTGGTCCCCAGTGGGTGGTCTTGCTCCACAGTCTGCTGTGTGAAGTTTGCGGAGGGATGGTAGCATTCTTTGCTACCTGGCTAACAGTTCCAATGGCTCAGTTCACAGGTACACCCCTTGGGGTAGGGGTTGGAGGACTTTGCCCAGCAGTGGATTCACTGTGATGGGCCTGATACTGGGTTTCAAGCCTAAACCCTAGATTTAATTCCCTCTTTTTCACCCAAATGAGAGGTATCTCCTTTACACTGTGCTGGAGGGAGAGGTGATGTGAGCAATTCCTTCTTTCCTGCTTTCTTCAATGCATCTTTTCCTTTTTTAAATACTAAAACAGGTACCATGGTTCCTGATCTAGCTTCATTTCCTCTTGTGCAGGTAGTTTGGTGCATGAATAGCTATTCAAATATGATGTGTTTGTGGAGAGATAATGACTGGAAGGCCTTATTCCTGCCATCTTGCTTCATCTCCTTCATTGTTCTTAATTTTCATGCATTGATTGGTGTTTGGGTAATTGAAGAGGTCTGTACTTATTTCAGTCTTCTTAGACTGATTTGTCTACAAAAATTAATCAACACTCATTCTATCCAGATTTCTGAGAAGGCTGCCTGGTGTGGTCCATGGGTGTGGTTGCTGCTGGAGTCCTTGGACTCACTGGCCTGGTCCCTGAGTCAGCGGGTGGTTGACTAGCCTGGATTCACTTGTGTGAACCTGCTAGCTAGGTCTGGTAGGGTGGGCCTGAAGCCCACATCCCAGTGACTGGCCTAAAGCTTGGGACTTCTGGGGCCTAACTTCTTCTGAGGGCTTTCAGGACCACTGAGGTCAGTCTGGCTGTAGAGAAGATCAGAGATCAAATTTACCATGTAGGTTTAAAGCTTGTGGCTATGGACTTTGGGTGAACTTAGACCACCTTTAATGTTTTAAGAATATACTTTATATTTATTTCATATCTGTATTTATATCTTTTTGAATATATTATTTCAATTTAAACTATTTCATATTTGAATTAGTTTTCTTTCTTTTAATGTATATTATATTGCTTATTTTAGGATTTGGATATGAGTTATCCCCCAAAAGTTCCTGTGTTTATGTAAGAATGTTCAGAGGTGAGAGCTGTAACCTAGTCAGTCCATTCTACTTGTTTTTTGTTTTTTTATTGTAAACAAATGGGATACATGTTGTTTCTCTGTTTGTACATGGAGTAAAGGCGTACCATTTGTGTGATCATAAATTTACATAGGGTAATGTTATTTGATTCATTCTGTTATTTTTTCCCTTCCCCCCTCCCCTCCCACCCCTCTTTTCCCTCTATACAGTCCTTCCTTCCTCCATTCTTGCCCCCCTCCCTAACCCTAACGCTAACCCTAACACTAACCCCTCCCACTCCCCATTATGTGTCATCATCCACTTATTAGCGATATCATTCATCCTTTGGTTTTTTGAGATTGGCTTATCTCACTTAGCATGATATTCTCCAATTTCATCCATTTGCTTGCAAATGCCATAATTTTATCATTCTTTATGGCTGAGTAATATTCCATTGTATATATATACCACAGTTTCTTTATCCATTCATCAATTGAAGGACATCTAGGTTGGTTCCACAATCTGGCTATGGTGAATTGAGCAGCTGTGAACATTGATGTGGCTGTATCTCTGTAGTATGCTGATTTTAAATCCTGTGGGTATAGGCCAAAGAGTGGGATAGCTGGGTCAAATGGTGGTTCCATTCCAAGTTTTCTAAGGAATCTCCACACTGCTTTCCAGAGTGGCTGCACTGATTTGCAGCCCCACCAGCAATGTATGAGTGTACCTTTCTCCCCACATCCTCGCCAAAACCTGTTGTTGCTTGTATTCTAGATAATCGCCATTCTAATGGGGATAAGATGGAATCTTAGGGTGGTTTTGATTTGCATTTCTCTTATTACTGGAGATGTTGAACATTTTTCCATATGTTTGTTGATTGCTTGTAGATCTTCTTCTGTGAAGTGTCTATTCATTTCCTTAGCCCATTTGTTGATTGGATTATTGCATTCTTGGTGTAGAGTTTTTTAGTCCATCCTATTTGAATGGACTGAATGGTAACTGTAGGCAAGGGGGGTATGATTAGAGAAGATGGGTCTCTGGGGTCATACTCTGAAGAGGTTTATTTTCCCTGGAGCTTCTTTCTCCCTCTCTCTCTCTGTTTCCTGGCTGCAATGAATGGAGCAGTGATCCTCTACCACACCATGCTGCCATGATGTTCTGCTTCACCTTGGTCCCAGAGCAATGAACTTGGCTAACTATGGACTAAACTTCTGGGACTATGAACCAAAATACATTTTTTTTACTCCTCTAAGTTGTTATTGTTTGTATTTTGGTTACAGTAACAAAAAGATGACTAACATAGATATCAGTGGCTAGAGTGTTGGGGGGAATCTCATATCTAAACCATTATCATTTATTTGTATTTTATTACCTATTTTCCCCTAAACACATTAATCTCCTTGGGCAAGGGAATACAAAACTTACATGATTTATCTTTCTGCCATCTCCGACATTTTCTAAGAAGTTGGTGACACATATTTTCCCTTGCCTGAACAATTGACTACAAGATGCCGAGTCAGGCTACTTATGATGTCAACCTATGTGCTCATAATTCCTCATGAGCAGTCCATGCTTCTCTGATTAGTTCTGTATACTGGGAGGATTATCATGCAAATAGTAACAGACAGGTTTCCTTGTCTATGAGGTTATGGTCAACTTTTGCTGATAAAATAGAGAAGAGAGAGGGGTAGGGGTAACATTCTCTCTTTCCCTGCTGTGTGCTGCATTTTTTTTGGCAGTAGTTATATCCGTGCTTATCAACAGGTCTTTTGAGGTGGTGTTTATTCCTCTGTTCCTACTCTCACTCAGGTTCTGGTATCACACTTTGTTCTCTTTGCCCCACCATGTCTAGTCACCCTACCAGATCCATCGTGGCTAGATTCTGAATGCTTCAATAATAATGTCTTGTTAAGTTTCTTTAATCCTGGTCACTAACTTTAAGTCAACCCTTCATATATATGTTTGTGTGACACACACACACACACACACACACACACACACACACATTTCTATATCTATATCTGTATCTGTATCTATATCTATCTATATCTATATTTATATATATAAAGGACACTGTTTCCTTCTGGGTACCTGACTTATCAGCTATTGGTATGTAGTAAAATATAAATTAGCATGGTCATCATGACAGCAATAAATCCATGTTATTGCTCAAATTGTTTTTATTTGGTATACTAGTTGATCAAGGTTGATTCCATCAAAATCACTTCTAACATCTCAGATTTTCAACCAAAAATAGAAAGAAATTTTTCCCAAAACTTTTTTAAAGCTAATGTCTTTGAACTGGAAGTTGTAACTTGGATATTGGTTCTGGATAATGTGGTGGAGGGAGGGTTGGTTGTAACTGGGGTAGTATCCACAGTAGATTCTGTGGTGGTAGTTGCTGCTAATGTGGAGGTGGTGGGCTCTGCTGTTGGAGAAGTAGATACTGTTGAGGAGGCAGTGGTTTCTGTTGTAGTGGATTCTGTGGGAAGGATGGTAGTTGCTGTTGTGGTGGGTTCTGTGGGAGGGATGGTGGTTGCTGGTGTTGTGGTGGGTTCTGTGGGAGGGATGGTGGTTGCTGGTGTGGTGGTGGGTTCTGTGGGAGGGACGGTGGTTGCTGGTGTTGTGGTGGGTTCTGTGGGAGGGACGGTAGTTGCTGGTGTGGTGGGTTCTGTGGGAGGGATGGTGGTTGCTGGTGTGGTGGTGGGTTCTGTGGGAGGGACAGTGGTTGCTGGTGTTGTGGTGGGTTCTGTGGGAGGGACAGTGGTTGCTGGTGTGGTGGGTTCTGTGGGAGGGATGGTGGTTGCTGGTGTGGTGGTGGGTTCTGTGGGAGGGACAGTGGTTGCTGGTGTTGTGGTGGGTTCTGTGGGAGGGACAGTGGTTGCTGGTGTTGTGGTGGGTTCTGTGGGAGGGATGGTGGTTGTTGTGGGGGCAGTGGTGGGTTCTGTGGTGGTTGTGGTTATAGGTGTGGTGGTTTTTATTTGGGGAGGAGGTTTAGGGAAAGGAGGACGAAAAGGAGGACGTACAGGAAGAGGGGGACATGGTGGTTTTGGGTGTAAAGGTCGCTTTGGAAAAACAGGAAGGCGTTGAGGTTGTCTATTGGTTTTTTGTGGAAGGGATTGAGAAGGAAAGCGTCCCGAGCCAAAGCAAGGAGGACGAAGTGGTTGAATGTGCACAGGTAAAATATGAAGAGGTCGTGATTGAGTCTGTCCTGGGCGATTGGAAGGAGCGGAGCCTGCTGGAATCCTTCTTGGCCTGTAGTATATAAAAGATGATGGCAGCTTGCTGGATAAATATGGTCCCCTGGGGACGCTGTAACTCTCACTGGGCTGTGGAGATAAAAACAAAACCAAAAAGCGAGGTTTCTGAGTTTGATCATTTAAAATTCAAATATTAGCATATATATATTTTTGAATGCATTTTTATTATTATTTTAATTATACAAATTAATGAAGGTAAAGTATGGTAATTCTATCTATGTATGCAGTGTGTAATGATTTCATAAGAATAGTTAATATTTCCACCTTAAATATTAAAAAAATTTATTAACACTAATAATAGTACATGTTTTGGAGTATAGTGTGGTATCTCCATACATGTATATAATATGTACTGATAATTGATATTTCCAAATCCTCATTATTACTTTATGTTTGAGGGCTTTGATCTCCTCTCCTTTAGTTATTCATAAGATATGTAGGTGAATATTTAAACTATAGTCACCCCACTGTGCTGTAGAATACCAGAACTTATGAATTCTATTATAACTGTGTTCTGGTACCCATTATTCAACATTTATCTATCCCTCCCTCACCTACCCTTCCTAGACTCTAGTAATCAGAACTATAAATTCTGTCTGACATTTGTAACTTCCACAGATGAGAGAGAACATGTGATGTTTATCTTTCTGAATCTGACTTATTTAATTGAAATAACAGCTAAAAACTTCCTCAATCTTGAGAAAATATGGACATGTTGGTACAGAAGTCCCATAAGACCACAAGTAAAGATGACCAGGAAAGATCCTCACCAGAGCATACAATAGTCAAACTTCCAAAAGTATAATACAAAGAGATACTTCTAAGAGTTACAAGAGAAAAACATCAAGTCATATTTAAGGGAACTTCCATTACACTAACAGCAGATTTCTAAGCAGGAAACTTTATGATCCAGGAGGGCAGGCAATGATATACTCTAAGTTCTGAAAGAAAATTATTGTCAACCAAGATGACTATATCCAGAAAAATAATCCTTTAGAAATGAAGGGAAAGAAAGACTTTTCAAAAGAAACACAAACTGAGGGAATTCATACTGGCAAACTGGGTTTACAAAAGATGTTTAAGGAAATCCCATACTCAAATAAAAAGATAAGTACCATCATGAAAACACATGAAAATATTAAAACTGATTGGAAGATCAGATACATAAAAGAGAAAGAGAAAAAAAATCAAACATTGTCAACATAATAAGCCAGCGAATCACAAAGATGAACACGAGAGGAAGAATAGAACAAAGGAAATTAAAACACACACACGCACACACACACACATACATAAATTCAACAAAATGACAAAGTAAGGGGCTGGGGATACAGCTCAGTTGGTAGCGTGCTTCCCTTGCATGCACAAGGCTCTGGGTTCAATTCCCAGCACCACAAAAAAAAAAAAAAAAAAAATGATGAAGTAAGACCTTGGTTACCAATAATACCTTTGCATGAAAATGGACTAAATCCCCAATTAAAGGAGAGACTGACTAAATGGATATAAAAACAAGACCCAATAATTGGCTGCCTACAAGAAACTCACTTCACTAGTAAACACAGACTAAAAGTAAAAGGATAGGAAAAGATAATTCACGCAAATAGAAACCCAAAGGGAGCAGGATATATTAGACAAAATAGACTTAAAAACAACAACTGTAAGGCTCAGATTGTGGCTTAGTGGTGAAATGTTTGCCTAGCCTACATGAGATACTGGGTTTGATCCTCAGCACCACATACAAAACTAAATAAAATAAAGTTATTAAAAAAAAACCCCAAAGACTGTAAAAAGCGGGGCTCAGTGGTGGAGCACTTGCCTAGCATATGTGAGGGACTAGGTTTGATTCACAGCACTACATAGAAATAAATTTAAAAAAGACATTGTGTCCATCTATGACCAAAAATTTTTTTAAAAACTGTAAAAAGAAATGAAGAAGTTCTTATATGATGGTCAAGGGATCAATTCAACAAGAATATTTAATAATCATAAATACATATGCGCCTAGTTACAGAGCACCCAACTTTATAAAGCAAACATCATTAGATCTAAGGTGAGAGATGGGATTCAATAAAATAACAGTAGCCATCTTCAACACCACATTTTCATCAATAGATACATCTTTCAGAAAGTCACTAACACCAACAACTAATCATTAAACTCCACTATAGATCAGATGGACCTAACAGGCATTTAAAGAATATTTCATCCAACACCTGCAGAATACATACATATTCTTTCCATCATGATATCGAGCATTCTAGAACAGACCATATATTAGACCACAAAACAAATCTCAAAAAATTAAAAAAAATAAAAATGGTGTCATGTATCTTCTCTGACTATTGTGGAATATAACTAGGAATAAACGACTAAAGAAATCTAAAAATATTATGCATTTATGGAGCCTTGACATCATGCTACTTAATAAAGAATAGTTCTTTGAAGAAATCAAAGGTTAAATTTAAAAAATTTATTGAAACAAATGAAAGTGGAAGCATACTATACTAAAATATAAGGAATATATCAAAAGTGTACTAAAGGAAATTTATAGTAATAAACCCCTATACAAAAAGCTGAACAATCAAATAAATAACCTAACAGTGTATATCAAGAATCTAGAAAAGCAAGGAGACAAACCCCAAAATTAGAAAGAAGTAAATAACAAAGATCAGAGCATCAATAGAGACTAAAAAAAAAAAGTTTAAAGATCAATGAAATGAAATTATGTTTTAAAAAGATAAACTAGATTGACAAACTGTTAGTTAGACCAAGAAAAGAAAAATAGAGAGAGTGGGAGAGAGAAGACCCAAATAAAATCAGAGATGAGAAAGGAGACATTATAACTGATAGCACAGACATATAAAGGATCATTAGAAACTACTGCAAAGAACTATATATTTGTTTTTTCCCCTTCATTTTGTTTATTCATTTATTAGTATGATTTTTTTTAATTTTCTTCTTTGATGCCTAGACAATTTCAGTCTTTTAGTATACATTATATCTGAAATACAATTAGCATTATCCTCTTTGTTTTGAATCTAGTGTATTGAGAAGAGTATAATTAGCACACACATTTCAGCAACAATCAGTGGGGAAATTCTCAAACTTTTCTGAAATATATTAGAGAATTTTGTTTTAATTAACTTTAATAATAAGTATTCAGTGTGATAAATATTTCACCTTACTTGCATTTTTGACACAAAGAATTGGGAGAATTAGCTAAGGTACATGTGATCAATTAAAAGTGATATCCAATGAAGAATCTTCATTCTCAATATCTCTTCTTCCAGAAATGTCCATAAAAATTTTATATGTATATTTTAAATTATGTATAAATAATTAGAAAGTTTGTGACATATCCAGTAAGTAATGTTTAAAAGTTCTTGAGTAGAATTGTTTATAAATTTTTGAGCAGTTTGACTAGATAAAATGATACTGTTCTTTAATGTATTATACAGATGAGTGATTCTATTTTTTCCTGCTGATTCATTGTCTGATGATTTTATATAATTTTCACAAAATGTTAATTTTTGATGTACAAACATTATTTCTGGTTTCAGTTCTAAGTTGTCTTTTCCACCTTGGTCTAGTTTTAATACTGAATTAATGGATCAACATCTTATGCCCAGGATTGGTAATAGTAATCCAAAATAGGACTATTCCTGTTTTGTAAGCACTATCTTTTTTGTCTTATAAGACTACTAGCCAAAAGTTACCACATTTTGATGAGAGAGTACTATATCGTGAACATTGACTCAAATGTAGGGATTTGAGAAATCTGGGTTTCTTCTTTTGTCCCCTCCTCTGCCTCTTTCCTTCTCTTTCTTTCCTTCAAAGAGATGTTTGTTGAATACCTATTATGAACATTGGGTATATATCTGTCAACTAAAGAAGCTCCATGCCTTCATGGAGATTTTATTTTAATGGGGAGAAGCAGACAAGAAACAAACAAAAGGTGATATATAAGATGTAGAGAAACTGGCTTGTGAGATCAAGCAATGATAAATACTAACAAGAATATCTGAAGTGGTATAAGGGATAGAAAATGAACAGTGTTACAAAGGGGTTGAGACAAGGACTCTGAGGAGGGAATGTTTGAGAAGTAACTAATTGAAGTTCACCTGTAAACATGTGGATATTGAAGAGAAGAACATTAGAAGGAGAAGATACATCAAAAACCCTAAAATAAGACTCAGGTTGGCAAGTTCAGGAGACAGTGAGGCATTTACTGTGGAAAATACTTGGTGTGTTGGTCAGAGATGAAGTCCAAGAGTTGAGGGTGGTGGGAGGACTGTGCAGGGTCTTGAAGGCAGGAGTGAGGCTGTTGTATCTTATCCTAAATGTCATGAAAAACTATTGGGAGATTTTGATTTGGATGGAGCAATGTGGTGGTAATTTTTTTTGTAAAAAGATCTTGCTGGTGGTTGTGTGCAGAGTAGACTGCAGGGGCAAAAGTGAAAGCAGGAAAGACCACGGTGGTTGCAGAGTAGGTGAGAAATGATAACGGCTTGGTCTAGAGTTATAGCAGGAAGATGGCAAGAAATGGTCAGATTCAAGTTGTTGTTCAAGGGCAGAGCTGGCAGGATTCACTGAAGGAGTTCATTTGGAAAGCGATAGGGAGAATCAAGGATAATTTCATATAGTTAGCCTGAACAACTGGATTTGTTGATATAGATGGAGAAGGAAAATGGTAATGAAGAAAACACTTGATATTTACAAGTCAGAAAGAGGGGATGTATTGGAGAAAGTTGCCAAGAAGGAGTGACCAGTAAGATCAGGAAAGTGGTGTAGAATAAAATAAATAACTCATTTAAGTAGGAGGCAATGATTATGTTGAATACCATTAGACATCACTAGGACAAGGATGAGAAATGACCATTAGGGGTACAATTTGACACAGGTGGTTTAATTCAAATGGTGTGGGCCAAGTTGGCTTAAAGTAGATTTAAGAGAGAACTGGAAAAGATGTGAGGATATGCAGACATAACTTTCAAAATGGTCCATAATGGTGGAAGATGTAAATCCAATGGAGAATTAAAACCAACCAATCAACCAACAAACCAACCAACCAACAACAAGGTGATACCACCACATGTTTATGTGCTAGTGGGAAAAACCAATAAAGTAAGGGAAAAAGGTGCTGATGTTGGATACTTAGAGTAGATAATTGCAAGAGGAAAACATCTGTGTCAGGGAGAGGTGTAGGATCTGGTGTACCAGTTAACAGACTGGTCTTAGAATAGGGGTGATTTCAGTGCATCCAATATAATGAAAGAAAAGGCAGAACATATGTGTACAGGTCAAACAAGGTTAAAATCCAGTATCTTGCTTTACAAATCAGGTTAACTTGGGTAAGTTATCTAATCTTTATATGCATTAGTTTCCTCACTTATAAAACAAAAAGTAACAATACCTACCTCAGAATTCTTTAGGGGAAAGAATGAAAGTGACATAAGGAATCTATCATAGTATTTGGCATGTGCAAATACTTAGTGAAAGTTAAATACTATTTTTTGCAAACACTTGAATAACATTGAGTTAATTTTGTGATTGTTTTATGAAGTGTTAAGCTTTTGCATGTAGATGTCTCTCTGTAGTCCTGGAGTTGGAACACTAAGGCTATGGGCCAATGTGACTTGCCTGTTTTGGTAAGGTTTTATTGGAGCACAGTTATATCCATTTGTGTACTGTGATTGGGCTTCACGCTGCCTTGCCCAGTTGATCAGTTGCTACAAGAGTACATTATCCACCAAAGCCTATGATATTTATGAACTAGCCTTTTCAGAATGTTTGTCAACTTCTGCTCTAGCTATTGTTACCAATTTATCCTGTGTCCTCAGAGAAGTTGTGTTATGCCTCCAATCAGTAGTAGTAAGCAAATTGATCAATATAAAATATATATTTTATATATATATTTTTATAAAAAAAATATATATAAAATATATATATATTTTTATAAAATATAAAATATATATTTATAAATATATATTTTAGGGGTTTTATTGTTTCACAAGCCATTATGGATGATAGAAAGTGAATGTGTGAGAAGAGACTCTTATCTTTCTAAGGCTGTGTATTGACCTCATGCACTAAGGTTTTGCATGGTATTCAGAATAAAAACCAAAGCTCTGTAATACCTTGTGAGATCTTATGAAATTTAACCCTCCTCCCTTCTCTGATTTCACTTCCTGTTCCTTTTGTTGCCTTTCATTCTATACCAGTCATACTAGACTCCACGTTTCTCATGCTTGCCTCCTTTCAGACATTGGCACTTTCTGTTTCCTCTGCTTGCATGATTGAATTTTTTTTTTTCCCCTTCAAGTCTTTAATCAAATGCCATTTGATGTCTGCCTACCTTATCTAAAATTGCAACCTGTTCCACCCCACCCCACAAACATTACTTCTTTTCTTTCCTGCATTACATTTTCAGTTACTTTGTTTATGGCTTGTCTTCTCCAAGCTCCATGAGGTTATTATCTTTTCTTTTTCTTCTGCATTATTAACTGCTTTGTTCACAAAACATCTAGAATGTTTCCTGGTGTATATCAGATGCTCAATAAATGCTTTTGGGTAAGTGAATTTGCATGAGTTGGTGATAAGTACAAATTTGCCTTACCCAATTCTAGTCTTCTACTTCCTTCTTTTCACAAGGTAAGGAACATAAGGACACATTTGAGGGGAACTCCAACATTTGCACAAACACTTAAAAGAAGTTTTCAGTTTTTCTCAGTTTGGTTTTATGGCCTTAAAAATGCTATTTGTTGCCCAGTATAATTGTCATCAGTACCACTTAAGCACTTATAACAAGCTTGTTGGAAGTGGAGCTCCATGCAGACCTCCTGGGTCAGAATCTGCATTTCTATAAAGTCTCAGGGGATAGATGCCTGCCTGTTGGAGTATTTGAGAAATGATGGGTGTCTAGTTTATTTGATAGCCACTTAATTCATTTTATTTAGAAGATTAAAGGTTTTATTTTGCTTCTTAGTAATTCTTTTACCGTAGTATGTTATTTATGATACCTTTTCCTTTTAAACTTATTTTACTCTTTTTATCTTTTTAAAACTTCTGTTTCTTGTTCTTAGGAATTATAAAGTGCCAGACTGACAGCTTAACCAGAATAGCCTGCTTAGTGGACAGATTTGTGCTGCAAAAAAAGGATCCTCTGTTTAGGAGTGAATGGCAGATGATGGTGAAAGTGCTGCCTTTATTCATCTTGTGAACATGATACACATCCCTTACCGATCTTGGGACCCTTCACCTTTGAGCTTATACTTGGATCATAATCGATGTTTATGTCATACTTCAGATATTCTATAAAATTCCATGTTAGTACAAATGAACCTATTCATTATTTTGGGGAGTCAACCACACAGAGACCCATTCACTCATTTTTTCATGTTACTACTATTTATTGAGGGCTTTTATCATATCTGGATCTGTGTTATTTATTAGAAAATTATAAATACTTGCCTGACTTTCCAGGATTTTTGTGAGATTTGGTGGTGAGACTATAGTCTCTTTGATACATTGTAAATATATAAATGAGTCGTCACTTTATATTTAAATCCTAGATATACAGATCTCTTAGTTGTTTCTGATATATTGAATGTTCTAGATGCCAAGTAGGATAAAATTTCTTTATGCCAACAACTAAGATTGTGAAGATTTAGACTGATGACTCCTCAAAGATTTAGGCTAACAACTGTAAAGATCTAGTCTATCAACCTCTCCCTACGAGGCAATGAATATAGCAAGAGTTTGTTACTAGAGTGATTTTTAAAATTATGTCTTGGGATTAATACTTTCTTTTATTCAAGAATATTTAATTCTAATCTGATAAAATTCATGTGTTAAATTCATACTGTTTAGGACATGGGATCCTTTGCTTCTTATATAAATAGAACTTTAAAACTTTTCTAACTAGAAAATAATTTAAGTTGCAATTGTCTTGCAGTTTAGGCTTCTAGTATAACAAAGCACCATTAATTAAGAAGATATTTGTATCAGGCTCCTTGGAAGGAGCCTATTCTCAATATGAAGAAGAGAGTTGTAAAAAGAAGAGCAAAGACTCATTTCCTTTATCATGTCAAAAAAGTACTCTGTGAACAAAACTACTCCATTTTACTTGACTTTTTCAAGTTAACTTGTATATGAAGTTTTCTTTATCTTTTAGCCTATTGACATTTTTGGAAAGTCCGAACCAAAATTTATTAATATTACTAGAGAAGTCTTAAGTTTGGGGAAATGCCACAAAAAGTACTTTATTTTAGTGTGACAAACTTGATAATCATTCACAGACTTTTTCATTTGATGCGTTAAATTTAGATGAATTTATCTTAAAAGTTGTGTTTCTATATATTATGCAATTATAGCCAATAGTACAAGAACTTAATTTCAAGTAAATCTATTCAAGTGGTCTCATAATGCAGCATACCTAAGAAGTTCCTGGAATGCAGGATCCCAAGTGCATTACCATATATTCTTTATTCTTCATGTCCTGACAAGGGTCTGGAACTGTGCATTGCTTATAAAGGAAGAGATTGTTTCTGATATAGACATCCTATGGAACAAAACACTCTTCTACTTCACTTAGAGAAAATAATTTCTCCAAGAATATTTGTATGAATTTCATTAAACGCATCACAACGATAATGCTACTTTGCTTGGGTCATTGCTAGTGTCTGTTGATATATATTTGTTCATTGCAAACAAAGGCTGATTCTGAAATAATTCTTTTAGTTAGGTACTATGAAATAAAGATCCAATCTATAAAGATCTCAATTTTTAATTGAACATTAACATTTCTATGTCACCCAGTATGAGGCTCAATACATAGCAGATTGTCAATAATTATTAAGAAGTGAAACAGAGTCCTCTCCTCTGCAACCCCTACTCCAATAACAATATACACTAAGAGAACTATTGTATCACTGAGCTTCATCTTATTCTATTGGTGTTTTTTGCTATGTACATATTATTTGTCAGTGTTTATTATATATGTATATGTACACATATATCTATGAAATGAATATAAATATATGTTGTATATTATAAATTTATGTATTATTCATGTTTATAAATTATAATATATATCAGGCATATATTTATATAATATAGGTATATAATATATATTTATACATTTTAAATGTAAATTTGTATATTATTTATATATTTATATGTTATAAATACATATGTATTTACAAATATATATATTTGCATCTGCTATAGAGTTAACCAATTTTTCAAGTGTTTTAAAGAACCTTTTCAAAAGTTTGAAGTACCACAAGTGTTTCTTGAGTGACTTTTTGTTTTTTGACTTTATCGTTTCTCAAGTGAGTATGACTCTACTTTCCAATCAATTAACAGGACATTTTAACCATAACAAATGCATTAGAAAGGACTTAAAATTTTAAAAACTTTAGGTATTTGTTTGAATACTGTTATAATAATCACTGAGACCTGCATAGATACATTGTTATCTTTTAGAAAACTTATGATGGTTCAACTTTAAACATTGCCATTTTCTATAATTTCAAAGCATTCAGTCAACTTATGTTCTTTACCCCTGATGGTTTGATTATAATTCTTTTGAAAAATTAAAAAGAAGAGATGACTTTAGGTATGATATAGTTCCCCAGCTTCCACCTGCCCTTTCTCATGCCTGATACACTCCTTTCTCATGTCCATCATCACTGACCAGAGGATTAGTCATAGTGAGAAAGACAAAGGAAAATAAGAACAGTTCATAATGATCAACAGCTTGACATTGCATTTTTATATACAGAAGGACTTGATCACCGGTATCAAAACTTTATTTGACATTATGGTTAGCAAGAAATAAACAAAGGATATTCAGGGTTGGGGGAACTTACCACGAAACATGAAATAAGAGCCAGCAGGCCTACAATGGAAGGTAAAATTTTCATCCTTTAATGTTCCTAAAAGAAGGCCAGTGATTTTTCATGGTTAGTCAAATCTATCAATAGAATTTTCTTAATTTAAAATAAAATTTTAGGAGAGATTCTAATACTAGTATGTAATATAATGAAAGAAATAGCACTATAACCTTTAAAGTTGTGCTTGTCATTTTGGAGAAAGGGAAAATATATCACAGCATATTGTTACCTTGTGTAGCTTATAACAAAATGATAGCCTTTATTCTATGAAGGGTAATTCCAGACAGCTGTTCAAAGTACATTTTGAAAATAAAAGTAATTTTGAACAATCCCTGTTACCTCTAATTGACTATTTTGGAAGAAAATAACGTGTATACTTGTGTTATGTTTCACTTAAAGTTAGTCAAAATCACAATTTCTGTAGACTTGTGCCTTGACATTGTCCCAGTGACAGGACTATTGATGAAAAATAACTTTTTAGTACAATTATTGTATTGCTATTAATTATGATTGTTTGAAAGAAAAAGAATTATACAATGTGCATCTTTCATTAACATCAACCTACTGAATTTTATTGCCCTGATATATGTTTATTTTCAAATGATTCTCAAAAATCAATTATTGTCAATCAGTGTGTTAATTGAGAAAAATATTTTGTCTTTAGTGTAATTATAATTTCAATAATAATCACAAGCACATGGCAATCAGGTTCAGTAAAGGCAAAGTTCATCATGCTGGTAGGTTGTCTTGGGGTTAGTGTTGTGTCTGTCATTTGTACTAGCATTCAAAATGAAATAGGAAGAGAGTTACACTGATTCTATAGGTGGGTTTAATCCTTAAAATTCCTTTATCCAATATAGTATCTTAAAGCAGCTTAAAAATATATAAGTCCAACTCAAATGAGAATAACAAATGTAAATCTGTCTTTTTGGACCTCTTTAAGACTCTTCTACTCATGATTGACGTTTAGAGACCATCAAAATATATCAGCAAAAAATGTCAATAGATTTGAAATTGGATGTAAATTGTACAATTAACACAAATGAGTGTTGATTTTTTTTTGAAATTTAAATAATTTGGCAAGCTTTACTACTGATTTTTTTCTTCAAAACATCTGAGAGTTATGAAGAACATGACTATTTCTATTCAAAGTCATGAGAATGATTTGCTTGGGAATGCGAGCAAAGTTAGTATTCCAAAGTCAAAATTCTTGCATTTATAGTTCTAAGTACTTACCTTAGTAGGAGAATCTTCTTTGAAACAAACCTGTTAATTAATCTTACTCTTGCCGAATACTTAGTGTAGATAACCACAGTTCGAAAATTCAAGAAGAAAGAGAACTTTCACAGAAAAACCTCCCTTTTTAAATACTGCTGTTTGGATTCCTATTGGAGTTAAGGGAAAGATTGAGAGAAGGTAAACGTCTGTATTGGTAATCTTTACTGAAACAAAGAAATAATAGTTGCAGTTGCCAGTTTGGCAGCTTAACTAATGGAATTGTGATTCAATCACTGTCTAAAAGACCTTGGGAATTATGTAGAATGCTACGGTACCGGTGATTTCAAACTTGGCTGCAAATTACAATTATATGGGTAGCTTTTAAAAAATCCCAATTCTCGATCTTTATCCTAGACTGATTTGTCAGAAGTTATGGGATAGGAAGAAAGGGAAAAGAACTTTTGAAAACACCGGTGTCACAAAGTAAAACCTTTGAGAACCACTGCTAATAAATGGTGTAGAATCTGGTTTCCACATTTCTAGACATATGTATCACAACTAACATGAACACCATAGGGATTGGTTTACTTGAGCAGAAACTTGGGAAGAAAGATTTGAAGAATAGAAAAATGAAGCAGTTGAGATAAACGCTTGTGTTTCAGTTTTGAAAATAACGGAAATATCTACTTGTGGGAGACGAGAGAATAGGAAACAGCCTCTGATAGTTTCTTAATCTTAATATTTCTTTCCTAGGTGTGTAATTATTACTAAAATCATGCTTTGAGCTACTTCAAATGCTAACTGCATGGAAAATACTTAACAACTTTTCTTGTAGCTAATATTCATTATTATTCAGCTAGACTACTAAAGGATAATAAAATGTCAGTATATATTGGGTTCTACACAAAATAATAATAACACTATGGTTACAAAATAAGATTGTAATAATTCTACTTTACAGAATTGTTCTTGTGTTCTGGTGAATTAAAACATAGGAAAACATGATCCATGTTAGTAAATGTAAGTCTTTCAATGGAATTTCTTCCTTATTCAATTTTTAACATATTTCTGGTATGATGACTTTTAGTAAGTAACGGGTAAACCGTATTTATGTTTAAAAGATTGACCAAGAAACTTTTGGTGATGATGAATTGAGTGGAACTGATTTTAAACTACCAAGTTTTGTTGGCCTTGCCCTAGTGTTGCTAATGGCAACTAGTTAGCAACTAGAGCTCATGTATAATTGTTAGTTTGCTGATTATGTTTTGCACAGTTCTGTACCTTTATGTGACCTAGAAGATCTTCTAATATTTGATGTGTCCTGAATTGTTACTTTCTATAAAACATACTCATTTTGTGAAAAAGAAACAACTTTTTTCCTTGCTTGGTGCTCTACATTGTTTCGATGCCTAGCTATTTTTAGCCAAGTGTTTTACAGTGATTTATATTTGTAATGGATCACTGGCTATTCAGAACTTAAGGATAAACATTGTCAAAATTGAAATAATTTCCTCATGGGTCATAGCCAACAAAAGATTAGAGTGTTGTAATTGGGCGGAAACACACTTCTTTTGAAAACAAAAACTGTTAAGAGGAATTTTAGCTAAAACCTGGTTTTACAAGATCGTGACTAGGTCTTTTTCATATAGACTTAATGTAACTGTTGTCTTTTGTTACAAGAAATTTAGGTTGCCAATGTAATCTTCCCATTGTTAGTGAATATGATTATTTAGCAGATGTATTTTTTAATAAATCTTTACCTAGCGATATTAAAGTCATTGATTAATGTTTGTTTCTCTGTTATAGTAGTTACTTTCTCTCTTTAGTCTTCTATATATGTAGAGGATGGGTACATAATGTGTAAAATTTAAAATTGTTTGCTTATTGTTGAATTGAACCTTTTTTATTATGAAGTGTGCCTTCTTATCTCTAGTAATACCATCTCGGAACTCTTTCATTTCTAGTATTATAGTACACCAACTCACTTTTTGGATAGTGTTTGTGTGGCATCTTTACTCTTCAATCATTCTGCCTTATATTTAAGAAGATTCTCTTATGGGCAGTATACGATGTTTAAAAATTAGGTCTGGTATCTTGTTTTTATTAGAGAATGTAGTCTGCTTACATTAAATATAAGGTACTGGATGTCTTACTGGTTAGATTTATCACCTTACTGTTTGTTTTCTATGTCTTGCCTGTACATTTTAATTTTTTTCTTATATTTTTCCTTCTTTAGGATTTACAAGGTAGCTTGTTCCTATATTATTCCTGTCTGTTAATTTGTCAGCAGTATTTCTTTTATTATTATTTCAGTGATTATTAGAGATGAAAACATGCATTACTGATTTATCAAAACTATCTAGCTAGTATTTTTATCATTTTCCTATCAGTCACTTATAACAATTTAACTAAATTAAACCCTTTCAACTTTATGCTATTATTACAATAAATCTACTTCTACACGTATATCAAAACTGCACAAGGTTTTTTTCAGTTTTTGTTTTTTGTTAGTTGTAGATGGACACAGTATCTTTATTTTTCATGTGATGCTGAGGATCGAACCCAGTTCCTCACATGTGCTAGGCAAGTGCTCTCCCACTGAACCCCAGCCCCAGCCCTTTTTTTCATATTTTTAAAAGTCTTATTTATTTAGATTACCCACATGATATCCTTTTCAGTTCTTTTTAGTTATTCGTACATTTTGTATTCCTTCTGCCTATCTCTTCTTTAGTATTTTTTTATTGTTGGTCAACTCATGATAAAGTTTCTACCTTGTTTTTTTTTTTTTTTTGGTCTGAAAACATTTTATTTTGCAGGGGATGTTTTTGCTGGGTATATAATTCTAACTTTCCAGTTACTTTCTTTTAATGATACAAAAGGTCATTCCATTTTCTGGGCACAGACTTTATTGTGGCTTTTTGGATTGGAGATAACATACTCACATTTGAGTGCGCTATCCCTGATTTCTGTTTCCTGAATAACACATAAAGCTGTAAGGTCTGAGAGAGTACTAATGCAAGAGGACATGCTAAAAAGAAGACCAGGTCACAGTACCAGCTGCTGTTTAGCTTGGGCCTTGTGACTCGGCAGATGCAATGATCATCAAAGTACTTGTGGCAAACAGATACTAGGGGATCCTGTGGTAAGCTATAGTGGGAAAAAAAACCGTATGAATAGCTGATCTATGAGAAACCAGAACTTCTTGCTGATGCTGATATCTTCTGACTTGGGTCAGTAAGAAGGACTACTAGAAGATTGTCCTGACATCTCCAAGATGACTTAATGAGAATGTTTCCAGAAGGGTTGGAAAAACACAAACTGATTTAATTTTGACCAAAGTTCTTTTCCTAATGGGCTGACGCAAACTCTCAGTCCTGAAGTATCTAAGTCCTTAGGATTCCTACATTGTCTTGGTTGTTGCAGTTTGCCCATAAATTTTACTATTGGATATGGACATATTAAGTGGTAGAACAGAAAATAGTCCTTATTTTAAAGGCAATCCAGTCCTCCACTCCTTGGAATCAGGATCAACCACCCAAACCCCTCTTAATTGTCTTTGTTCATAATATGAAGGGATCAAGAATGTTCTAATAGATACATTCCTCCCTTGTGAAATAAGACCTCCAAACCAGATAGCTCAAAATGTGCAGAAACAGGAAATAAAAATTCTGTGGGCAGACAATTAGTTGTAACAGTGATAAATGCCCTGAACCCTGAACTTATAAATTCTGACCAAGGGAGAGATGAACACATATATTGTCACTGATTCAAAGCATACTGTGCATCCTGTAAATCATAATTCCATTCTTGCAGGATATACAATTTAACTGGAATCAGTAGACCATTCCACTTGTCTGTTAGGCTGGCTGCTTCTATTTGATGAGGTGTGTGGTAAGAAGAGTCAACCTCATGTACATGAGCTCATTGTCACATCTGGTTGCTGTGAAATGAGTTTCCTGATCACAAAGATGTTTCAATAGCACACTGTTACTGAATATGTCTTCCCTAAGACCATTTATTGTGGTTATATGAAGTAGCACGGGTCACCTCCAGGAAGTGTGTCTGTTCAGTGCAGACAGTCTCCTTTCCCTCTCTCATGGATGAAGTACAGTTTTACCAGTTTGATATCAGAAGTCCAGGAGATGCTTTTCAAAAAAACATTGGTTATTTGCCAGAAGCCAGACTGATTTCCTTCAAATTTCCACTATTGCTCGCCATAGGATCTCCTAAAGTCATCCTGGTAACTTAAATCTTCAGCAGAGAGTCACATTCTAGCGTCCTCTCTTCTTGATCTTTTTATCACCGGTGATCTCTCTGTTCTCTAGCTATTCACTGACACGTTCGTATGTTGGGTTGTTTTTTACCCTGATATATTCCACTTTTAAGTCACTTGTTAAAACATCTCACTCTGGGACCACAACTGCATCTTTCTTAAGGTTGCATGTTCGATTCTTCCTACTAGCAACTCCAGTCCTTTGACCCTTTGATTTTCTCACAATCTATCAGTTGTCTATCTTTCCTCTTTTTTAGTCAACATAGAGTCAATGATGGGAATTAAAGCCACAATCTTTTTATGTAAGTAATCATATTTTTGATTGTTGAATAACAGTAAGAATACATTGAACAACAAGGCCCACTATGCACCCCACATGAGCATATTATCAGAACAAGGGACTGTGCAGTGCATTCTGTGCATTTCATTCCACTCAACTCTTTCCATTGCATTCTATTCATTTCCATCAAGTCCTAGACGATCTAAATCTCATTTAGTTGTATTCATCAAAACTCTTTCTATCCTGGAAAAAATCCTATCCTGGAAGTAAAAAAAAATCCCTGATGTGGAATAAGAAGTAAGACCTCTTCAATAATCTCTTTCAGTGTGCAGAAAATAAAACAATTATCAATCGCTTCTTCAGTATCATTATCCACCAAATTCGAAGAGCATTCCCAAAATAAAATGAAGGATTTATAATCTTTCTTACTATCTCTTCCCTCCTGATCTTTGTGACACTAGTACTTCACTTCAAAGTAGGATACTGATTTCTTTGTTAGAAAGACAAGGTTGTAGGAACAAACATACCCAAAACATATCTCAAAACAGAGCTCAATTTCTTATTCATGTAACATTTTATTGGCATCATATGCTGTGAGGGGTTAAGTTTGGGAAACTTGTTTATACCCAGTCATGCTGAGTACAAGAATGGTGGTGGCTGTTATCTTAACATATGAATTTAAGGGTTCCCTGGGGGTTATCATTCAACATCAGGAAGGAAAAAGAACTCATAAGAGGGTTTTATAGTTCATAGAAGTAGCACATCGCTTTTTGCTCCTATTCCATTGACTGAAATTCAGCACATGGCTACATCTCGTTGCAAGGAAGTCTAGGAAATGAAGTCTAGTTGTGTGTCCAGAAGAAGAAAGTGGAGGAGGAAACGTATTTTTCCCTTGACACTCTAGTGTTTGTTGTTATAACCTGATACCCTTTGGCAATTAATTCTTGAATTCTCCAAGAGATTTAATATTTCTCCAGATGACTTTTTCTTTTGCAGAACTGGGGATTTGAGCCCAGGGGCACTGTGACACTGAGCTACATCCCTAGCCTTCCTATTTATTGTTTTTAAATTTTGAGACGGTGACTCACTAAGTTGCAGAGGCTGTCCTCACACTTGCTCTCTCCTGCTGTTGCAGCCTGGGATTACAGGCATGCACCACTGAGTCTGGAAAAATGATTCTTCTGAATAAATATTTCTATTAAAGTTTCTTGATCTATAATCATGCAGGATATTTCTGGTGTTTTGTAGATTTCTAAGTGCTTTATCTAATGATTCCTCAAGTGCAGCTTGGGTCATGGATACATGGGAGATATTCTGAATCCCTATTCCGCTTGGTGTTGTTGTATCCTATTGTTATAATGGCAGAGGTGAATGACATCATAGTAGAACATAACCTTGGAAGGCTTTCATTATGAAGTAAGCATTACATATCAGTAATATCAGTGAATGAAATAGGAGTACCAGGAGGAACCTAGGTAAGATCATTTTTTTTATCTTTGTGAATAGACTTGGCAAGGTCTTAGTACCTAGTGACATGTAGTTATGGGATAAGAAGAATGAGTATACATGGATTTTATTTAAACTGTCATTGATCTGGTTCAAAGTTTACTTTTCTTTTAAAAAAATTTATATATGTATGCATTTATATGTATATATAAATTTATAAAAATTATTTTATATAAAAAATATATATTTTTTATTTATTGATGGACATTTATTTTATTTATTTATTTATTTATATGTGGTGCTGAGAATCAAACCCAGTGCCTCACACATGCCAGGAAAGTTCTCTACCACTGAGCCACAACTCCAGTCCTACTTTTATTTTTATTTGCAAAAAATCTGAGCATTTAATTTGCATAGTTATAATGATGAATAATCTCAAATTTTCTCTTGGAATGCTCACCATATAGAGGAGAGGGAGTGGACAAAATTGACTTTACTGCAGTAGTAATAGTAAACCATGCATTGTAGAACAGTTGACCTATCATTATCTATTCTTCTATCTATATTTTTGAATCTGTAGTCACAATCCATTTCAAACCCAGAACAGGCTTAAAATAATTGGTAGTTATTATTATTAAATTTTATATTCAATCTAAGCATATGTTATTCCATAAATATACTTGCTAAGCACCATTCACAACTATAGGTTTTCAACATTATGCTGTAGGGCAGAAATGGAAGCAAGTGAACTCCAAATAGTAATTACAGACTGGGAAATCAGGAGTACTTCAAGATCACAGTGAGGTTGTAGAGGGTGTTTTAAAAAAGGGTTGGGGAGGGCAATTGAAAAGATAGGAAGCAGAGAAGAGGGTTCTAGCATCCCAGATTTGAGATGAAGGAATTTATAATCTAAGGAAGCAATCTTCTAGTAACTGGTTTAAGTTATGTTGAGTGGATCATGGAAGGGATGTGATCAGAACTCTGAAGCTAGGAATTAAGAGAATAAACACATGGGCCTAATGTATGGGAGGATGTGACTGGAGCAGGCACAGAAAGAAGATAATGGGGACAGAGCTTAAAATTCCATGAGGACGATGGGGGCATGTTCTAGACATTGGTTTGTGACTTAGGTGAGGAATGGACATGATAAGTGGCTGTTAAAAGAGGAGGAACCAGTAAATGAGAAAAGAAAGATCTAGATGTACCTGAGGGAGCAAGCCAAATTTCCTAGAGACATAGTATTTATAGTTAGTGGGAAACCAAGGTACTTTTAAAATTACTTTTTATATTATTTTAATTGACACGTAATTGTACACGTCTTCTTCATTGCCTCTTCATTTGTCATGTTTGGATGACTTCAACATCCCTGTAAATGATTCATTCAATGCCATGACTTCTCAATTCCTTAACTTCCAACATTTGGATTTCAAAGTCCAATACTGTTTTCTTTTATCCAAACCACTCTTATAATAATTTCTCAAATATCATTACCAACAACAGTACTGTCTCCAATTCTCCATTTGAAATACTAAACTCTGTGTATTCTATCTTTTATAAAATAATTGAATGTTGGAAATTTATCTTAAAATAGATAATTTCTTTTACTAGTGTCAGAGATATGGTAGAAGAAGAATTAGGAGGAAGGATGTGTAGGAGAAATGAGTCTCAAAACAGATTCCTTCCTATGCCCTCGAAAATGAAATACGGTCCTACTGATATCTTGATTTTAGCCTTGTGAGGGTCTAAGCAGAGAAATTAACAGTGCCATGCTGTTTCCTGGACTTCTGAAATCTGATCTATAGAATTGTGTGATAATAAATTTGTGTTGTTTTCAACTGTTGTTGTGATAATATATTATGAAAGTCATATAAAATAATACAGAAGTGTGGACTTAAACTGTAGCATGTCCAGAGTAGGACTTAAGATATTCCTAACCCTTGAATCCTGATACTTCTCCGTTTTTCCTCTCCCACTAAATGATACCACTACTCACACCATGGCCTTAGGTCAACAATATCAGAATTTTTCTAGATTTTGTTTTCGTCAAACCCCAGGTCAAACTTCATCAAATACTTTTGGATAGATATTTTAAGACTGCATCCTGCATCTGACCACTTCTCCCTGTCTCCATAGATTCCACCCCAGTCTAAGACACTGCCTCTCTCATCAGGGTTCTTGAAATATTTCTTTCACTTTTACTCTTCTAACAGTTAATTGTCTATACAAGCATCAAGAGTTATGAAATTTTGAAATGTTAATCAATAATGTCTTCCTCTCATTGAAAGATGCAACTATTCCCCATAACATTTAGAATAAATTTTAAAATCCAATGCCCTCTATGATGAGTTCTCTCTCTTCCATCTTCATAGTTATCTCCTTCTGCTCCATTCTTTTCTCACTGAATGTGGGCCACATCAACATTCTTAGGATCCTCCTCCACAGAAATCTCTTGCTATGTTAGACCTTCACATGTGTGAGTGCCTATTCTTGAATGTTCTTTCTCTAGAGCATTTAATATCTTGCTTGTTAACATTCTTCTGTTCTTCTTGTGTATCACTTAAGCAGAGAGGTTCTCTCTAATTATCTCATATGAAACATCCAACCATCTCTACTCATTGTCTTCCTTTACCTTCTTTATCATTTTTCAAAGGACTCCTCACTTAAGTTTCACTTATGTGCATCTGATATTTTACAAAATGTTATATTAAGATGTACACTGCATGAGACATGTTTGCCTTCATTATTGCTGTCTATTCAACTACTAATACAGTCCCTGTTCATAATATGCTCTGAGAAAGATATCTGTGGCGTGAGAGCATTAAGCACATAAAGGCAAATTTAGGCTTTCAGTATTTTTAAGAGGTTTTAATTCATATGTGTTTGGTTTGATGGCAATATGGGAAATTAGAAGAAAAATATATGTCTATACTTCAGCTACGTCAAAAATGGAGGGATATAATTTCATGTGTAATGAGTCCATTTGATAAGTAATTATACACTTTTGCTTAAAACCTTAACTAATAGAAGCAACAGAAAATTGGGAAAAAAATCAGGCTGCTAGCCTCTTATTATTGGTGCCTGAAAGCATTATCTTCTCCCTTATCTTGACAAAATATTTTTTTCATATGAAGTCCCAATAATACTATCTCATTGAGATATTTAGATTTGCTATGAAGGCTTTCTCCACTGGAATTGAACAACTCATCTGAAAGCCTATTCACAAATATAGTCATCCTCTGGTGTCCATAGGCAATTGATTCCAGGACCGCCCTGGATATCACAATCTGTGGATGCTCAAGTCCCTTACATAAATGGTTAGTATTTGCATTTGCACGTTCCTCTGCATATATTAAATCTTCTCTTAATTATTATACCTATATCAATATAAATGGGCTATAGATAGTGTTTAATTTTTATTTTTAAGGACAATAGCATTGGAAAAATCTGGTACCCTGTTGGTACCGATATATTTTTTCCTGAATTGTTTTCAATGCAAATTTTGTTCAATCCATGGTGGCA
The DNA here is from genome assembly GCF_902686445.1 of Sciurus carolinensis. NCBI lineage: Eukaryota > Metazoa > Chordata > Mammalia > Rodentia > Sciuridae > Sciurus > Sciurus carolinensis. The sequence goes on from NC_062222.1 coordinate 84,450,187, forward strand.
GAACCCATGAATGTGGAGGACCAAATATAATTATTAGACAGTACTCAGGAATTTTCAGAGGGCATGTGTGGGGAGGGTTAAGATTATTTAGATTTAACATTTATTCACATTATTTTGTGTTTGTAATTGTTTGATAGCTGGCACTCAAGAGGGCATCTTTTTGCCTATTCTTTCTTCATTACTCTGAACTGCAAGCCCAGGTGCATTATATTTTCCCCTAATTGTCTCTTTGAGTTCATGGTATAGGGACATGGAAGCATCAATTTTCATTTGAATGACACAACTAGGGACAAAGTTGTAGCTCTCATGACAACAGTAGAGGTGTTATAGTGCTGCTTGACTCTTTATTTTCACTTTGTTGGTATAATGTTCATAGAGGTTCCTTTTCAATTTTTTTCAGATGTTTCCCCCAAATGCTCAGGACTTTGGGAACATCTTATCCTTGCCCAAAAATAGAAATGATTTTATCCCAAAAGCTCTGAGAAGTAGTGTTGGAACTTGCATTTGGAGTAGTAAGAGAAGTCACTGTGGTGTTATTGGCACCTGTTGCTGTTTGTATTGGGGGTCTAAGAGTAGGGAAAGGAGGATAAATTGGGGCATTTGCAGGGGAAAGGAGGTCCCAGGGGATAGGGTCTTGGTTGGAAAGGTGGATATGGATAACCTGGGACCATTAGGAAGCGAAGGAGGAGGTACTGGAATTCTCCCTGGGCATAAGGAGGATGATGATGGAAGGGTGGAATTCTCCCAGAACCATAGGGAGGAGGAGGTGGTTGAACAGGTCCTGGTCCAAAAGGAGAAAGTTGTGGAGGAGGTGGAGGCAGTTGTCTATGTGGATACGGTCCCCTGGGTCCTCTATGACTCTCTCCAGGCTGTGGTTTAAAGGAATAAACAATTTCTAAATTTGATATTTCCAAACTCAAGCATTAGGGCATAGATTTTCTGAGGCAGGTGGAATTCTTAGCTGGCCCTCAAAATTCCTATTCCCCACTAGCACCTACTGACCTGATCTTTTCTTGTGCCCTTTTAAAACACGTTCTTCAATATCAGATACAGAAGCAACCAGTGATTCAATGCTGCAGCAAATGGTTGATTAGTTTCAAGTCAATTTTCCCAGTAATGGAAAGGACCACATGGAAGTGAATAGATGAGTCATAGAAGCTAAGTTTCTGGCTCATGGCCACCAAGAAGGTACAGCTTCTATCCTACAACTAAGTGACTGAATTGTGCCAACAACCATGCAAGCTTAATGGAGCATCCTAAGATGCAGAATGGAACAAACTTTGTTTTTCAGCCTTTTGAGATCCCTGAGCAGAGAACCCAACTAAGCTAATCTTAGAATGAAAACCAAAGAAACTATAAGATAATAAATGGGTTTTTGAAAGATACTAATTTTAGGTAATTTGTTATATGACATTAGAAAACTGTTACATGTTTCTAAGTTATGAAGTCTGAAAGTCAATATCAAAGGAAGGTAGAAGTTTTTCTTTGCTTTCTTAATACCTAGGTTTTTAATGAAAGCTGGATAATATTATGGAAAGAAATGTCAAGGGAAAAATCATATGTTTGGCTTAGAGTCTATCAACAAAATCAATTCCAAATGGAAATAATGCCCCTTACAGGATGGGGAGATGTCTCTTCATGTCTCATTCAAGAGTTCAGAGTTGTTCCAGTCTTTAAACACACACACACAATTGTAAAGTACATTATTCAGCATCTACTTTGGGCAATATGCTAATGTAGGAGCTGTGAGGGTACAAATGTGTGTTATATAGGTTAAAGACCAAGTTGTTACAAGACAAGACAATACAAACACTGTCCAAATGGAGGAAGAATGTATCCCTGGAGTTTAAATACCAGGATTTTAGTTCTGCCTTTGCCACATAGAGGTTGTGTCCATATTATAATCATTTTTGAGGCTCTCTTTCCTCACCTGGAAAATGAAGTTCATAAAATCTCTCCCTCCTGGAGTCATTATCAAATTTGTTGTGAAAAATTACCTGTAATGTTTAGGGCATTATTATTATTATTATATGCTACTATTTGTTATGTTAGCACATAGTACAGTGGTTTTCATAGAGTGTGATTTTTAGAAATAATAGTAGAAAAGTAGTAAAGGGAACACATTAGGGATTTACAGCAATTACTTTTAGAGGAAAGATTAAGGATTGTCTCATGAGAAGTCAGCATTTGAAACAAGACTTAAAAATTATAAAACAAGGGTGGGGAAGTCAAATAGAGGGAAAGAATGAAATGATATAGGATAAAAAAGAACAAGTTCTATATTACTCTTAATAAAACTAGAGTTTCTTGGAGCAGATGGTTTGTACAGGATACCCTACCCCATTCACTTTTTGTTTCTCCAATTCCTTCATTTATTGTTCATCTGATACATAACCCTTGCTAATCCCAAGGGTTGGATTAATCCTAAATCAAAACCTTGCATCTCTTCAGGTTCTGTTTCCAAATTATTGAACAGTGGTAGAAGATGTCACAGCACTGTTCCATTACAAATTTATGATCCTTTATCATGCTCTGTAATCCTTTTAAATGTCTTTGATTTGTTCAACCCCTTTTCCCAGAGATTGGTAATTTTCTAAGTTGATGCCAGTTTTATCAAAGTTCTTTATCTTGTTTTGACCCATTCCATACCCACCAAAATAGTTTTCCTCCTATTTCACCAAGATATTGCAAGCAATTAGAAATGAACTGCCTTTCTTAAATACCCATGCATCTGTGAAGTCATTTATATCTGGATACTTTGAAATTAAACATATTATAATGTGATTAATAGTAGTCATACTTTGTCAGGATTCAATGAGATAATGTATGTAAAGCATTTGGAAAATAAACTATAAAAGAAAACACGCAAGAGGTGACCTATTGAATATTATACTTACCTCGCCCATATGCAAAGAACAGTCTATCCTAATACATTTAGTAATTATTAACCATTATGAATCTTAGATCATTAGGTTATGGAAAGGCTTTATTTCTTTTTGTACCGTTTATGTCAAACTGCTTATATTATTGGAAAACTCTTTTTTCCAAATTATTTTGTAAAAAATTGTTTAGAAGATCCAAAACTGCTACTTTAAATAGAAATACTTTTTCTCTTGTGTTCTGAGGACATGAAAATATTGAAAATAATCTTTAAGACTAGGTCAGTAATATGTTTTATTGGTTTACCAAAAATTATGTCATATCTATAATGCACTCAGTAATATGACCCAGGTTAGACTACCCCAGTCATCTTTGAATAGCTTGATTTTTAAGTTTCCAAGGATACATCTAAGAGGCATTATTTCATATTTTGTAGTGATGTAACTTTATATAGTCTTCTTTGTGAAAGTAGTAGTCTTCTGAAAAAAAGTCATGTTTTTCCATTTGATATAATAAATTTTATAGTTCTTTTGTAGAAATTATTCTTGAATTAAGTGCTTCTTAACACTGGCATTAATCTATCTGTATTTTGAATAGAATTTCACTCTTTAAAAATGTTCATTTATTAAATCCCTTGCAATTTTGTGTGATATTTCGTATTTTCAGTGGTGCTTTCTAGTTTTTTATAAATGGTAGGTTTAATATAGATGTTAAGAGTTCTCAAGATCAACAGGCAAAGGTTCTCCTGGATCCTTGGTCAAATGCCCCTTCCTAGTACTTTTCTTAGATACTTATTTGATCTGGGTTGTGATCAGAAATACTACATTTGTAATAAGCGAGGTAGATGAACCACCTGTTCTATTTTAGCTATCTCATTTTATAGATTTCTATCTACTTATACAATTGCTAGAGCATGGGGACCTACATTTGTACATGTCTGTATAATGAAGTCTGGTATTATAGGTCTAAGCAGTTCTATATGGTATTCACCAGTCACAGGTGGCTACTAAGTTAAATTAGATTTTAAATTCAAATTTAAAATACCAGAATTGTCTTTTTGTCAATGATTGATAACTAATATACAAGGAAAGGTATAAATTAACGTAAAAAAATCTGAAGTAATAATCATTGAGGAATGTATGAAGATATGGGATAATGCTTAATGATACTTACCGAGAGACATCCTATAAGAGCCCAAAGGCCCAAGATCAAAGACAACGGTTTCATCCTTATGGTGACCCCTAAAAGTAGGCAAAATGGCTAATTAGCTTTACCTTTTTTTTTTCTTTAATCAAAAGTACTATTTGGAGCATATTTCAACACGATATATAATGTAGCACGGGCCTCTTACAATAGCAGTTTTAAAAAATTGCCTAACATTATTTTGGACTCAGTATTAATGTGGAACAATGTTGGTAGGCTTTTAAATTTGATTATAAAATGCTGGAGCTAGTTTATGTTTTGACTTGTAAACTGACATGGGAGATAATGACAGAGAGTTGTTCATAAAGTATTCTGAGCCACAGAAGTTTTTAGAGGTAAGGTTTTTGGTTTTAGAAGTAACAACTTTGAAATAAATACTTATTTATATTTTTAGCATTTTTAAAATAGCAGTTTCATTACTTTATAGATTTCTGTACACTTGTGTTTGAGATATTAACCTTTAAACCGGATTATATGTAATAAACATACTTTCTTAGGAGACCTCAAAAATATTCCTAACTGTGTTAGGAATAGCCAAAGGTAAGAGTCACATAATATATATCATGTTTTCTTTTTAATAATTTTTTAGATGTTGATGGACCTTTATTTTATTCATTATTTATATGCGGTGCTGAGAATCGAACCCAGTGCCTCACATATGCTAGACGAGTGCTCTAACACTGAGCCACAACCCCAGCCCCTGTGTCATGGTTTTAACAATACTCTACTAAGTCATTTTATTCTACAGTGAGTGGTCTCAAATCTGCTTTCCCAATCCATATGTGGTACATCAAGATCAAGACAGAGAAATCAGAGTTATCCAGTTATTTTTACTTCCAATTGATGAAAATTTATACCTGATAGCCTGAGTTCTGGGAAAGCAACCCTGGGCCTCATTGTGCAGATTTGTCAACTCTGACAATCAACTCTGTCCATTAGTCCTAGTGTGTTGACTGAACAATGCAAACCTTGAGAGGATCTTAGGGACAAAATGTCACTGTATATTTAATTATATGTAAATATGGCTATTTCTTTAAGCATTATTGATTCTTAAGATCTATTTTTATAATATATAAATATAAGTTTAAAAAGCAAAAGTGAAATAATCATACATATATGCTTTAAAACAATTCTCTCTGTCAGAGTGAATCTGATAATTTCCTATCATTATGAAGTTTAAAGAATTTTAAGATATATGGGGAAAAAGTGGATTGTGTACTTGGGTGGACAACGGTTTTCAAGTGTCCAATATGAATGTTTTACTCTGACATGTAGAAATTTTCAAAAATTTAATATATTTAGGATTTAAAATGTCATGTAAGGTACTTATTCTTTTAGTGCTCAAAATGAATATTGTATAAAAAAAGTCCATTAAAATACCATATTTAAAAGTCTGAGAAAAATTCAATAAAGTGAAAATTCTTTAATTTCTATTTCCTACTACTTACTGTTATGAGAAGATCCTTCTTAGTGTTGATTAAACTTCTGGCCAAAACGATCTTGTCAGTTTCTTTTTGAAGGACAGCAAATGAATTTGAGAAAGGACAAGAAATCTCAGTTCTTATATATGTTGCAATAAGTTTCCATTGGCAATGAAAGAAAGGGCAGTTGGAAGATAAAATAACTTCTGGGTTGATGCTTTTCAAACAAAGATGGGAAGGTCATCATTGCCAATTTGGCAGTCTTTTTCTGCATTTTATTTTTCATTTCTGAGGAGGATCAACCATTCAATATTTAGAGTTTCCTGAGGAAATATAGACAGTGATCAGGATGTCACTTTGTCTCAGGAAAATAAACGGGGACCTATTGTGTGCCATTTTCTCTTTATTTTAAAGAAAAAGCCACAAGCTCTTCTATATGATAGTTTTAATAGATCATCATGTGTGTTATTCTTTTTATATCTTAATTTATTGCAAAAACTATGTGGGTAAAAATATTTTTAAACTGAATTCTAACATTATCTAGGATGAATTTGGGGAAAAAAATGAGAATTTAAGTTAAAATGCTTATAAAATAGACATTGCTAAAAATACCTGTCCCCACAGAGTACCAGAACCAGTAATATACAGAGTATCTAAAATATATATTGCTTGATTGCTTGAATCACTATACTGTATCTTCTTGATTTAATTTTTTTTATGTTTTCAGTTAAAAATAAAATTTATTGTCATTTTGTAACTTGGAAGTTTCTATTTATCTGATCCTATGCATTATTTCTCACGTTTTTATAATATTGGCTTAATCGAGCAAATGTGTTTAAAGGATGAGTGAAATGGGTACTTGGGTTAACATTTTAATCTTTTATGGAAATAGTGAAAAAGAAAAACCTTGTGGTGGGAGAGGGTTCATTTTGTTTCTCACACTTAACCATATTTATTTCTTTGTGTGTGTGATTATCTTAAGATGTTCAGATTATAGAAAAGACCCTTATGTAGACATTTTTAAAGGAAGTTCCCTTTGCCAATGAGGAGGTGAGATCAACTGTGCTTTTAAAAGTTATGTGGTGCTTACCATTATTAACATAAGAAATTTAAACAAAAACATGATGACATGAATTTTTCATTATGGTGGAATTATACAGAAAATATTTTTACTTAAAAATTTACTGGAAAGTCACAGCCTATATTTTTAATAAATCCAGGCATGGATAAAACTATTTCTATGCTAGATGCTTCCACAATTTCAGTTTTTATAAGTTGTATAATAATAGCCTGTATTTATTTAACCTTTACTATATTCCACGTGGCAGGAAGCACACCTCTGTTAAGAAACAGAAACAGTCATTCAAGTTAATCTTTAATTACCTCATGGTTTTAAATATTCCTGGCTAATGCTTTCTCAAAAATACTTAAAAGATTTAATGCCTTTGGTCACAGGAAATTCAAGGTGACAGAGTCATATTATTGATAGTGCATAAACTTATGTGGCAAATGGAAAATATTTTTCTGATATGGTTAGATTCTCAGACTCAAACCCAGCAATGCAGTAACACATTTGAAGTTTGCTCCCCTGTGGTATGACACTTATTTCTGCTGAAATGTAGAAGTAATAACTTCCATTGGACATATGAAAACTATGTAAATGTTCTTGTAGATTATTCAGAGGTAGGTGATTTGGTTTCTGGGTTAATGACACCTTAAATTATTTATTATGCTTTAGAATTTTTGTGGAAATAATCTCTGTGGAATTAGTCAATGATCCCATTGGGCTCAGAGATAATACTTATTCTATTGGATTAAAGAAGTCTAGACTGATGAGATGTGATTAAACATAGAAGTTATAGACTGAAGAAAACTATAGCTCTGACTGTGTATATATGTGTGTTATATATATACATATTTTTAATAGAGTCATGTTTACATCTTTACATTTCGATATTTATTTTCAGTATGGCTGCTTTAAGAGACCCATTTGCCAAGTTCAAGACTTTTTGGAAGTTAGCTATTCATTTTTCCAGGAGTTTTCAAGCAACCAAAGAACAATGAAATCAGATAAAAAAATTCACAATGTCCCTAAAATATAATCGTGGTAAGTAAGTGCTTAAGAGATGTAGCTTTCTTTTTCATTGAGAACCATAAGAAAGTTTCCCATTATTTTAAAGTAGGAAGTGTATTATTCTGTAGTAAATGTAAAAGTGGTCTTCAGAGTATAACTGGAGTGCCCCCAGACTATGAATGTAAACAAGTATATAATTCCCTTCTAATCAAAAAATACTGCTAGCTTGATAGTTCTAACCACATAACCAAATAAATTCAGTTCTTCTTTCAAGGTGTCTCTTGGGAAGATTTATTGGATTCAACATAATTTCCAAAACATATTTCCTTTGGTACAGTCTCATTTTCTCAAAAAAAAAATCTGTATACAGCTGGGTGAGGTGGTGCATGCCTGTAATTTCAGGGACTCCTGAGGTTGAGGCAGGAGGATCATGAGTTCAAAGCCAGACTCAGCAAAAGCAAGGTGCTAAGCAACTCAGTGAGACCCTGTCTCTAATAAAAATACAGAATAGGGCTAGGGATGTGGCTCAGTTACCAAGTACCCCTGAGTTCAATACTGGGTACCTCCCCCCAAAAAATCTGTATACAAACTTTGAACACTACATGAAATATGTTAAAAATCTAACCATTGGTGAAATGATTTATTGTTTAATAAGTCATATTTATTTTTCATTTAGTATGCACAGTAACTCTAAGACATAATTAGGAAGACAATAACATCTTAGAGATAAGACAATAACATCTTTTTTTTTTTTGAGGAACATAATTTAATCCCTAATACTTTTTTTTTTGGTTTGTTTCATCATGTGATAGTCTGATTTTTATTTGTCAAAAAGACCTCTTATCAGAAATTATGGTTGTTTCTCCAACCATTCACATTTCTTTTTTTTTTTTTTATTGTAAACAAATGGGATACATGTTGTTTCTCTGTTTGTGCATGGAGTAAGACAATAACATCTTTTAAGAGAAGAAAGTACTTCATAGAGGTGTGGAATTAGTGCTAAGATCATGTCAGGCTTGTTTAATAAGATTTATTACTAAAATAAAAATATCAGTAAGAATTTACTTAAAAGTAATGAAAGACTCTAAAAACAAAACCTTTTAAAGTAATGAAATATGCATTTATAATACCTAAAAGTTAGTACAAGTGCCTTAAGTAACGCTTTCGATTTGGGGGGAAGGGGAACAGTGTATTGTTCCTTGAACTAGAAATAAAAATGAGTTGACTGTATCATCTGTTAATACTGTGGCCTTGAGAATATTCATTAACCTCTTGAAACTTTACTTTCCTTCTTGGTTAAATGATAAGAGTTAAATGGAATAACTCCTTGTGTTTCCATTTCTAAAAGAGGTAGCTGTGTCAGACAGGAAACATAATTTGGAGAGTTGACTCTAAGAAAAAGAATGTAATTTATGTCACCTTGTAGCAAAGGCTAGGAACGTGGAGCAGAGCCATCCAAAGTCCACTGACATGTGGGGAAGTGTGTCAAAGGAAAGGCTAGAATGGCACAGAAAGCAGTGTTAGCCAATGGTAGTGAACATTTCCTACTTCTTCAAATTTCATAAAAACATGATTTCCCCAATGTCTCAATATCTACTTTTGAAGAATCCAACATGAGGTGTAGTCGAGATCAGAGTGATTTCTAAACTTTAGCACTTTGACAGTTTGGTCAGGCAGTTCTTTGTTGTGGGGGGATTATGTTGTGCATCTCTGGCCTCGACCCACTCCATGCCAGCAGCATCCTCTCATCAGTGATGACCAGGAATGTTCCAGACATTGCCACCCCTGGCTGGACAAAATTGCCCCAGTTGAGGACGGCTGGTTTAGATGAAAGAATAGTACCTGATTTTAATTTTAGTCAGATTTATTCCTTTGAAGGGTACTTTAAATTTAAATTTAAATTTTGACCACGCTGAGCACTCTGGAACAGTATGGAGTACGGATTGTGGTAAGTGAAACTGGGAGAAGAAAGATCTGATAAAGGCTTTTTAGGTTATCCAAATGAACTTAGGTAGTGGAAAGGGTCTACAAAAAAGTAGACAGAATCAAGATTTATCTAGGAAAGTAATCAACCGGTATTTATGATCACTGCATATTGGGAATAAAGGAGAGAGCAATGTTGGAGGTGATGCACACCTTTGAGACATATGATCCACAGTATTGTTTTGCACTCAGGGGGAAATTTACATATTTGTTTTTTTAACATATGTAAAAAGTGTAAGAAAATTTAAACTTCTATAGTAACAGCTTTGTAACTCCAATTCAAAATGCATAACCATATTATTAATGTAAATGTGAGTTTAAATAAAAAATTATATATTTTACACACACACACACACGAAAGAGTTCATTCAGAAAGAAACTGGTAATTGAGGCAAGAGGGTTGAACTTGATTGAGGCATATGGATACAATTAAATAGAGATTTCAAGATGAAGTGAGCCAAGGCAATGAAGTATGGAATGTACATACTTAACAATGAAACCAGGATAGGGGACATAGCAGTATGGGTGAATAGAAAAAATGCAACTTCTAGGGCAAACTGAAGAAAGCAATGGCAAGTCACAACTCATGCTATAAAAAATGAATAGGAATCATCAGGAATGTTTTAAGTTCAGGTGGATGATTTTGAGTCTAGAGGTCTGTTACATGGAGAATGTTTGCAGGAAAAAATTGGAAAGGGAAGTAGGAAAAAAAGTAGTAGAATTGTCAGGCAAATTTGAGAGTCTGAGGAGTGTGGGGGCCTTGAATGTTATCTGTGTCTGTCTCTAAAGTTGTGTGCCTTTTGCTTGGCAGCACTAGGTAGATTATATATACACTCAGAGGAAATTCTTGTTCTGCTGACTAAAGATTGGGATTTTATCACGTCAATAGATTGTTAGGCAAAAAATGAATGGAAAGTTAAAAAGATTGATGTAATAGTGTTTGAACTGATGAACCATAAAATTCAACCTGGATAGGTGAGAAAGTTGAAATGGTCCTGGGACATGATGTTTAAGGAACCGCATTAAAGAACTGCCATGGTGAGAATAAGTAATACACCTTGGAGTGTGAGAATAATGTTATGTCTTGATAGATGACTTTATGTATGGGATGTATCTGTGTGATGACAGAAGGTCCAGGTTATTTGAGTAACTGAAAGGAAATAAAGATCATTCGAGATGAATCAATAAAAGAGTGGAGAAATCTAAATTTTAATGAACTATGATTATTTCCCAAGATGATAGTAGCACTTGAGATAAAAATTGCTGATAAAAAGTTCTTCCAAGAGTGAGTTTGGAGACTGAGAGACTGATAGCAATAGTAGAAGGAGGAGGAACTAAATTACAGGTTTTATTTAAGCCAGAGCTATTTTGTAGAAGAGTAATAGCTTCTGTGTTAGTTGACTTTGGTGCAGTAATAACAGCAAAAGCCTTAGTGACTAACAAAAACATATGTTCCTCTCCTGTCACATGTTGGCAGCTATCAGCAGCATGTTTCTGCAGATACTTTTGTCTTCTTATACCTCTCTGAGTATAATTCCCCACAATGTCATTGTGAATAGAGGTGATTCACTTTGACCATTGAAATGTGACTTGTTTTGACCACTGAAGTAACAGGAGACAAACTGAAAGTAGGAATACCAACATAATTGCCTTACTGCTATTTTCCTTTAAGCTGTAAAAGCTGTGTGACCCTCGTAGAGACTAATCCTTCATCATGGATTAGTCATTTGGATTTGTCATTCATATCATTCATTTACTTCTCATATTTCTTTCTACTTCTTCCCCTTTTAAAAATCCTAACATTCTTTTAAAACCCTTTTTCTCCTCTAGGCTTTTATGGAGAGTTTCTTAGTTCTCTCACCTCTAAGTGCTTCTTTTCTCTCTACTCTTCTTTCTTCAGGTCCGCACATGGGTTTCCTTCATGATCCTACCTTTATCTGACCTTCTCCTCTTCATGCTTTGCTCTCCTTGGTTCTGCTCTCCTCCCCCTGCCTTTCTTCTCTTTCCTCCTCTTCTTTTTCTTTATACCCATCAGCATACAGAAGAACTTATGTTGGACCGAGAATTGTACTTTGAGCTATTGCTAATGTTAAAGACAACAGAGACTACATTAAGGGGGAGTTTGTGAAACTCTAGTTGAATGACCTTTTTCCTTAAAATTTCTTTTTTTTTTTTTTTGTGGGGAGTAGGATTGAACCCAGGGGTGCTTAACCACTGAGTCACATCCTCAGCCCTTTTAATATTTTATTTAGAGATGAGTCCTCACTAAGTTGCTTAGGGCCTTGCTAGGTTGCTGAGGCTGACTTTGAACTTGTGATCCTACTGCCTAAGACTCACAAGTCACTGGGATTACAGACATGCACCACCATGCCTGGCTAGATTCCTAATTTGTTTATCAATTCCCAATATTTTAGAAGTTTTTGGAAGATTAACTTTACAGAGAGGCAAAGAGCATGGGATACACTAATCAGGAGTAAACTTCCACTCTTCGCTCATCTGCCGTTTGTGCTTGGGCATATCGCAGTGTCCCTATCTCTAGATTGTCAGTAATATTAGGACTTATAGGGTCATGCTTAGTATGAAATAAATTGTCTTTCATCAGGCTCTTTGAACAGAGCTTGGCACTTGAAGGCAAGGTATATTTTCTATAATTATCTTCTGTAGTGAAACCTTTACAATTTTCTATTTTTTGTAGAATTAAGTCCAAACGTCTTATTCGTGCCCTTGACAATACAACTATAACATCTATTTCTATTTTTTAGCTTCATTTTTTTAGGTATGTCCTATATGCATGGAAGACTTTTATTTATTGGGCTAGGAGCAACTCGACAGTGTGGTATGTGTTTTATCTACCTTCATATTCCAAGCACTGCAGCCCCAGCAGATCATGTACATGTAAATGTTTAGAAGGTGCCATGTGCTCTTCCTTTCTAAGCACTTGATGTATTTTTATTCAGTATAAGACATCCTACCCTTTTTCTATCTATTGAAATCAGTTCCTTTCTTTTTGGAAATAATTTCCTCAGCAATATTTCACTAAATGGATCATTTTTAATGACCCTAATAATTTTCATCTTGATGTTAATAATTATGCACATTCTTGACTTTTAGCGCCTGTTCCTTTAGCACTGGATTCTTATCAGCTATGAGAGTCATTTTCAACTCTTTAATACTAAGATACAGTGATTATCTGTCTCTCCAATAATTGTTCATGATATTTTTTTTATAAGGGGAATAAATATTTACCTCCTTTGTTTGATTATTTGTGCATTTATGGCTTTGCATACAATATTTACTAGAGATTCCTTTGTATAGTTATTTATAATTGATTGCCTTTTTTCTGTTTATCTTTGCCATTTGAACCTTTGAGAAATTGCAAATGAGTAACATATTTTTTTTTTCTAATGCTCCCTGTCCAGACCTGGTGAATTTTACTAAATCGTTTGGATGAATTAATTTACCAGCTACATATGATCTAATACATCTTTGGATTAAATGATTCATGAAACAGTACAAAGTTTCAGTTAAAAAGTCTTTGTGGAGATTATTAATGCTTTATCTGAGGTACATGTGGCCAACTCACAATAGCTAAACTATGGAACCAATGTAGGTGCCCTTCAACAGATGAATGGATAAAGAAAATGTGGTATGTATGTGCATATATATATATATATATATATATATATATGACGGAATATTACTCAGCTTTAAAAAAGAATGTAATTATGGCATTTGCTGGTAAATGGATGGAACTGGAGAATATCAAGCTAAATGAAGTAAGCTAAACCCAAAAAACCAAAGGTTGAATGTTTTCTCTGATACGTGATGTTAATTCACAATAATGGGATGGGGAATAGGGAAGAATAGAGTTACTTTACATTAGGTAGAGGGAATGAAGGGAGGTGAATAGGTATATGGGGACAGGAAGGATAGTAGAATGAAATAGACATTATTACCTCATGTACATATATGACTGCATGACTGATGTGATCCTATAGTATCTACAATCAGAAAAATGAGAAATTATACTCCATTTATGTATGAGCTATCAAAATGTATAAATGCATTCTCTGGTCATGTACAACTAAATAGAAGAAATAAAAAATAAAAAAAAATCTTTGCGGGAAATACCTATTTAGGTGAAAAAGTAGTGTTTGATATATTCATAAAGGAATATCTGTAGATCTGGAGGAACTTAATGTTTTTTCCTTCTGTGGATTTTGAAAATAAGTCTTATTAGACTATGATCTCCTTGGGAGTAGGACTACATCTGCACCTCTTTGTTGTGGCTTTTATCATGGTAGTAATTTTATATACTGTTATTCCTCCACATCTGCAGGTTCTGCAACTATAGGATCCATAAGGGAATGAAAAATATTCAGAAAAAATTGTATCTGTACTGAATATGTAGACTTTCTCTTCCTTGTCATTATTCCCTAAACAATGCAACAACTATTTAGATAACGCTTACATTGCATTATGTATTATAAGTAATCTAGAGATGATTTGAAACATGTGGAACTATGGGTGTAGGTTTTATGCAAATTCTGTCATTATATATAGAAAACTTGAATATCTGTGGATTTTGGTATCTGTGGTAGGTTTTGGAACCAATTCTGTATGAATACTGAGGGACAGATATATGCATATGTATATTTAATTTATATAATGTATTTATATAAATATATGGATTTGCATGTATATATTAATTTGATTATGACGAAATGCCTTTGTGTTCCATATCAAAAGAAGAGTAATTTAACAGCTTTATAATTTTGGGACACATACTTTGTGTTATAGGATCATCTGATGAATGAAGGTGCAAATAATAGTGCTGTCATTCTCCAGAGGAATAAAAAAGAGACCAATACACACAAGATCTAATGCATAAATCAAGTTATGTTTGAAAGTTTTTACATGGTTGTGAGACTAAAGGAGAAATGAAAATAATCTATATTCCTATATATTTGTTTAAGCAGTGAAAGAGGGTGATCACAGATATATCGTTATTCATTTTTTCAGGATCTGTAAAGACAAAACATAATAACATAAGCCATAATTAAAACTACAGAATCTGCTCCCTGTTCAATTGCTTGTTCAGCCAAATTCTGAATAAGACATTTAAAACTGAACACTGGAGTTAAATTGATGTAAATATGAAGCCTGTTCCCTGCCAAGTATGACTTTGTAATCTTTGGAAAGTAACATAAATTCTCATAGCCTGAGTTTCCTGATCTTTAAAATTGTGTCAATGACTTCTGCTTCACAGGGCTACTATGTGTATTAAATTAGATTCAGTACAAGAAGTATTTAGTGCAACAAGAACATCTTAAATATTGTTAGTGTTCAACAATTGGCATATATCATCATAGTTTTGTTATATAATTGGGATAATTCTTCATATTCATTGTTAATTCATATTCATAATTAAGAGACCCTATATTCAGAAACGAGTGATTATGGTATTGTTCCATTTCTTCAATATTCTTTCTGATGGGTTATGTTATATAATGATGTGGGTTTTTCAGCCAATATGTATAACAAGAGAACTCTTATGGATTGTGATTTTACTCATATTTCTAATCTAAACAACAACTATATTTTCTGAAATATTTCCCTTTTTTTTTTTTTTTGCCTTATTAGACTTGATAGATGCTGTAACAGTGAGAGTAGACTTCCTCTTAGGTAAAAAATGCATACTTTGTGGAATGTAATAAACTTTGAGGCAAAAACTAACTTGAATTTGCTAAGGTTCTAATTAAAAGTAAATCTTTTGGGAAAATAAAACACACTTTTCTGCTGGGAACAGGTCAAAACACAATCACATTCGATGACCCTTTGAGTGTTTCTCTTTTTGTAGGAATTGGCCAGCACTGGATTTGTAGATATGACCTAATTACTCAAAAAGGCGCACTTCAGTTCTTAAAAGACAGAGCTTCTAATCCATCTGGAAGATTTACAAGCTATTTGTTTTTCCTTCTCTTTGTGCCCAACCTTCCCCTACCCCAAACCCCAAACCCATTTAAACCCATCTGAAAGTTGCTCATGTAGTTAGAAAATATTTTGGAATTCTAAAAAAATTAAAAAAAAATTTACCTTGGTTAGCCTTTGTCTTCTTGAGATTTGGTATATTTGTGATCTCAGATAGGTGTAGAATTTACTGTTGCTCAGCTGGGGCGGTGTCCTCGGCAGCAGCTGGGGCAGTGTCATCAGCATCAGCTGGGGCGGTGTCCTCGGCAGCAGCTGGGGCAGTGTCATCAGCATCAGCTGGGGCGGTGTCCTCGGCAGCAGCTGGGGCAGTGTCATCAGCATCAGCTGGGGCGGTGTCCTCGGCAGCAGCTGGGGCAGTGTCATCAGCAGCAGCCGCGGTGGTGTCAGCTGCGTTAGCATTGGTGGTGGCCTCAGGTTGGAGAGCAGTGGTAGCAGCCTCAGGTGCAGAAGTGGAGAGCGGTGCTTGAGGAGTAGTGTTTACATCTTCAGAAGCTGGTGTAGTTCTGGATGGTGGGTGGTGTGGGGGACGAGGATGGTAAGGAGGGAAGTGGGGACGGTGAGGACCATTTGGGCGTTTGGGGAGAAGAATACCAAAGGGATTAAGGGGAGAAGGAATTAGAAGATCTGGTCTCAATTTTGGAAAGTCTTTGTGGAGGACATCTTTTAGCTGTCCAAGTCTTCTGTTTACAAGTGCTTTAAAAGTCTCTTCAGAACTATGGGACTTCAGAGAAAGAATACAGAAAACAATTATTTTTATACAAGTGGAATGCATAAACTGAAATTAGACTTTAAGTGTGCACCTACACAATCATTTATGTGATTATTCTAACTTTATTCCTTAAGTAATTAGATAATGTGCCCACTTCATACAGCATTTGAATTATGATCTTTGGTGAAGTATACAGGAGGTAAACTGTATTTCTGTTGTTTTCAAAGTCTAGTAGGATTATTAAAGCTTTTCCCAAATGCATTCCATAATAAATGCTCTGTTAAAAGATTTTGATGGTCAAGTAACTCTAGATAGGTTTTAAGTAAAGTAAAACACAATTCTTTATGGCAAGACCTAATTACTGGTGCAGTATGTCAGTAAATGTTCAGGATATCCAAGGGACATGCACTATTTCCCAAACTTACTTCACCATGGAAATTTCATGTGTATGTCTTTTGCAAATCTTACTTTATCAATTCCATGGACCCTTTTTGATTTAATTGGCTTCAGTTACACAGACTTTTAACATGATATTCCCTCTGATTTTGAAGTAGACTCTAGTCTCTCATTCTTATGTTCATGAGCAGAGGCTAATCCTTTGGATTCTAAATATGACACTCCACTTTCCTCTCCATGAAGCATTAATTCATGTTTACTTTTGTATTACAGAGCTCCTTGGTGCCATGTCTTTCAGACGGGGCTTGGGGTATGGAAGGAAGAGACTTCTAATCCTCAGATCTGGTACTCTCATGAATAGAGGCACTAATCAGTGTTGTGGTTGTGTCTATCTACTGAATAGTAGAAGAGCTCATACTTTGGTAAATCATTTAGTTTCTAAATATTATGCCTCTTTGACTCTTTGACATGATCTGTTTTTTGATTATATGATTACATGAAAAGAAAACCAGAATACAATAATACTTACTTCACTTTTCTTTCGTTTAAGGGCATCAGCAGACTAAAATGAGATGGGAAACACAAATGCAAAATTAGATGCAAAGCAGCTATGGCATTTTGAGAAGTATACTCATTTAAAATTATTTGTGAGAATGCAATGTAATTAGGTTAGGATGAGTAGAACAGAATACAAATTAAAATTTTCTGGTGTCATCATTAAACATGGGGGAACTTTCAACAGTTTAAAGAGTAGACATTCATGAAATAGGAGATGTGTTTTCCTGGAGTTCTTTTAAAAAAAAAAAAAAAGGATTCCTTCTTCCACATTCACATGGGTGCATTGGCAAGTAGTCTCAAGTTTCTCAGTAGCTAAATTTGGCTTCCTTTTCTTGTGACTACCATTCACTCAGGTGCCAAGTTTGGAGACCACAAGAAATTAATATCTTTATGGACTTGGTGTAAGGAAAAGCCAGCTTGTCTTTTGTGGAAGAGAAAAATGGCTTGTCCAGAGACGTTCTTAAATAAGGTTTTTTCATATGATGGTAAATACTCCTTGATGCATTTTTGGCATTGGGCAACAGAGTAAGAGGCTATTCCCATAGTTAGTGGTCCCTGTAAGACACTGGTTGTTTGTGAAATCATAGTACATTGGGTTTGAAGCAATAATAAGTCTTAGATCATGTCTTCTCCACCCTTTAGATAATGTAACTTTGGAGTGGGTCTTAAGGAAACAAATTTAAAAATTTTATAGAACCAAGTACATATTCTTGGTTGGAAGTTAATATCATGTCTAGATTTTCTTAATTTATTTGATCCATGTGAAATTATTTAAATGGTTGCAAATTTATTCCATATTGTTCCTTACAAATTAATTTTCTACTTTACACATTTTTTTTCTTTTTGGAGAGCTTGCCAAGGACAAATTTTATCTAGGAGTACTATGCAGAGGTGGAACTTGAGTTTCCTATTTAAAAATCACTTAGGACACAACAGTACATAAAAAATTACATGTTTGGGATTCTAGAGACTATTAATATCTGAGACTAAAAGAAACATATTAATATAAACTTCCAAGGCCAATAGAAGTCCATAGAGAAAGTTAAATTAAGATATTAGAAATAAAATCAAAATAGGATTTGTGTAGTATAAAGCTACATTGGCATGAAACAATAAGCTACTCTATATATATACATATATTTTATGACTAACAATTGAATACAAAATAAATATGTAATGCATTTTATATTTACCAAGAAGGAAGCAGTTAAGGTCACAATGAGAGCAAAAAATATCTGAGTCTTCATCTTGTCTTAGAGTCCTCTAGAACCAAGCAGCAAGAGAGGCTTTGTTGGTGATGAAGCAATAAAAGAAAATAAAATTTTAACCATAGGTATAACATTTATGCCTGTTATGGCATATTTGTGACATAAAATATATATGACATAAAAGGAACTCATCAGATTTAAAAGAAGGAAAATACCAAGAATCTAACATATGTAAGTAATGCTTAATAGTGAATTCCAACAATACATAAAGTACATAAAAAAATGTGGATGAAAATCAGTTCTTGAACTAACCTCGAACTAACCATTTGAGCTATTTTTAAATTAACAAAGGGTTATTTAACAAGACAAACCCAAAGATTAATTGAGAATGTGGTAAAGCTGATATCCTGAACATATTATTTCTATTACTTGAGTTGTTTTAAAAACCATGTGATGATATGCAAAAGAAGGATGAAAATATTTATAACTTTAACTTAAAAATCTCAGTCTTAGAAGTTTTTCTTGATAAATTAGCCAACAAGAAAAAAATAATGTTCATTCTAGTGTTACTTGTCATTAAAAAATACAAATACTACAAATCATGTAGACTTTGTAGAAATTTGAAAAATGCTTACTATATCCATATTACACAGTGAAATGTTTAAATATCCTACCATGTTTAAATTATCCTGATAGAGGAAATAAAAATGTAAGCAAAAATAAAAATGGGTGTGGTATGATTTATGTATTGGTTTTCTGTTATAAATAATTTTATGATGTTTTATTGATTTTATAAAATAAACACATAAAGAAAACCAAAAATATTCCATTAACATGATCTTCTGGCTTGAATTTTTACTTTACATACTTAAGATACAGAAAAATATGTGCTAATTTGTACCTTAAAATATACATAGTTAGAAATATTAAATTCTTATGTTAATTTTATCATCAGGATTATTTTTATTATCTACAAACAACTTTTACAAATTCATGGTTCCTGCTAAAGCTTTTATTTTCTTATTATGATCATTGTTGTAAGATTCTCTAAACAAAATTCAAAACCGCTACAACTTTCCAGTTGTAATAATTTAAAGTCTATCATAAAATTTACTTTCTTCATAATTCTGCAATCACATGATACTTCAGTAATGAATCAATTTTTTGTTCTTGTTAGCATTAATCCAACTATTTCCTTTCCCAAAGGAGAAAAACAGCTAAAAGAATTTCTGATCATTAAGATAAAAAATTAAAAGCATGATATAAACAGCATAATTGATGAAGAATTACTAACTTTTAACAGTGACTTTGTTCCATAGGGTATCCTTTTATGACTCTAAGGAAAGATCACTTGATCAACACTCTCAAAAGGTGAGTTGCAATTGTTGAATCCTGGTCATATTACCTAACCTATCAGAGGTCTACTTTTGTAATTTTTTAAATGAAGTGATTAGTTTATTTAATGAAGTGATTATTTTTCAATAGAAAGTAAAAAAAATGCATTTTCTTTACAGGAAATGGTCATAACCTCAAGCAAAATATGAGATATATTTTAGTATTTCCTGTTCCTTGGTAATAAAAAAGATAAATGGAATGGAAACAACCAACTAATTAAAAAAAGAAGACCCAGTCATTCCCTGTATAATTTAGCAAAACTGATTTTTCTGCCGATGAGAGCATTTTCATTTTTATAGGTATAAAACTAAAGAATGGGTTCCTGTTTTTTAGAGATTGTTTTAAAGCTGTCTGGGATCCCAGAGGACAAGCTATTTTTATTATTATAATTTTTACTAACATTACTACTTTTTTACTGAACAAAG
This sequence comes from Sciurus carolinensis, assembly GCF_902686445.1. Classification (NCBI taxonomy): domain Eukaryota; kingdom Metazoa; phylum Chordata; class Mammalia; order Rodentia; family Sciuridae; genus Sciurus; species Sciurus carolinensis. The sequence goes on from NC_062222.1 coordinate 84,470,430, forward strand.
CAAATGAAACTTATAACCTAAGAGCTTGTTAAAGCATTCCTGTATTTTTCTGTTTATGATATTTCCTTTCAAATGCATTGTCTATTAGAACTCTATGGAAAGCGGAATTTGAGATTTTAAAATACTTCAACTAATTAGAAACTAGTTAAAATCAAAGTCTAAATAAAATTATCTTTTAAACCTTCAAAAATTTAAAAAAGATACCACAGCAAGGTAATCCATTTTCTCCTTGTCTGACAAAGTCAACCTTACCTCAGTTTCTGAAGTCTGGAGGGTCAGAGAGAATGAGTGCAGGCTGTGACCTTATAAAGGATTTTTTTCCTTTCTTATTCCTTCTGTTTTGCTAAGCAAAATATTATTATTATTATTTTAGCATTTGCTTTGGGCTAATCCAAACTATTTCCGGAAACATGAAAAAGGAGTAGTATAATCTTCTAAAGTTGACATTTGTTCTTTTTGTTTTCCTGAGACATCAAGGCTAATTATATGTACATCAGAAATAGTAAAGGTTTATTTATTTTATCATTTAGATGTGATCTTTGGGTCAATTTCTTTCCTTCATTTGAAACATTTTCCTAATATTTTATTGCAAAACACTAATTTTTGCAACTTAATTACAAATCCTGAGTCTAATGAATATTTCATAATGATCTGTGCTAGTTATGATAGAATTCTTTGTTATTATATGCTAATGCGGCAGAAAATATTTGAAGATAGTGATTTCTTTTGTTTTCATCTTTAACTTTTTATGGTGTAATATGTTATTTCTGAAAGTTAATTTTAATGACTATAAATTTATCTCAACTTAAACACCTAGCATTTCCAGGCATTGAATTTTTTGTTTTTTGACATAAAAGTGAGAGAAAGATGACTAATGAATCAATTTGACACCCCTTACCATAGACTTGCACCTCTAGATTCATAAAAATTCCATATTACAGAAGATTTTTGCATCATCTTGCTCATAAGAATTGTGCCAGATATTGAATAATACAAAATGTGAGCATTGTAGTAGTCTGACATTTGCTTCCATGTCAGTAAACTTTACTTTCCATCAAAATGTCGTTCATCACCAGAAAGATAAGAAAACATCACATGGAAGACCTACTGGTGGATAATCAGATTTGCAATGCTTTTCTTTCAAGTTAGCTGTTAACAATGGTATATCCGTTTGGCATTAATTCACATTGGGATGAATTACCAATGAGGACCTCTAGACATTTGATCCAAAAGGTGAATTGGAAGGCAAGAGACACAATGTTTCCTTGGTTATTGGCTTTTAAATTTATTCATATCCTTAAAAAATCTTTAGGATAACCACTTAGATGAGAACAATCTAAAATCCAAATCAAGATGTAGATTCAGACCTATATGCTTTTATATAGATAATAATTTTATATATGTCCACAATGAGATGAGAAAACAAGTGGCTTCCTCATAACTTCAAAATCCAGATTTGTCTACACAACTTTTCTTTCCCCTGTACCAAAGTATTTTAAAGTATATTTTAACTTCTGTTGAGAGAATTTTTGATTAATTATTATATTGAATAAGCTGTATACAAAAGTCTCTGTCTTAGGCATTTTTGTGTTTCTGTCAACTGGAGATTAATTCATTTCAGTGAAGTTAGTTCAGAAATATTAGCTACTAGTTATCTGAAAATTTAAATTTCTATGGTGTATGGTTAATTTTATGTCAAGTTAGCTGGGCTACAGTGCCCCATTGTTTGGTCAAATTCTAGTTGAAGTGTTACCATGAAGGTGTTTTATTTTGTTTTTAGATGTGATTAACATTCACAATCAGTTGACTTTAAGTAGATTTCCCTTCATAACATGGGTGGGCCTCATCTAATTTATTGGAGGTCTTAAGGCAAAGACTAAAGTTTCCTGGGAAAGAAAGAATTGTGTCTTAAGACTGCAATGCTGTTTGCTTCTGACCTGCTGGCCTGCGCTGGGGATTTCAGAATACAGCATCAACTCTTACCTGAGTTTCCATCCTGCATTTCTTTTCTCTTTATGTATCCCATTTGGTTCTGTTTCTTTGGAGAACCCTAATAAACATGGTCTGATACAATTTGTATAAGTTTATATATAAAAATAATTTTTCATGAAAGGCTTTAAAATTACTAACAATTTTATGTAACTGTTACTATTCTTATTCAGATCCATTGTACCGGAGTCTAACTTCAAAATTGTTGAGCACACCACATATTTTTTATGCTTCTGTATCTATGTCCTTCCCCTTCCCTCAGCTTGCAAACAGAGATCCTCTTCTTGCTAGTAAACTCATATTCATCAAGTATCCAGTTTATACTATCCTTCTTCTGAAAGCACTTCATAAATGAAAAAAATCACTTCTCATTCACTTATTCATTTCAACCATTTAATATGTGTTGAGTATTTATGGCGTTCCAAGATCTTAGACTTGAGCAGTGAACAAGAAGGATATGATTGCTTCCCTTTGAATGCAGTTATCATACAGCTCTCCTTACTTAAGATACTCTGGTTTATGCTAGTTGTTTTAGTAATAGTGCTTGTTTTCAGTCTTAAAAGTATTCTGACTTTAACCACAAATTATGTGATCGTTCCGATTAACAAAGTTACAGTCTAGCAGGATGATAAGCATTGAAATTGTATTGCAGATTGAATAGTGTCCTCTGCTCTCCTCAAGTATACTGCTCCCCTAATCCCTGAAACCTGTCAATGTGATCCTGCATTTAGAAATGAGGTCTTTTCAGGTGTAATTGAGTTAAGATGAGGTCATATTGGGTTAAGCTGGGACTAATCCAATGACTAGTTTCCTTATAAATAGAAATTTGGCTACAGAGACACAAAAGAGAACATCATGTGCCAGTAGAGGCAGAGATTGTAGTGATAACTTTTTTAAGGCAAGGAGTACAAAGGATTGCCAGCAACCATTAGGGGCCTTGGAATGGCCAAGAAAAGGTCAATCCCTAGAACCTCCAAAGAGATCGTGGCCCTACTGATACCTCGATTTCAGACTTATAACATCTAAAACTGAGAGAATAAATTCCTGTTGTTGTAAGCCAGCTTATGGTACTTTATCATGGCAGTCTGAGAAAAGTAACATAATAGTAACTTGGGGAAAAAATGGACAAAAAAACAAAAATAAAAACAAAACAAAACAAAAAAACAGGGGCAAGGTTTCCTGTAGTAAGCCCAACACAATGGGAGAGTACAGGGCCTCCCTGGGTAGAGAGAGTTCAGGGAGGATATACTGAGGAAGTGATGTGTGTAAACTCTATTGAGTGAATTCAGGAACGTTTCAGATTTAGTACAGCCTATTTGATGATCCCAAGACAAGACATAGCTTGATGCTCTAAGGAAACCAGAAGTTCTACACAGTTTGGATTTTGGAGTGAAAAACAACAGGGGCATATCATGAGACTGCATAAGTAAGCTGTCTCTTTTGAGTAGAACCTGGTAAATATCACAAAGGTTTTGGACTTTAACCGTGGTGGAAAGTCACTGTAGCATTTGAGCATGGGAGTGGAAGTGGTGTGATCAATTTGTATTGTCACTCTTGCTTGATAGAATTTGGGATAAAAAGAAGAGGTAATGAGACAGAGCAAAAGGATTCCTGTGATATTGAGAATGAAGATATATAAGAGAACAAAAGCTTTGTATTTATTGAGTATGGAGAATGAGATATAGTGAGGGATGAGTGAAGGACAAGTCCTCAGTATTGGCTTGGACATCTCTGCTGAGATGGAAAAATACTAGAAAAGGAGAAAACTTAGGAAAGGGAATGCCAATTTCAATTTAGACTTCTGTTATGTTTGAGTTATACATGAGAAAGCCAAAATAGCACACTAACAGTCTATGAAAAAAGTTTAAACTCAAAATTGAATTGATGAATCCTTTTATTGCATTTCCCCCCACAAACAAACTTCAATCTTTTTGATATTCTGATGTTATAAGTTTCATTAATGTATTTCCACATAGATCTAGTTTAGCTACTTGAACAGGTGCCTAGGGAATTTCCCTGGGAGAATTTTTTTTGTGGTCAGGGATCTTTTCCTCTGAAACTAATTTTATTATCTTTCTTATTGTGGTTAGGAATTTCTTATGACATGGAGGAGAGTGTTCAGTCACAGAGAAGTTAGCTACAGAAAAAAGATGAGTGGGATTATGAACAGGGGGTTCACTGAGGCAGAGGGGAACTTTGAACAGAGATTATCTTGTGTCAGAGGGAACTGTGGACAGGATTATTTTGTGACATAGGAGTGTCTTCTAGCAAATAAATATAACACAGATGCTGTGTACCTCATGATGGAGTTACATCCTGACATCCCCACAATAAATTCAGAGAATAAGTAAAAAATGCATTTAATACTTCTAACCTACCTACCTGAGAAACACAATGCTCTGTGGAGTGTGGGTTGTTACCCTTGTGATAACATGGATGGCTGGGACCTTTGGCTCCCGCCATGACCTATCATTGCAAAAGTGTTACACTTCACACCACTAGATAGGGAAAAGATCAAAGTTCAAAGTACTGTTTCTACTGAATGCATATTGTTTTTATGCCATTCTAAAGAAAAGGAAAGAAAAGAAAAGACAATTTGAACCTGTAAGTCAGAAATGTCTTCAAAGTATCGTAGGTGGCATGACTGAAGAGTGTATCTAGTGAGAGACTTTACAGATCAGAAAGATTACACTTACTAAGTGTTCAAAAATAGACTGTAAGAAATTCTAGAGATAGGGAGCATGTTTAGAAAGACAGAGGGACTTGAAATAGTTTGGGTTCCTATTTATTAGGACAGATTGGTTTCAAACAATAGAAAACTCAACCCAAACTTGCTTTTGGAGTAGAAAATATATTGTCTCAGGTAGCTAAGCCAGGAAGCTTAAAACATGATGTGACTAGAATTTCCATTTTTTATTATTTTAAATTTATATTTCTTGTTTCTGATTTCTTCAGTGTTGGCCTCATTCTTAAGAAAACTGCTTTCTTGGCCGGGTACAGTGGTGCACATCTATAATCCCAGTGGCTAGGGAGGCTGAGGCAGGAGGATCACAGGTTCAAAGCCAGCCTCAGCAATTTAGCAAGGCCCCAAGCAACTTAGCAAGACCCTGTCTCAAAATAAAATATAAATAAAATGGGTTGGGGATGTCGCTTGGTTGTTTCTCAGACATCCCACCTTTGCACCCAAACACCTCTTCATATTTTCCTTTCTCTGACTTGTTTATGTGAGTATATTCTTGAATGACTGGCAGGGCATAGGGCCACAGTGAGTAACTCATTGCTGGAATTGGGAGTGAGGTCTATCTCACTTAAATCACACTTGTGCATACTTGTGAAAGGTTTTATTACAAGGGAAATCTCTAGTATAATTTTATAGCAGGTGGGAGTTGGAAGTAAGTCAAAAGCTGTAGATGTCAACTTCATCTACTGCTTTAATGTCAGCATTGAAGAAAACCATAATTCCTCTCATTTCTTCATTTACAACCACTTATTGTGTCCATGCTTTGTGCTAGGTACTTTAGCTCAATGGGTTTGGATCTTAGCTCTCAGAGAACTTGCTACTGGTGCTACCTATAGAATGTAGTGAATAAAGAGAGGACAGAAGTACAAGTGGGTTAAAGGCAAATTGAGAACATGTAGGGGCTTGTGTGCCTAAGGATGTGGATGTTATCATGAAGATAGTGAGGTGTGAGTAAAAGGCATTGAAGGAGAGATGAATGCTGAAGGGCATAATTAATCTGTGAGATACAAGACCAGGGGTGAGATGACCAGCAATAAGACAGAGGGAAGATTATACAAAGGATAGCAGAGGGAATAGAGAAACTGGGTTGTGATAAGGGATGGAATAATTCATCATTCCATATTTCATACAAAGCATGTGACTTTGAACTTGCCCTTTGGTGTCATGCCGATCTGGGGAACAGAGCTTTGCTGATTGGTAGCTTGTTTATCTTGGACAAATGATCTCTTTGTTTCACTTTGATCATCTTTAAAGTATGACTGCCTAAAACGCCCACCCACTATATGCCCATATCTCTTTTCTAGGGTCGTCACTGGTCGGTATGATTGAGAATAAATTCTCTGTTTCATATTCATTCTTTATGTTCACATTTTAGTTGTTTCTCCTGGCTGCCCTATTCCTTTATCTTCTCAAAAATTGTATATTCAGCACCTGACATCTTAACCATATTTAATCAAATTCCAGGATAAGAAACATCTCTTCTTTGTAGTTGCATAATTTAAAATTGATTATTAGTCACCACTTTGAAAAAATATAATGTTCACTGTCTATTCGCCTCTCTAATTGTTTTAACTGTTCATTTTATGCTTCAGGACATTATCTGTACCACTCAGGGGACTACCAACCTATTTTCCTAAATAAGTCCCTGAAAGGAAATATGATTGCACTTTATAAAATAACAGTGCTTTTCAACTTGCTAGCACACTCAGTATTGAAATCATTTTGAGGATAAAATTATTAAAGCCTTTAATAATTTCAAATGGATAAGATGCAAAACATTTAACAAGCACCATGTGATTTGTCTCTTGCCTACCTCTCCAGCTTCATCTTGATTCATTTTCTAGCTGATTACACAGCTGTGCATTTCCTTGAAAAACCTGAGGAATTTCTAGCTTTGGGGGTTTGAGCATGTTGTTTCTTCAATTATTTACTTTTTTCAGTCTTTTAGCCTAAATTTTATCTCCTTATAAACAATTCCTTGGCCTTAAATTTGCTTGAGATGTGCAACTATAAGTTCTTATTTTCCTCTGTAATACTTATCACAATCTGTAGTTTGGCATTTCTTCCTGTACGGATATTTCATTAATATTTGTTTTTTTTTCAGTAGATTAATTTCCACAAAGGCAGGGATTTGAGACTTTCAAATGCTTTGAAGACAGTAGGTCACAATAAATGTTTTATTAATGAAAAATTAATAAAATATTTAGTGTCTGAAGCACAAAAACACTAAAAATATTAGCTAATATTTTATTGTGTGTAGGAAGGAAGAGAATGAAATATGTGGGCTGGCTTCAGAGTTTTCTGGTTGACAGTATTGACAGTTATCCTCCCATGTGTAAGTTTTATATTCTGGATAGAAAATGCATAAAAACACAGAGAATGAAACAAAATCATCTGTAGTCCTTCCTTCATATAATCAACATTAAGATATATATCATTATGATAGTATTATATATTATATTATCTATATTATATATGATATACAAATGACTATACATATATTTATATATAGTCATTTTAGGCAACATTCTCTATAACTCTGTATATGTATTACATACATACCACTATATGAACTTTGTTGAGTTATGTGAATATTTCCTCCATTTGAATATTCTATAGAACCAGTTTAGAAGATGCATACTAAAGGCTTCATGTGAATAGACCGACATGTAATCAATTCCACGTTACTGGGATTATAAATTGTTTTCAGAGTTTTTCCTATATAAAAGCACATTCTTGATTTTTTTTTGCCAACATCATTGTTTTAATCTGAAAGTCAATAGAGCATAGTGCTTAAGAGTGCTTGGGTTCAGGAGGAAGACCCTCTGGGTTTGAAGCCTTCTTTGCTATATACTAATTGTGAAACTTGAGGAATGTAAAAGATTTTTTCTGACTTAGTTTCTTTATCAAATGAATTTAATAATGTTTCTGTGCTAGTGTAATCATGTATATCAAATGTTATTCTAAACATAAATGCAGTGGTGCCTGACCTGTAAAAAGAGCTCAATTGCTGTTGATTGTTTCACTATTACTGATTTTTAGGAAAATTCTTAAGAAGCAAAATATGTAAAATAGCTAAGCCAAAATTGAATATTTTAAATATTTGTTACACATATTGTCTTCTAGCTTTATAGAAAGGTTGGAGAAATTTGGAAGAAGGTTGAAAAATTAGTCAATAATGAGTATTTAAAATGATCATCATCAATTGCTGAATGACCAAAATAGTATACAATATCTTCAGTTTTACTTTTTGAATATGACCATAGAATATTTTTCATGTTTAATGACAATTTGTTTTCCATGAATTATCTGTTTATATCTACTGATCATTTAAAATGCTTTCCCTGTAGTAACTATTTATAGAATAAGGGTAGAAATCTTCTTAATGTCATATATAATTAAAACATTTCCCCAGTTATTTGCTTTTTGGTTTTACATTAGTTTTTTTTTTTAATTTGGTGTTAGAGCTATTGAATTTTTTTTTGCCTTTTATTTTATATTTACTTGGTTTTCTCAGTCCTACTTGGATAGATATACAGATATACTTCCTTCTATGTTTTTGTATACTTTTATTTTTTACATTAAACCATATAATCTTTGAAGAATTTGTTTTAGAATATGGGATTAAAAGGTATTTCAGTTTAATTTTCTCCAAATATTAGATTGTTTGAGCAAGACTAACCATATTATCCCATGATTTTGAAGTTTACTACATCATGTACTAAACTTCTGTGTTATGATGTATTTCTGGGTTTTAACAAATTACCATAATTATTTAGTCTATAATCTATCTAGTGGTGCAAATCCCTATGCTGCTGCTTCTATATATAATGTTTACTATTCACTCAGTATTTTGATCTTGTTTTATTTTTCTCTCTTAATACAATAAAGTTATGAATCTCTATAGAATAATTCTATTTTTGGTGCCTAGAGCTAAGATATTATCTAAATGAACAATGATTTTTCATTTTACCTATACCTCTCCTAATTTGAGTTCCATACAAGAATATCAAACACACTTGGACACAATAAATCAGTTGCCATCAGAAAGGTTTATTGAAGAAAAATCAGCAAAGTAAAAACAGACCCATTTAGAAAGTCTGTGTCAAAAAACAATGAAGATATATGTCCTTGAATTACTAATCAAGAGCATAAGAAGAGGGTGATATTCAGTGTTTAAGACCTGAAAAAAATTGACAAAAATTCAGGACACAAATTTTAACAGGAAGAAAATTAAATTGATTCACATATTAATAAATGGTATTTTGATAAATGAACATGTTTGCAAAATATCATTTTGCTTTAGTTTGCATCTAATATAAACCAAGAACCCTATCTTATTTTTTATCTTACATGTAGGTATTAATCAATTACTGAATAACTTTGTTATATCAGTGAAGGTTGAAAATAGATTTTTAATAGAAGAGAATCATTGGTTGTTACTGAGGAACAAAATTGTTTAGAATATGCATTTCAGAAGATTTTTTAAGAAGATTTTTTAATGCTACAGTAATTTTTGAGTTATTAATTTGATTCTCTTCATATTCTTATTTATCCCTAAAATATAACATTGATGATTAATTAAAATGGTATGGATCATTAATTTTAGCAGGAAGTGAATTCCTTCCTTGCTCTCGTCATATCTTAAGGGTTAGTATAGAACATTTTATATTGAGATAAGTAACTGTTAGATAATTCAAACTTCAAAGTTTGTAATACTAGTTTACTGCCATTTCTTTAAATTTCCCTAAATATACTGTACTATGTGACTCTGTTCATAAGCATTTGCATTTTCTAAGTCTAATACTTGCCTGAAATGCCCACATTCTTTCATTTAAGATTTTTGCTTGTTGAAAAAACTTCTGAGGTGTTAAGACTAGCTGTCTAGATTATTGCACAATTCTACATGGCACTCCTTTTACTATTTTTAAATCAGGAACTCATCTGGATCTTCTTTTAGTAGTTTAAAGATACCCGTTTCATCTGAAGAGGTGTCTTCTTTGTTGTCTGGGGTATCTAGTTCAGTGGTAGTTCCAGAAAATGACTCAGTGACCTTGACAGATTCCTCTGTATTATTTTCATCTGTATCTTCTGTTTTGTTAGTAGCCGATTCTTCCAAAAAGTTCATAGCAGCTGATGCAGGCACAATGAAGTCATATCTGGATTCAACAGCAGTAAGCAAAACAGAATGGGTCTCTGCTTCATTTGCAATGTCTCTCTCTATCCAAACATTGACTTCATCAGTAGACTCTTCATCAGTTAGAACATCTTCTGGATTGTCTTTGTCTTTTTCAGCAGAGGTAGTCAGTTCAAACACAGTAATAAACTTTTCCTCATCAGAGTCAGTGACTTTAGTAATAGCATTGGGGTCATCCTCTGAAACAATGAGGTCAATTTCAGTTATGTTCTCTTCTGCAAGGTCATTTATGTCTGGAATGGTGGTGAAGTTTTTTTCAGTAGATGGAGAGATTTCGTCTTCAGGAATAAAGGAATCAGTGACTGGGACATCCCCATCAGAGGGAATCTTGGATTTGATTGAGGAATTAGAATTACTAACTTCAATTTTAGGGGTGTCAGCAACACTGGTGGTGTTGTCCTCTAGTGTGCCGGAGGCTTGGGCAGTTGTGGAGGTATCTTCACCCTCTGTGTCAATGGTAGCCAAGATAATATCTTCTTTTGCCTTGCTGGTGGAAAAATCTATTAAAGAAACTGTAGCGACTGGGGATGAAATAGTCCCAATTTTTACTGGAATGAAATTTTCAGTAATAGAATCCTTAGCTATGGAGTGTGTAGTGCCTGTCAGAGTAGTAACTTCTTTCTCCAGATGAGTCGTTGACTTAGTTTGGGTCTCAACATCATCTTCTGATATGAATCCTTCCTTAGTTGGTGTAAGTTTGTTGACTGTAGTTGTTGAAAAATCACTTTCTAGCGTGTAGTCATTTACTGAAGTAATGTGGTCTCCTTCTGAAGTAATTGTTGTTTCTGATCTAGGAATAGTGTTGTCGGCCCCAAAGAAAATGGTTGCTTCAGTTGGTGTTTTACTGCTTTCTGTTGGAGGATGAGAATAAATTTTAGGCAAACCATCCTCAGCCATGGGGTGAAGTGGCACTGTGTACTCTCACAGGTGTTTCTTCTGGGCTTAGTGGCATCCCTGGGCAGGACAGTAGTGCTCATTGGAGTGATTGAAGCGTTGGTCATCATGGTGATTGTTGCATCAACCACAGGGACAATGGCACTGCCTCGCCTTGAAGGTGTTTCTTTGCTGTGATTGGACATCTACTTTTAAGAGTATTGATGTTAAATGAAAAGACAATGTTGCCTTCTCTGATTATGGAATCAAAATTTGAACCAAATATTTCAATTTCAGGGAACTGAGGATATACCATTCTGTTTATAAGGAATATGGCTTCTAATAAGGAGTTAGTGTCTCTTGAAAAGATGTAGCCAAGTGCTTTGTGGGTTTAGAGTCAGTAGGGGAATCTCTTGAAGTCACAAATTATTAGCATTATCTTAAATTCACCTATCTTCCAAGTAAGTAAGAGTTAAGTAAGAGTGTCTTTCTGAAGTAAAGTCATCTTCCCTTGAGATTCTTGGTACTTAAATGTCCAAAAAAAAAAAAGCAATTTTGACAGAGTAGCTGTAGAAGTTAATTAGCCAGCAGAGACTTCAGTTCCTTTTTCAATAGGAATAATGAAAACTAAGTTATGGGCCCAATTGGATCTTTTCTGTCTTCTTAAATTAATGTGAGTATCAGTGAGTGTCAAGTTTTGTAGGTTTAATATTTTTAGGGATGTTTTCCTGCAGGAAGTGTTATTTGAACATCATTTTTGGCAGAATTGGTATTATGTATCAAAATTCACCCAGCATCAAGAATTCAGGTTTGAAATAACTCTTTGCTTTAAGAATTACATTCTCAAATTTCATAGGGAGTGTTTTTTATAATGATGTTAATCATGTCAGACATCATTGTATTATCAACTTTAAAGTTTAGCTACTTAGATGAAAGGAGAGTGAAGTCTAGTATCAATGCTTTAAAATGAGACTTTTCCCAGTGCTGTTAAAAGAAATTGAATTTTCAGACTCAGACAGAACTAAATATGAGAAAGGTCAACAACATCAGCCAGAATAGTAATTTCTGTCTCAATGACAAATGTGTATCTTTATTACATGTGGACTCATCCTCAAAGCCTATATTTTCATCTCTGGGTTGGTTGGCCTGGCATTGATATATTACCATTCTAAAACTGTCAGAATAGGTTTTAAGATGGACATTTTTCATTTTAAAGACATGAGTAGCTTCTCCAGAAATGTTTTTGCTTCAAGGGATATCACAGTTGAAAGTTCCAATATTTTTATTGATATAGGAAATGCTGTCAGCATCAGGGACAAGGAAGGAAGTCTCAAATTAGTAATCAGCATGAGTTCTTTGTTTCTAAATGGAAATACTGTCAGTTCCAGGGACAGTAGAGGAAGTTCCAGGGTTAAGTCATTCTCTGAATTGGATAACTTAGTGGGATGATTTTTTAACTTGTTTTAATTTTTTTTCCCATCATCTAATATTTGTGAAGCTTAATTTCAGGATTAAGACATGTTGTACACAGATCTGGTGGCCCACTTTTTGGAAAAACTCTTTTTGTGCACAGAAAGGAAAAAAGGTGAAAATGTAAGTTGCCTAACTGCTGGAGGTTATCTTGTAAGACCTTATATTTGTTATACTGAATAAACTTGGAATCTTGAACAAAATATCCACTTTTCTGAGGCTTTACATTCTAGTTAGCTATGCCAGATAAAACAGGGATTACTTTTATAGTCACACCAATTCTGCTTTTACTTGTCTCACTGTGAGTTGGAATCACATTGATTGCAGCACATTATTTCTCCTCTTGGGGAATGTTATTACCATTATCTGTGTTTTCTGAACCATTGACTTCCAAAAGGACATTTCAGATCAGATATAGGTCATTTATTAAAGTGAAAGAAGTATATATGATATGAATACATGACCAGTGTAACTCCACATCATGTACAATCACATGAATCGGAAGTTATACTTCATGTATGTATGATATGGCAAAATACATTCTACTATCATGTATAACTAAAAAGAAGAGCAATAAAAAAAGAAGGACATATGAAAATACTGGTTGGTCTCCAGGAATTTAAGTCACTCTTAGGTTGAAATTGGAATCATCTGCTTCAGGGAATATAGTATACTCTTTTTTTTGACCAATAGATCATTGCTCTCAAAGGTATTATCTGAATTAATGGCTAAGAATAAGATTCCATGGGTGAGTCTTATTTTGTTGAAGCGTAGCTTATTCCATTATTTGAGTATCTATCACACTAATTGGCACATTTTATCTTTTCTCTGGCAAGTATTAAAATAGTATCTATTGACATATCTTTTATTGTATATTTCTTCTTCATTTTGGCAGCTGTAGCAAAAGCTTGCTTGGCCAGCAGATACCTTACTTGCTGTAAATTTTGAGGTGTTTGGCTGAGTGATTATGCCTTCATTTAAGTACTAACTTCAGATTCATGGCAAAAAAAATTTTTTCTCTCTTATGTGAAAAAGTGGAATCTGTTAGCAAAAATGGGTGATTTTTAAATAAGTCCCCAGAAAGGCACATTTTCAGGGATACTTGACTTGGAAAAGCATCTTTAGAAACAGAACTTGAAATGCTGGGGGAAGAGTGATGTCCACCATTGAAACTTTCTCTGTATGGAGAGTATCTTGAGATTCATCAGAAGAAAGGTCATGTGTAATTTTAAAAGAATCAACTGTTAGATAAAGAGATAACACCTATGGACTAGAATTCATGTTTTAGAAAGAACTTATATATCTTCAGATTTTATAAATTTATTGGAGAAATACAGTTATTAACTTTAATTGAGGAGGTTAGTCATGGTAGTCACTGGAAGTTTCCTGCTCAATCAATATCTTCAATCATGAAATAATTCCCATCTTCAGAAACAGTGAAGGAAGTAACAGGAGCAATCACATTTTGAGAATTGTTCATGTCAACATTTATATTTTTGTCTTCATTCCCTCCAGTGATTTGAATTTTGGGTATATGACTAAGGAAATTATAATAAAAGAATGTGCTGTCCTGTGGGGTAACTATTTCTTTTTTTCCCAGGAAGACGGTATTCACAGGAGGGTCAGTAATGACCTTTATATCTGCTCTGTCATTTGTAGATTCCTCAGGAATATCCTTTGGGGTTACTTTCTTTTTCTGTAACTGAGGAATATGAGCCCTAAATAAAGTGTTTTCTTCAACCTTCTTGTTTGTTTGTTGTACAGTAGAACTTTCTTGTAACTTAGGTAAAATTTTTTCTATCACAATAGGTACACGAATAATGTTCATATTTTCCAAAGCTTGAAATTCTGAATTTGATGTTCTGACATCGGCCATATTAAATTCCAAATCATAATTTTCTCCCATCGGGGAAATGATCTCTGGATAAGATGACGATGTCTCATTAGTAGGAATAATAATTACTTCTGTGAACAAATTCGAATCCCCAGCCAAGGCGTTGTTTTCTTGAGGAACAGATGTAACTAAGTGAGAATCCTTGGGTATGGAAGAGCTTGAATATATTGCTTTAGAGACACCGTTATAATCCTTATTGACTGATTTATCACCAGAAGTGAGATTTGTACTTACAAGATATGGATTTAGGTCAGTGTCTTGTAGAGAGTTTGTTTCCATCTTGATAACTATATCATTTCTCAATATATTTACATCTGTGAGGTGATTTGCTTCAAATTTAGTAGTTGCATCTTTCATCCTAGAGGCTTTAGTCATTTCTTTTGTGTAATTGAAATTTGGTTCAACATGTTCATTAGGAAAAAAAGTATAAAAGTTGGTCATTGTTTTGTTGGGTTCTGCAGTTTGATCACCAGAGGCATCAGTATAAAAATATTTGTCCCTGATGTCAGTAGTAATGGATGTGTTAGGTTCAATGTCTGTGATGTTATCTGAAGAGCCCATGAAATCATCTTGAGAAACAGTATAGATCACGTAGAGAATCTTTGGGATCCTTTGACTTCCAGAATTTTGCCTTGTGGAGACAACACCACCATTGAAGTTAACTGAATCTGAAAACACAGACTCTGGTGCTGCTGGTATAGGTATAAATCTTAGAGACCTGGCACTCTCTGATGATGGAAGACTGGAATGGCCAATGTTAATTTTGTCCTTAATGGAGATAACAGGAGTAGCTGGCATAATAGTTGACACCTTTCTCAAAGGAGAAAAAGAGGTAAGAGCTGTGTTGATTGCACCTTCAGTGTTTTCTTCTATGTTGGAAATGTCATCACTAGAAAGTCGAGCTAAAGGAAAAGTACTAAATCTTGAATCAGATGCCAAAATTAAGCTTGTTTCATCTTCAGCAAGATCAGGTATACTGGAGGTGGTAGGGTCTGATTCTCTGGGTGTAAATATCTTATAAATGGTAGGCAACATGTCTTTCTTGAGCGAGTTATAGCTATTTTTGACAGTGTGATTAGGAGTATCAGTTGTGAATGTCTTACTGTTAACTCTGGGTTTTAGGCCTTGAAAAATGGAATACTTGGTTATTCTATTTCCTAAGTCAGAGTTTTCAGAGAGAATAAGGGTGTCATCATCACCATTTGTTGTACCTTTCTCCACAGATGTTTTCTCAGAAAATCTAGAAGGAAAATCTTTACTTGTATCAGTTTGGGAGTGAGTTGTGGATTTATGAACTTTGTTATTGACATTGGCATTGGACTTTGTGAAAGTAATGTCAATGTTTTTGTTTTCTTGCCTAGGCATTATAGCTTGGTAGTTTCCTTTAGTTTTGAACTCTGAGGGTGTTGTTTTAGGTAGACTGTCTGAAGCAGTAATTGTAGTATACGGTGTATGAGACCCTCTTGAATTGGTGGCATAGCTGGGTGTACTCATTTTTATAAAGGAATTTTTTGCTTTGTCCTCTAATTCAAAAGCATAATTATCTGAGACATATTCAGAACTGCTGTCCTCGGGTGTTATAATTATATGGTCTCCATATGCTGGACTGATATTTCCCACAGAAATGTCATCCACCTTTTTTGAGATGTCTTTTGTAAAATCAATTATTTCATCCTCAGTATCTGTCTCTCTTTCTGTAAAATCTCTGTTCTCAAATATATTCCCTTTAAAAGTGATTGCTGTGTCTCTTTTGGAGCTAGTGGAAATAGGCAAAATGATAACTTGGTCAGATGAAATAACTGCTTCCTTAGATGGAAAGTTATAATTAATCTTTTTAGGGGAATCTTTACCTCTAGTAAAAATAGGAACAAATTCAGAATATTTGGGAGTACCCACAGATGTTGTGAAATCAGAAGGAGGAATTGCTGACCTTTGTCGTAGGGCATATGATCCAATTGGAGGTTTTGCAAAGGACCCTCCAGTGCTAGCGATTTTATCATTCAGTGTACTTGTTTTTTCTAAAAATAAATTTCCTACTTCAGAAACATGAAATTCCTCATCCATATTGTCACCATTAAAGAGATTATTGGACTTACTTGCTGGAAGAAATGTTTTTTCCATAGCTGGAATGAGAACTTTTGTATTTTTAATGTGTCTTAATTTAAATTTAGCAGCTGGATCTTCTTGATCGGAAAGATTAACTGTTTTCCTTATCTTGTGGACACTATTTTGAAACCCTTCTATAGGATAATAGGCTTTTGTCATTGCTTTTTGAGATTTAGAATATGTTTTGTCAGTCTTGGTTTTATAATTGTCAGGGTCATTGAGAGAGAAAAAAGAATCAACTTCACCATCTGTGGAAGTATCTAAAAAAGTAGATTCCATTGGAGAAACATTCCTGGCCAAGGGATAGGAACGAATGTCAGTTTGAGTTGTGGTTTTCCCCTCTGGAATATTATCTCCATTATTGGCATTGGCATATTCAGTTACTCTTTCTAATACTTCTGACATGGCTATTGAAGAGTCAGAAAAGGTGTTATCTCTCACTAGGTCAGAGGTTTCAGTATTTTCAGTTAAGGAATTAGGAATGAATATGACAGATGTTAACGGAGATGGGAGTCCTTTTGATTCAACATTGTCTTCTCCTGGTAATATAGACTTAGCTCTTATATAACTGCCTTCATTGGGGAGAACACTGGAATCTTCCACAGTGCTGATTGTCTTATTCATAGATGAGGAAAATATTGAAGCTCTGTTGTTTGCTTCGTTGGTATCTTTGGTGATGGAGGGAAGATCACCATCAGGAATGACACTAAACATAGCCAAAGGAACAACATCCTGTGAATAGGATGTATCTGCCAAGTTTGTTTCATGTTTATTTGCACCAAATCTGTTTGACATGGTGGTTTTTGACACGTGTGGGGCAACATTGTTATAAAAAGCAGACGAGATGCCTTTCATATTGAGTTGGTCTATATATTCTATAGGAATGGTGGTCACAGCAGAATCAATGGGATCAGCTGTGAACATCCTGCTTTCTGTTATTGTTGACACAAGTTCTGGGTCTGGAACAAGTGGGGAGTCCATTCTTTTGCCTTTAGGGAGAATGATGACGGTGTTATCACCAATTAAAGGTTCACTTTCCAGAACGGCTTCATAAAACTCAGGTGAAAAAGTCCAATTTGGATCAGTTAGAGAATAAATTACAGACCGTGATGCATTAGGGATGGGCATTGGCTTTTCATGGGTCTGTAGATCTAGAGATCCTTTATACCTAGTATTGTCTTCTCTAGGCAGCATAGAATCACTTCCTTCATAATTACCCTCAGGGGAGAGAATGATGGTATCTTCCATAGTGTGTATTGAATTAATAGGTGAAAAAGAGACTGAAGCCCCATTGCTTACAACTTTAGTATCTTCATTGATGAAGGAAAGTTCATCATCAGGGGCGATACTGAACTCAGTCAAAGGAATAATGCTGTCCTGAGAGTGTGACATCTCTACCATATTAGTTTTTTTAACATTGCTTATTCTGAATGGTAAGGTATTTTCTGCTTTATCTTGGATATTAGTGTTATACATAGGAGATGAAATGAATTTCCTATAGAATCGATTCTTATTTTTTATTGGAGAGTTGATCACAATAGGATTAATGGTTTCATCTGAGAACATCCCCCTCTCTAGTTTTGTTACCATTATTTCTGGATTTGGGACAAGGGTATCCTCCATCCTTTTGTCTTTAGGGAGAATGATGATGGTATCATCTTCTCCTATTAAGTTGCTTTCCAGAGTTGTTTTATCTATAAACTTGTGAACATTCTCAGTTTTGTGAGTTAGGGGGTAAGTCATAGATCTGAGAGCCTTAGAACTGAAATTTTTAGTAGAACTTTTGGGAATCATAGCACCAAGGCCAGAACTGGTGGGTTCCTCTCTATATATCAGATTTTGCGGTTTTTTCTTAGTTTTGACCCCAGTTGGGGCTTCTTGAGATAGATTTTCAGAGGCATCAGCACTTGAGTAAGATGGATATGACTCAACTATTTTGGGATCATGAGAAAGAGCAGTTTTTTTAATAACAGGGTTATAGTTTTCTTCCTGTGGTTTAAAGACATATTCATTTGTGACATACTCAAGAGCTCTGTCATCAAACACAGTACTTATTAAATTCTCATTATTTGGAATATTTTTACCTTCTCTGGTAATGTCTAAAATATTTTTCATAATAGGTACTACCTCATAGTCAGTTGTTATGTCTTTCCCTACAAATCTGTTATTAAAAATAGTATTTAACATGCTTTTGGTACCAGGTGAAATGACTTCATGAGTTGGATTATTTCTTTCCTCAAAAAGATTATTAGTCTTTGTGTTAGTATCTTTCTTCATTTTGACAAGTGGATCAAGTTCAGAATATTTAGATGAACTAATGAGTGTGACATCTGAAGTAGAAGGAATTGGATTCCATGTTCGGCCATATGATTCAGATGGAGCATTATAAAACAACCCTTCTGTGCCTGTGCCTTCATTTGGAGAAGCAAAGTTGTTATCTTTAGGCTTTAAAGTCTTTTCTGGAGACATGGTAGAATCTGCTAAAAGGATTCTTTTCAAAACAAGAGGAGTTTGAAATCCAGCAGAAATATTAAATTTACCAAAGGAAGAATTGTGTTTCAAAGTATGTAAATCTCTTAAAACAAAATTGTCTGCTTCAGAAATATGGTTTTCTTGCTCACTGTTATTCCTCTTGGAGAGAATCCTGGGCTCAGAGGTTGAGAGAAGTGCTGTCTCCAGTGCTGGAAGGAGAATCCCTGCATTCGTAATGTGACTTATATTGAAATTAGCGATTGTGTCTTCTGCAACAGATGGTTTAGCCATTTCCCTTGTCCCAGAGAGGAAAGAGTTCGTTTGTTTGGGTGGGAGAATTTTTGCCATTGTACCTTGAGGATGAGCTGCTGCCTTTATTTTAGAAATGTCAACAGTTTCTCTCTCCACAGAGGATGAATCATCATTATTATCGATTGTGGAATTTCTGATAAAAGTTGCTGAGTTTTTGGAATTAATGATTGAGTTCAAAGAGTGGGAATGAATGTCCTTTTGCATTTTAATACCTAGATTTTCTGAAATATCAGTTTCATTAATGAGATCAAGGAACTTAGTTCCTGCCTCTGATAGTACTGATATTGATCTTGTTGAGTCAGTCAAGGGGTTTTCTCTCATTAAGACAGAATTCTTGGTTAAGCCTTTAGGAATGAGGATGATACTTCCAGTTGGTGGTACAAGTGGTAATTCTCTGGACCTATCATTTTCGTGAGGTGGCATAGAATCACTCCCTTCATAACTGTTCTCAGGGGAAAGAGCAATGATATCGGCCATACTGTAGGTTGACTTCATTGGTAAAGAGGCTGAATCCTTAAAGTTATTAGTCTCAGAATTGTCATAAACAAGGGGGAATTCACTATCAAGACTGACATATGCGATTGAAGGAACAATGATATTCTGTGAATTGTAACTCTCTGACTTGAGAGTTTTGTCTTTATTATGTTCTGACTTGGGTGACATGGTGTCTTCGGCCTCCCTCAGAACATTATAAGTGGCAACTGAGATGCCCTTCCCGTAAAACTGTTCTCTGTTTTTTATTGGAGTTGAGTTCCTGGTGAGATCAGGGGTGTCACCTGGCAATGTCCTGCTTTTTCCCAGGGTCACCCTTGATTCTGGGTCTGGAGCATGGATAAGCTTAGTCCATTTGCTCTCAGAGGGAATGATGATGTCTCTTTTACTTGGGCTTCCCATTTCCAGAGTTAAGTCATCTGAACGTGTTGGAGAAAAATTCCCTTTTTCATTTGTTAAAGGGTGAGTAGTCATGATGTTGGGTGACTTCCTATAGAATTTGGCAATATCATCTTGAAGAAAAGAAACATTATTGTCAGAATCAGGGTTTCTTTCTCTTGAGATTAGCACTTGGTATTTTTGTCTAGATTTGAGTCGCCCAGGATTTTCTTTCAATATATTTTCAATAGCATGTGCAGTCGAGGAGGGAATAGGAGATCTAAATCCTTCATAGATTTTGCCTTGATCAGAGGTAGTTTTTTTTCCTGTTGGGCTTGTTCCTTCTTCTCCAGCATAAAAGACATTTTCCTTTGATACATAGTCAATAGTACTGTCATCAAGACCAAAGGCTGTTAAATCCATGTTATTTGGATTGTTTTCCCCTGCCAGAAAAATTGTATCTGAATCTGCTGAAAAGTCATTTAAGAAAGGAATTACTTCGTATTTAGTTATATGATCTTTTGCTATAGAATCTGCATATGATTTCCCACTTACAATGTTCCTTATGTCTTCAATAAAAATAATATTGTCAGGTGAAATGATTTCATTGTCAGATAGAACAATTATATCATTAGGTATAATGGAGTCACCAGTCATTTTCATGTTGTGCTCTCCTAAAACCAGTGCTAGATCAGGTTCAGAATTGCTGTTTTTAATAAGATCAGTAGGATAAAGTGTTGATTTCAGGGGTATATGATATAATTTGTTGTAGGAGTTTATGACGGACTGCTTTAAGTTATCATTATCAAAAGAAAATGAATCCTTATCCCTGACCTCTTTCAGCTTTGTTTTGCTCATTGTGGAATCAGGGTAAAATGTTTCTTTTGAGTTTCCAGGTGCTTTCTGTTCAGTGAAAGCAGCTTCAGGCTTAAAAATGGAAGGATTAACTTTCATTGCATTTAGCTCTCTTAAATTCACTGGAGTACTGGCTTCAGAGACAAAGGATTCCTCTTCTAGAGTTGCCTTTTCTTTACCGAGGTTTACACTAGCCTCAGTTCCTGAGGTAGCAGTTTCCTTTTCAGATGGGCTGCCAGCTGCTTGATGTACATCATAATCAGAAGTTTTATTTATCCCTCTTTTTTTGTGAATTATAGTTTGGAGGACTATATTAGGCGATAAGGCCATGGTATCAGTATTTTCATTGATGCCTCCATTTCCAGTGGTATGTCTATCAGTGGCTACACGGATGGGTTTCTCTGAAAAAGTAGTAGGATCTGCCAGAGGAAAGAAGGGGACATTGGAGAAGGGCTGATTGGCACTTAGCTCATTAATAATTTCCCAGTTTTGGTCAGTGATGGTATAGTGTTCACTCAGTGGCTCTGATGCCTCCAATGTTGTTACTGCTGTATCAGATACAAAATTGTCATTTTCACTGAGAGGAAATTCAGTTCTAGATATTTTTTTCTTGGGAATTAAAAGGGATTTAAATTTTATGGGCATGAGACCATTTATGCTAGGCATAGTAGTATCCTTGTTTTCATTGCTTTCCTTAAACTTAAAGGCAGGGGTATTAGGTGAAATGATGGTGGCATTTGGTGGCATTTTGGTAGAATTAACCAGATTAAGGGAAACCATTAAGTTTGTTTTGATTACATCCTTGGTAACTTTATCAGGATCTATATTATCTTTCATTGGAATACTAAAATCTGATGTCATAAGGGTAGACTCTCTTTCAGGGGTAAAGATATCTCCTTTTGGAATATTTTCTTTCATTATTGGATTAAAAATATCACCACCAAAGAATTCAGCATGATCAGAACCGCTATTACTATTTTTTATGATCATTTTTCTTTGAACCTTAGGAATAAATTTTCCAAGTAGAGGTTTTGAGGCTTCAGCTGCATAGGATGATGCAATATCTTCAAATTCAGGTTGGTCAGCTGTGGCTTTGGTTATTCCTCTGAATCTGGTAGAGTCATATGCATTAGAATTAGTAGAATAATGTTTAGCTACCACATTGTTGTCTTTAGGAATATTATCACTTGCAATAGGTATAACATAAATATAATCCCTAACATTTTCTTCAAGTATATCTTCTTCCTCTGCCATAGTGCTTTCCTCTTTCTGGATATCTGCTTCAGAGTTCAAGGTTATATCTTCCTGGAAAGAGTCTTCTGATTCATATCTTGGGATATAAAACATGGTTTCAACATCTCCTTGAGAGGCAGTGGTGACAGCTACTTTCCAAGCTGTTGGGGTAGACTTATTACGAAAATAAGTTTTGGGTATTATAATATCTGCCAAGGAGGTCTTTTTAACTGGGTTTATTGCTTGAGGATGCTTGAAAGGTGACTCAGATTTCCTAAAGGCATTGGAATCAGTAATTGATACAGTACTGTCATCTCTAGACACACTAGGATCTTCTCTGGACATGCTAAGGCCATGCCCTAATTTATTAGGTTTATTGTAAAGAGCGTTAACTTCATTCATAGTGAAAATGTCTGTCTTTATTGGTGAGGCAGCAGTTATTGAAGCCAAGTCTGCTACCACTTCAGTATTTTCATCCTCATCAAAAATATTATCTCCTCCATTCATAATGCCAAGAGGAATATTTTTTATTTCAGTCACACCTATTTTCCTTATATTGGCCAGCCTGTTAGTATTGCTAGGGGTTTGATAGTCACCTCTGTGACCAATGAGGTCAACATTGTCCATTGTGGAGAATGGCAGTTTGTTTTTGATAGTGTTCCAGGCAACACTTGGATTTTCTTTAGTGATAAGTGGGTTATTAGTGATGACATTGTAGTACATGTTAGGAAGAGAAGAGTAATCAATCATAACAGTTTGTGGAACAGAATTTCTAGGTGGAGGGAATGCAGTGCCATCTACTGTTTCTACATTCTGGGTCACACCTACACTTTCACCCAGACTATTAACTGTTGTTTGGGTGGCCATTGGCTTGAAGTATACTTTGTCATTTATAGGATTAGTGACATCATATACAACATTAAGATTTTCTTTCCCAGGAATTACAAGGTCTCTTTCATTTATTACTTTAGTAGTAGGTATAGTGCTAAATTGAGAAAGAGAATTTACAGAGTCAACAACCCCATTCCTTTCAAGGACATTATCTCCTGAATCAAAGTACCTGGAATTATGTGCAGATTGAATGTTTTCTTTCATCTGGACAATACCATCTTCCTCCACTACAGACTCTACTTCTGTATAGGGGATTGATTCTTCTTCATTAGCCACTGCTTTGGCTATCAAACTAAAATTTTTTTTGTTTGGAATAAGAATACGAACTATCTTTGCAGGCAGGGATGTAGTGGCTGAATTGGGTCTTCCTTCTGCTGTGGTTGCCGTATTACTCATTACTTCAGACATGTCATTTATATTTGTGTTCCTCTCACCTCCATTGGCAATAGCATTATAGGCGTTGCTGGGAGAGACAAAATCAGCTGTAAGAAAAGCAGCCTTCTGTGGAATGTTCAGAGGATCTGCTAGTGCTTTATTGTGTATAACGGCATCATTAGTGAGATGAGGATTTTCGGCTCCAGGATCTGATATTTTTCTCCAAGAATCAGTCAAATAACCATCTTTATTCAGCATATAAATTTGAGCTTCCTCATTTAGGGCATTGGACATTATTTTAGACAATTCAGCTGATGATGGAAGAATGTATATTTGGTTCATAGGAAAGTCTGTTTCAGGGTTAGGACCGACAACACCATCAACTGTATTTTCATTAGTAGAGAGACTAATGGCTTTATCCCTGGAGTAAGTATATTGATCTGAAGAAGGAATACTGATCTTTGAAACTGACGTCACACCAGGTACATTGTCTTCACTGAAATAAACAGACCCAGCATTTGTAGGGCGAGTGATGGAAATCGTAGAGGTGATATTATTCTGGAAATTGTCTGTTTTAAACACACTAGTTTTAGTTCCTTCAAAGTTCATTTTGGTTTCAGCATCATTTGAAGTAATTATGGCAGGGTTTCCATGGTCAACCCTGTTGTTAGTGATGCTTTTGCTATCCATGGTAAAGGGCTTCATTTTATATTTGAATAGGAGATTGAACACAGGGTTGTCCGAAGGACGGGTGATTTTATTTCCTGTTACTTGGGTATAATCTGAAACAGGGTTAAGAGAGTAAAATTTTCTGCTATCTTCTACTATGGAAGTGTCTGGCCGAATGAAGAGGACTTCTACATCTTCATCATCTTGGTCCATATTTGCAATTTTTTCAACCATAGGAGTAACATTCTCAATTTCACCAGTGCTTACAGACTTAAAATTGTCCCAGCCAGTTTGAAGATGTACATTGGCATGGGTATTAGAAGGATAGTTAATTATTGAATTACCTATTTTAGATCCAGTTGCTTCAGCAATATTGCTATTGTTGGATATTATGATGTCTTCCATCTGAACAGTGTGTCTGCCTTTGGTTATTGTATCTTCCTTTGAAGGCCATGTTATTTTAGTGTTAGTAATTGACTCCAGGTGATTTGGATTAACATAATGCTTTGTAGAGGTGATGCCATTTGTTTTAGAAATAATTAAGTCCCCCACATGCATTTTACTCTTAGTTCCATCTATCATTGTTTTGCTTCCAGTGGAATTGTTAACCACACTATTTTTATCATTATGCATTCTAGCATTATGAAAATAATTTGTAGTATTAATGGAATTGACACTGAAAATAGCTTCATCATTATCAGTGGCAAACATGATAGATTTGGAATCATCCCTGTCATTAGTATTCAGAATAGGTGTAGATTCAAAGTCATTGCTAGTTTTTGCAGAGAAAATGCTAGGTGTTTGGGCATTAACTGTAGATGCACCATCATTCTTTAGGTTAGTGGTATCAACTACAAAATACTTGTCTTTCTTTGGAAGGTTGGGCTCATTGCCCATAGTTTTGCCATATCTTTCCTGGTAAGCTGTATCAATGATAATGATGTTGTCTTCTGGACCAGGTACATCAAAAAGAGTTATATACTCTTCTTCTGGAATGGCTATGGCATCAATTTTTGCTGTATTGCCTTCTGCCATAAGGGCTATGGTATCAAAAAAGAATATACTTTCTGGTCCTGCTTCATCCTCATGAGACGTGGTACCAGTTCCAAAGAGGCTGTTTGCATTTGATTTAGTAATAGTACCTTCATCTGCTAAGGCAGTTAACTCCTCTTTAGCATTTTGGAAATATGTAACAGGATAAGAAGCAAAGAATGGTTTAGATTTGCTGGTGGATGGGAAGAAGGGTTCAAGTCTCTGAGTTGTTTTTG
Source organism: Sciurus carolinensis (assembly GCF_902686445.1). Lineage (NCBI taxonomy): Eukaryota > Metazoa > Chordata > Mammalia > Rodentia > Sciuridae > Sciurus > Sciurus carolinensis. The sequence continues at coordinate 84,495,644 of NC_062222.1, forward strand.
AATTTGTCTGAAAGTGAGGAATAGCAGTGAAATCAGACTTGTACTGATAGTTGGCCATGGATACAGGTGCTGAGATGCTGTTTTTCCTAGAAAAAGCCATCCTTCTCTGTGTCATTTGTGAGTCAGGTACAAAGCTGGAAACTGTTGTACCAATGGCAGAAGCATCCCATGTGGAAGGTGAGGCAGTGTTCTTTGGAGGATCTGCCTGAGAATTGGCTACTGTTTTCTCAACATAAGCAAAGCTAGCTGAAGTCAGAGGAGTTGAAGAGTTACTTAGTGCATCACCCCAAAATGGGAGAAAGTTATATAAGCTAGCTTGATGGGTCTTTGTGTGGTTTCTTTCTAAAAGAGAACCAGAGATCCTTGTTATTCCATCTGTAGGCTCAGAGTAGCTATTTGAATCTTCTGTAGGTGTATTTTCTTCTGTACTTAGGATGGATGAGAGTTGATGTGCTGTGTGGTTGAATAAAGGTGGATTGGCAGGAAAATGTTGATTTGTCTGATTTTGTATTTCCTGACTCCCATTATACTAAAGGGAAAGAAGTACAACATTTTTTTTTGTGAGGTTCCCCTTGCAGATACATTACTAAAAGCCTAATATCAATATACAACATTGAATCAATCAAATAAAACAACATTCTGGTTTCTGCTTTCTTCTTTATCTATTGATTGTTAAGTTAATTAAATTAGAAATACAAAGTATCACTATAAAAAATAACAACTGGTATGTTCAGTTTAAGAAGCCTCTGTGAATATAAAATCAGATGTCCCATGACAAGGAAGGAATTTTACAGCATAATATAATATAGAGAAACCCTATCAAATCCTGTACTACCATGCATTTATACCATTGGTTATCTTTAGTTCATTATGTAATGGTTAATTTTAAAAGAAGAAAATAGAATACAAAAATAAAATGACAATTTTGTTTAGCAAAAATGTTCTTTCTTGCATTAAATGTAAGCTGATAATCTAAATTAATTTTACTTCATATAGTTTCTTTTTCTTAATTTACAGTGCCTGACCACCATTTGACCCAGTTTTCCCACTCCTTGGCCTATACTCAAAGGACATAAAACCAGCATACTATAGTGATGTAGCAACATAAGTGTTTATAGTAACCCAATTCACAAGCACTAGATTGTGAAAACAACCTAGATGCCCTTCAATATATGAATGGATAAACAAACTGTGGTATATATACACAATGGGATATTATTAAGTCATAAAGAAGAATAAAATTATGGCATTTGAAAGTAAAGAGATGGAGTTGGAGAACATCATGCTAAGTGAAATGAGCCAATCCCAGAAAAACCAAAGACTGATTGATTTCTCTAAGTGATCGATGATATATAATGGGAGCGAGGGAGTAAGGGAAGAATGGAGGAATGATGGACTTTTAGAGGGAAATGAGGGGGGGGAAGGGGCAGGAGGAAGGAAAGATAATGGAATGAGACAAACATCATTACCCTATGTACATGTATGATTTCATAAATGGTGTCACTCTACTTTGTGTACATCTAGAGAAATAAAATTATACCCTGTTTGTGTACAATGAATCAAAAAATATAAAAAGAAAAAATACATAAATTTTCAGACTTTGGTTAACATAACCTCTAACATCCCCCAAATCATAGCTCCTAAGTTCAACTTGTTCAGATTTCACACGAGAGTCAAGTGATGTAAAAATTAACTTTTTGCTTTGCTTTTTTCCTCTTCTATTATTTTATGGGGGAGGGTATTGGGATTGAATACAGAGGCATTTTTCCAATGAAAAAAAATTTTTTTCAGTGTCTGGTATTAAACCCAGGGTCTCATGCATACTAGTCAAATGCTGTACCACTGAGCTACATTCCCAGGCCCTAATTTTTAGTTCTGAAAGAATATTGTTATAAAAAAAATACTCAAACTTACTGGGAAGGAATTCGCAAAGTTGATGATGATCACAGTCAGGATTAAGATCTTCATCTTGTGTTGCTATTAATTCCCTGCAACTAAAGTACATGATTGTTCATTGTTACATTAACCTATTGAGTTACTATAAATGATGATATAAAATACCAGGAATAATTTATATTACATTCTACTATTATTGACATTATTTAAGATACCAAATTAATAAATAAAATAGAAAATACCCAGGCATTTCTGGTACATTGTTAGAAATAATAAAATGTGGATGAAGTACTCTATATGTGAAGGCCAATATCATTTTAACCAATCAGTGAGAATGGAAATAATTTTGACTATTTTCTGTAGTAGTTCATAGAGCATCAAGGAGTACACAATACACCTTGCAAATACATTTCAGACAAATACTTCAGTGAGGACTTTGCCCTATAAATTCACCCTTATTTGCAAGTTAATAATTATTGTCCATTTGTTACATCTTCTTAGAGACATTTAGGCAAACATTACCTTAAATGAATCAATATTTAGTTGGAGTTTAAAGTCTATCCAAATAGATCCCTGTATAACAGGGTTATAAGAAACAGTAGGTGTTTGAAGAAAGCAAGTTTCCAAATATCTTGATTTACCCAGTATTTACCTTGCAAGGGGTCTTTTCTTTCCCTGGTCTTTAGCTTTTACTCTTCATCAAATCAGCCTTGTGCAGCAATGCATGAAGTCCGAAAAAGCCTTATTCTAAGGAAGAAACCCAGGCTCCTTGATTGTCCGTCTTTATTATAGTGGGAGAGAGAAAGGAGAGGGTGTGTCTGTTGACTTTTGTGCAGTACACCTCTCAGGCAAAGAATGGACCTATCAGCTTATCTTCAAATTGAAAGGGGCAGCACTCTTATTTTAAATATTATGAAGTCATCTAAAGATTAACTCTTTAGGTTCTAGTGCCATTTTCCTTTTAAAAAAAGTTCCTTTCTCTGCTTCCACAGCAAATTTTAATTCACTATAAAATCATTTTACACATGTTAACTTTTACTAGTTTACATGGGGATTCACCCTAATAGGCTCTGGTTTTCTTAAAGACAGAATTGTTTTGAGTGTCTGAAAAATATGTTTGTAAAAGGGAGATAAAGAAATTTTAAAAAGTGGTCTATAACTAATAATATATATATATATATATATATATATATATATATAATTTATATAAACACCATGCTGATGTGTCAGGCATCCATTTCCTTCAGTAAACTTGACACTCGTTGATTTAGGTGTTATCTTCAGTTTCTGAAGCTAATTATTTACATGGAATCAGCCAAAATATATCACCCCTATTGTGTCTCTTGCTGGAATTATTCATTGGTACAGACTCTAACACCTCCATAAAAATCTGAAATTGTTTCTGGCTTTCAGATAATTTTATTCAAAGCATGGTGCAATAGTACTTTTCATCAGACAATGTTTATACCCAGTCTGAAGTTAATTGAGTTGCTATGTCTTCTCATTCCAAGACACCTAAAATTTACTTACTTTTTTTGATAGCCCTGTATTTCTTTCACATAAGGTAACCTTGAAATTCAATAGAGGTTCTGATATATGAATCTTACTACATAGAAAGACCCATAAAAAGGAAAATCTTTCTGTCATTCATTTTTTTCCAGGCTTCCTCCATTTTTTTCTGTCATCTGGCTCATCTTAATACTTTTTTGTAGCCTACATTCTTTTATTACATATTGGAATAAATACCAAATCTCTGTAGTTATGTCCAAGAACGTCACTGGATTGTTCTTTCAATCAGGCTGAGTATTGATGCATTTATGTACATAATAATTACCTTTATATCAAAAGCAATGTGACATGAGTTGAACAATTATAATGTTATCTCTTAAGTAGTTTGGAAATACCAGTCTCATGACATTAAATCTTGCTATTCAAGGGAATTGAAGTAATTGCTTGGAAAGTCAGTGCAATAAAATGTACTTAGGAATGGAATAGTCATTCAATTACAGATGATATTTGCAAGTCTTTTGTTTTCAAGTAAGCCGTCAGCTTCAGATGCAGAATCCCTAGCTGGCATGAATTCATCTTTATAAGATCTAAGATAGCAGAGATTTCCGCCTCATTTATCTGGCACAGTAAAATCAAGGCTTTGTATGTTAAGAAATTTCATCTTGAAAAAAAAATTTTTTTGAACTCCAAAAAGCCCTGATACACTGTCCCCCTTCACTGAGATGAATAGTTCACTTATTTTTCCATAGGCTTTCCTATGGAAAGTGTATGATCTACTCACTATTTCCAGAAATTGTCCTCTTCTATGTTCATGTAGGTTCACTCTAGTGAATTTTCATGTATTAAAATAATCATGTTGAAGGAAGAGCTACGAATTAGGAACCAGTTTATAGTATTCCTATCTAGGTGTAATTCTGAGAAGTCCATTGACATAGCTCTAATCTGATTTTTACAGAATGATTGTTTTATTTTATGGAATCTCTAAGTTTGTCAGCACTGTTTGTTTAATGGGTAAGAATGCCTATCAACAACATTTATTTAATGAGTGTCAAAGGCACTGGTGGAAATCAAACGTAGTCTATATATCATTTATTCTCAAATCGCTATTTATTCTAAGAGCAAAAGAATGCACATGCTTATCATGCTCATTTATTTATTCATTCAAGTATTAATTAAATGCCTTCTAACTTTGAGGTGCAGCTTCAGGATCCTGAGTAACATGATTGGGAGCAAGATAGGAAAAATCTGACCTATGGGTTATTTAACCAAAGAATATAAATATTCACTATCAGCAAAAGGAAAAATCACGGTTTGGAAACGTTCTTGGCTTTGAAGTTTCGGTAAATTTTGAGAGATGAATGTAAAAGACACAAATGGCACAGAAATGTGAATTTGCAGTGCTGAATGAAGTTAAGAAGAGGGAATGTCTGATTCTTCCCTTTTCCTTAGCATCTGAGACCTGGGGTCAAGTGTAAATTAGCAGAGATCTAGAGGAAGCCCCAGGAACTTTTGTTTGAGTAAATCTCCCCTTTCTAAGGTCATTAAGCATATTGGGGTCAAGGTAGAATCTAAGACACTAGGGTCAAATCTTACTATGGAAGTGAATTTCCTCTAAGACTTCAGCTTCTTCCTACTCCTAAACTCAACATAGTAATCTGCCTTGAGACCATCAGGGCTAATTTTATTATGCCCCTTATTCCTATTTATGTCAGTCACTATAAGAAGAACCAGAATCCTGATCACTGCTTATTTCTCAGTATTGGTTTCCCAAAATGTTCTGCAAATCTTCTCTTCTGTCCTAATTTGTCAACTCCCACAAATTTCTGAAGATTTTGATCTATGTCCCCATGAACTTAACAATGCCTAAAACCTATTTCTTGCAACCTAAAGGCATGGATTATCTGTAACTATTTTAAGTCTTGTCTCTTCTTTTGACTTCAGTTTGCCTTTCTGATATGGCCCCATTTTTCTGTTCTTATAATAAAGTCACTCAAAAAATTTGTCTTCAGTTCCTCCTCCTCATTCTTTTGAAGACTTGGCCTTTAGTACTCTACCTAAACTTCTCTAGTTGTTCACTATCAATTCCTTTGAATTTCTCAAGCCTTCATGTTGTTGAATCAAGTAGTCCAATAGATCTCATTTTATTTATCAATTCTTTTGATAAAGTTGGTCATGCCTTCCTTCATGAAGCATTTTTTTTCCTCTTGGTTTCCAGCATAGGTTACCACATGCTCTTGTTCTTCCTCCTATTTCACTAGATTCTTTTCATCCTTATTGTTGCTTCCTCTTCATTTCCCCATGCATTTGGAGTACCCCATGGTTTCATCTTGCTTTTTCCATATTTTTTATTGGTGCAATATAGGTGCACATAATGGTGGGATTTGTTGTTACATATTCATGCATGCACACAATACAATAATATTATTTTGCCAGTATCATTCCCCAGTATTTCCCCTTTTCCTCTCCTCCCTCCCTCTGCACATCTCTCTTCCATTTTCATGAGATTCCCTCTTACCTTGGGGCCACCTTTCTTTTCCTCTTTCCTCTCTAGCTTCCACATGTGAGAGAAAACATGACCCTTGACCTTCTGAGTTTGTCTTATTTCACTTAATGTAGTGTTCTCCAGTTCAATCCATTTTCCTGAAAATGACACACTCATTTTTAATAGCTGAATAAAACCTATTTTTCATACATACATTTTCTTTATCCATTTTATTCTGATGGATGCCTAGTCCAGTTTCATAGTTTGGCTGTTGTGAATTATGCTGCTATAAACATGGGTATGCATGTATTGCTATGGTATGATGACTTTAATTCTGTAGGATAAATACTGAGGAGTGGTAAAGCTGAGTCACATAGTGGTTCCATGCCTAATCTTTTGAGGAAACCCCATACCGATTTTCATAGTGATTATACTAATTTACAGTTCCACCAACAGTGTAAAAGTTCCTTTTTCTCTACATCCTCTGCAGCATTTATTATATTCTTGATGACTGCTATTCTGACTGAAATGAGATGGAATCTCAGTGTAGTTTTCATTTTTCCTAATTGTTAATGATGTTAAACATTTTTTCACATGGTTTCATCTTTAAATTTCCTCTTTTTTCTATCGATACTCATTCCCTTTGTGATTTCATTTAGTTACATATGTATAAATATATATACCACCAAAAGTTCAGACATTAGCTTAAATTCCAGACTACTTTATCAAATGTTTTATTTATCAGAAGCAGTTGGATGTCAATAGGCATATTTATGACATATCTGAACAAAACTTCTGATATGCTCCTAATACTAACCTGCAAAAAAATGCTTCCATAGATTTTCCCCATCTCTTTTGTTGGCAAACTGCCATGGACTGAGTAATGGTCCTCCAAAATTCATATGCCAAAACCGTAACTCCCAATATAACCTAACTTTATTTGGAGGTACGATCTTTGGGAGGTAATTAAGGTTAAATGAGATCATAAGTGTGGGCCCATAACCCAGTAGGTTGTTGGTCTTATAAGATGAAGAGAGAGAGAGAGAGAGAGAGAGAGAGAGAGAGAGAGAGAGAGAGAGAGAGAGAGAGAAAGAGAGAGAAAGAAAGATACTATTCTGATCATTCCTTCTATGCAATGCTTAAAGGAAAGCCTTTATAAGGACACAGTGAGAAGATGGCATGTACAAACTAGAGAGAGAATGCTCATCAGGAATTGAACCAATTAGCACCTTGATCTTGAACTTCTTGCCTTCAGGACTGAGAAAATATGTCTCTGTTGTTTAAGATACCCTATCTATGATAGCCTAATCAGAAAGTCAATACAACTGCTTATATAAAAAAAAGTGGGGTTCATTGTTGCCTACTCTGCTGCAAATTCAACATTCAATCTTTGAGCAAATATTGATGGCTGTGCCTTCCAAATATAACCAGAGTCCTAACTACTTCTCACTAACTCTACCACCACTGCCATCCTCATTCAAGCTTCTGTCAATCCTCACTTTGATTACAGCTTTAGAATTTAAATAGCCTCTTGTTTCCAGGGTCTATTATATCAGAGGCAGAGTCTTTTTTTTTCAATTAGGTTATGTTACTTTCCTGCTCAAAACCGCCAGTGACCATTTGGTTCACTAAAAATAAAGCTGCAGTCTTAAAGGTCCTACAAAATATCATGGTCTGATAGCTCCTAGAGCTCATTAATGCTTTCTTTCTGTCTACCTCTGCTCCAACCATGTAACCTTCTGTGGTACATTGAATATTCCAGCCATGCTTGGCCTTAACAATGAGGAAGAAAAATGATATTAATTAGAAGTAGAGAGCTTCATTTGTAGAATATTACTCGCCCAATTTAGATCAGAGAAAATAAGGTCCTGAAAAAGAGATTGGATGAAAATAGAGTAGAAAAAAAAATAATAATAATTGGGGGAGAATCAAGAGAATAGTTGAAAATAGTGCTGAGTTTGTAGTTTGGGCATCTGGTGGATGATGATGGAGATGGAGATCATAAGGGCACAAGGCTGTGGGAGGTGAAGATAACCAAGTTCCTTTTTAAACATGCAGCATTTGAGATCTTTCCACGGTATCTACACAGGTATGTTTAGTTCACAAATCAATGGGAAATGGAGATCTGGAGATCAAGAATGAAGTGATGAAATCAGAATGATATTTATATTTTATCCAGGGCCATGACTAGAAGAGAGCTTGAGGGATACGTCTGGCATGCTTACCATGTTCTAGTTCTCCCTCTGGGGCCAGCTGGTGACTCTTAGAAAAATAAATCAGACTGTGCATTTATGATTGTCCTCCATCCTTTTAATGTCCCTGCCAACAAGGGTTATAAGTGCTGTAAATCCAGAAATGGCTGTTTTATTTTGCTTCTTTTCATATGTGTGGGCAGTGGGAATTTAATTTAAAAATTCCTGTGTGTTTACGTTCTAAAAAAGGAGCACTTTTGCCCTCTTATTTTGAGTAGGTCTGGGGGTCAGATGATTTGCCCCTGAGCCTTTTTGGTTTTGACATCCTCATACCCAAAGATAGTCATATGGCTTTTCAGACTTTCAGGAAATTGAAATCTAAGTTAAATTTTCTTATAGGTAGCAAGTAGACATGAGAGGTGAGAACATGAGCTTAAGGGGATAATTCTGTAGACTGGGTCTACTGTGCTGACCCCTCACCTGCCAAGTTTTCTTTTAAAACATTTTTCTGAGGCCATTCTGACCCTGTCCTGGCTTAAGTCAACAGGATATGCTACATTCCTCAGCAAACAACCTTTTATCTGCAAGAGAAATGTAGGCCCAAAGACTCCAACCAGTCAGCACGGGTCAAGGTGACCCAGAGTTGCCTTTGAACCTTCAGCATGTCACTTTAACATGTCATTATATATAGTAAAACTTCTCCTCCGTGGAGTAAATCCATGCGGACTTGAACACCTGGTGCAATCCCACTGTCAGTCAAAAGTTGAAAGGTAGACCTAGGAAGGACTCTCTGGAAACTTTCCTGGGACTCCCAGTCCCCCAATAAAGCTGGACGGGAGGTGGTATGCACTGTCCCCCTCATCTCTGAGAAGCCCCAACCTCTCTCTTTCTCCCTTTAAAGTGTCCCTTTTTTCCTTTTTCTTTCTCTTCCAATAAACTCTGACCTGGTATTAAGTGCAACTCACTTGAAATTCTTCAGGCAAGATTGCAAGACCTGTGTTCTCAGATCCCATAGTCACTTGGACTCCAGTGGCGGATCTTGTTCTGCAATAATTTCCTGATGCTATTCTTTTTCTGAAGCACTTTATTTACATTCAGTTGCCTATTTTAGAACTTTGGTGAAATGAAAATACCCAATATCCAGTATAATCCTCTGAGCCAGCTTATTATGGCTTATGTATTAAAAATGCCTTAGTTTATATTCTCCTTTCTTTTGAGGGGGGAAGACAGGGTGGGATTCCAACTTTTTCACAAGCTCTGAAACAACTTTTTCAGGTCTAAGATGTTACCTGCAAATAAACTAGTTGTATGTTAACTCTTCACATTAATTCTAATTAATTATAAATGCTAGAGCCACCACTTCTTAGGTCTTTGACCTTGAGCAAAATATTTAATCCCTCCAAGTTTCAGTCTTGTTGTCTATAAAAAGGATGAAATAGCATAACAAACCTTACAGGGTTGTTACTAAGATCTAATGAGATTTCATCAACATGTATGGTGTTTAGCACATATAAGCACTAATTGATTGTCAGGTATTATGGTTCTGAAATATAAATAGTAACCATGAGAATATCTTAAATGCAGAGACAAGCTGAATAATACTTCAGCTTCCAGGGTGACCACATTATTCTTAATTATGAAAAGAGTACCTCTGAGTCACACTTGGTTCAGTAAAACCACTTGTGTGGTTATGCAAGGTAGTAGGTATCAATGAGCAGTGAAATGCATGACAAGGTGACATGTGATCTTTAAATTAATTTAGGGTCTTCTTTAAACTACTTTCAAAGTAGATGAGAAAGCAAAGGGTGGTAGTTAATTTGAGGAAATAAAAAGAAGTGAAGGAGCTAATAAGAAAATACATCAAAAGAAAAGGATTAATGGAACTAACTCTTGATAGGGTGCATTGATGCTGATGTGAAGTTAGTAATTATGGCTACAGGTGTCTCCATTTGTCTGGGAAGGAAGATTCCTTTAGTAGCTCAGGTGCACTCAGATAACTTCTCACTGGCTATTGACCCACATTAACATGGTATTGACTTGTAGATGAAGCCCCCCTAAATAGGATGGCCACCCTGACAGTCCTGGGGAGGACAAACTCAGGTCAAAAACACCACCACCCAACATGAAGGAGGAATTAAACACCTGGTTGGCAAAGAGTACAGAAGGTGGTCCCCAGTTCTCCTGGTAAACATCAAATAGTTATAAATTTGGAGAGCAGTATTGTCTCCTTTGTCATTCTCTTCTTGGAAACAGTCTGTCTCTCTCTCTCTCTCTCTCTCTCTCTCTCTCTCTCTCTCTCTCTCTCTCTCTCTCTCTCTCTCTCTCCTGCTTTCTGCTTAAGCCTCACTTTGTTTTTACTTTGCTTTCATTTATCATAAGGTTCTCTTGAATGACTTTTGGTGTCTGACTTTAAATTTTCTTTCATTGGAACACAAGAACTGAGGTTTGGAGTTTCAGCTCCCTGCTTTACTGTGACAGTTATAACTTAAACCCTGCTTGAGAGGAAGATTCATGCAGGCTCTTTAAAATTTATGTGTTTGTTACTATAATAGAAAAGTAAATGAAATGATTAATTCTTACTCCTTGTATCTGCAAATGTTACTTTGTTCCCACATATCTATTATTTTCTTTGGAGAAAATTAGGCATTACCAGTCTATGCCCTATGTCTCCTCTTCTTAATCTTTTAGAGCTCAAATGAGTATAGCACATTGCTTGTTCTTCTATTTACAAAGATTTTGAATTTGAAGGAGTCCCAGGTTTATGTGCATCATCTTAGTTTCAACTATTTCTTTAGAGTTGACCTGGTGATCTATATTTTGCACTCATGTGAGTTTTAAAATTTAAGTTCCTATATTTTCAAGACCAATCATGTCCTTCAGCGCAGCCTCAGACTCCCCGTTCTTGTGCCTGGTTTCATTTTTATTGTGCTACAAGGAATTCTATTACTGTTATATTTATTTTACTCGATTCAGAATTTCTTAGTCTTAATAATTTTTATATATTACTTCCATAATCTTAAAAGTAAACAAACTGAGAAAGACATTTCAGTTTATTTTAGTGGTTATGGTCCTTTGACATCTTATGGAGTTTGGCTCCATAAGAAATTTTATTTGTTTATAATTTCTGCCTTCCTCATGATTACTTCATCGAAGTAAAAATGACAGGACAAAGAAAAACAGCTAAGAAAGACTTCATTCAAGACTTGCAATGGACAACTTCTCTGAAACAAAAATGGTAGGGTCTTCAACACTTGTGTGAGCTAGTGGAATAGTAATGGAGAATGTTAGTGGGAATGTTGATCAATGACATGAGTCAAATCTGTTCCCTTACACTGTCGGCAAATGTTCTTCTGGGTGATTAGGCCATCTCTGGTAGCTAATTGATGCCTATTAAAATTGCTCCTCTTACCCTCTCAAAGAGACTGGGAAATAAGTGTTACTATCTTCTTTGCTGATATGTTTCAATGGATGGCTCCCAGGTTCTTTAAGAAAACATTCCTGGTTTGTCAAGCTGACAAAAAACTTTTAAAAATGATTGAATTTCAGAGGGGTGGAGAAAGAATGTATTATTTCAAGTTCTTAAAAGGAATATTAGAAGAAAAGGGAGTCAGGGTCTTAGAATCAGGAAAAAAATCAGTCTAAAGTTACCAGAAATATGAAGTTCTTGTTCAATCTTATGTTTAAGTATTGCTCACCATTGGAAACTTTTTTTTACAACACCAATCATATGAATTTATTTTTGTAATTGGCACATAGAAACATGAAAGTTACATATATTAGTAGGTGAATTTTTAATACATTTCCAAGTATGTATTGGACTGATAAAATGTATACAAGGAACAGGTAATTTTAAAATGATTTATTGAATAAAAGCTGAAGAAGTAAAAATGAACAAATTTTTAAAAAGCAAGACTAAAAGATGCAGAATTTCTAGGATGGTTTCATTTCTGGAGAGGTTAACAGTAAATGCTTGAGACAATACTGACAAAAGTTATGCAACAAATTTAATATTGATAAATAATAAGACCTAGAAGAAATATTGAGAATTAACTCATAGTGCTATAAACATTATCTAGTTATTTCAAAATTGCTATTTTCTATTTCTATTTCTTATATACCCCATCTTGTATAACCCTTCAAAATCCCTCTTTTACTTTCTTCACAGCTCATATTTCTATTTTAGAGTAAATAATGTCTAATTACATGTTTTTTCTTTAGAGTAAAGCATATCTATTTAGGTAATTGAAGGCCTTGTCCATCATTATGACTATCTTGAATTGCTTTTATCTACTTTTAACAACAGCAAAAATCTTAAATAAAATTTGAAAACATAGCCCAAAAAATCTTTTGAAATAGTTTTAGATCTGCTGCTTTTATCTCAGAGAGTTTTTGTTTGTTTGTTTTTATTGTTATTGCTGTTATTTTGCTTTTTTTGAGATGCTGGGAATTGAACCCAGAGCCTCAGGCAAGTGCTCTAACACTGGAGCTACCCTTCCAGCCCTATTTTAGAGTTTTAGGTTGTGGTTGTATAATCTCCTATGAAATTTTCTACATTCCATTTCTTATATACAAATAATAAAATATATCCTCATTTCCATCTGAACTTTATTGAGTAATTGTCAAGAACAACTACTTAACAATTTCTTGATGGTAATTCACTCATTCTTAGGTTTGAGCTTACATACATGACAATTCTCCTGAATGAAGTACTTCTGGGCCAGTGTTTTCACACTTGTTACTTCATCAGACAGGCTATACCTACATGCCTCCTAGGGATCTTGTTCCAGATTCTAGAATAGTAGAGCTCAGTAATCATTACTTTCAAAAAGAAGTCAAGTGAATATGATTTAACCATCTATCAAACTGTCTTCTAAGACACACATCTAGAATCCCAAGCTTTCTCAGAATTGGCTTAAGTATTAAGACATTTGGATACTAGTCTTAGTTTTGCCATCCTGTATCCTGAATATCAGCATAACCTTTACTCTCAATATCCTTACATGTGAAATTAATAACATCTTTCATAGAATTACAAAATCAAAATTTAGTCAGATTAGAAGTAACTAGCTATTGCTCAAAGTGTTTGGGCACTATTGAATTTTTTGGGGGGAGGGGTTTGAGTTTTTCACTGGGGTTTGAGCCCCAAGGTACTTAACTACTAAGTCACATCCTCAGCTTTTTTAAATATATTATTTAGAGACAAGGTCTTGCTGAGTTGCTTAGAGCCTCGCTAAATTGCTGAGACTGGCTTCGAACTTGCAATCCTTCTGCCTCAGCCTCCCAAGTCACTGGGATTACAGGCATGTGTCACTATACCCAGCTTGAATTTCTTCATCCAATTCTTCCAATGCATTTCTCTATCTGTTAGCTGAGATGCAACTTTGCATTGTTTTCACTATGGGGAAGTCGGGCTAATGCCAGTTGTAGAATTATTGGCTAGAGTTGTAGTAGCAGGAGGTAGTAGTGTGTTGCTACTAACAGTGGAGATGGCTCCAGCTGTATTTGAGACTGTATTTGTGGTGATGGCAGTCATGGTCTTTTCCACGAGAGTTGTAGTTTCAGCAGTTGAAGAACCAGGTTCAGCAGTGTAGGTAGGAGTAATTGGGAGTGTCGTGGCAGTAGCTGGTACACTGGTACTGGTAATAGTTGTGCTGCCTGAGACTGTTGGTGTGGACTCATTAATTGTGGTGGCTGTCACAGGGATGGTAGTTGTAACTGAAACAGTCATAGCAGTAGTAGCCATAGATGTGGTGCTTGCTTCTAAGGTTGTGGAATCAGCTGAAGGGGTTGTGGCATCAGTGGGTGAAGTTGTGGCATCTTCCATTGGAGTGGCCGCAGCTTCGGTGGTTGTGTAATCTGCTTGTACAGTGGAAGCCTCCTCTCCTAGAGTTGTAGCTCCAGAAGCCTGGGTGATGTCTTCACCTGGAGTGGTCCAGTTATCTGTTTGTGTAGTAGGGGCAGAAGTTACAAAGGTCGAAGTGGTTGTATGTTGTTCAGTTGTGGCAGTAACTGCTACAGTTGTGTTGGCAGCCGCAGTTGTGCCACTGGAGGTTGAAGTCACAGCCGTATCTCTAGAGGGTGTATCTATTCCTGAGGTTGGAGTAGTTGTTCCCTTAAACGTTGTGGTTGAGAGTCCATCAGTTGTGGTAGTAACGGCGGATGTGAAGTCTGTTTCTGAGATTGTGGAGTCACTCATACCACTTGTGAACCCATCAGGTGGCATTGTGGTGGCATCTGACTCCACTGGGGTAGTAGCTTCAGTGCTTGTGTTAGCTACTGTTTGAGTGATAGCTGCATCCACTGGTGTGATGGTAGCACTTGGTGCAGCTGTGGTGTCAGTGCCAGGTGTACTAGTGGTTGTAGAACTTGGCGAAACTGTTGTGGAAACTAATGCAGTTGTGATAGCACCAGAAGAAGCAGAGGTAAAAGTTTTAGGCATTTCTGTGGTAGTAGAAGCAAGAGGTGTAGCTGCACTGGCTGACAATAAGGTAGTACCATTGGAGGTGGCATCAGTCACTGGGGTTGTAGAAGGGGTTGTGGCTGTGGCTCCAACAGGTGTGGAGGTTATGGTTGTAGCAGTGGTGGCAGTGATGACAGGAGATGTGGTACCTGTGTGTGCTGAAGTTGTAGCAGTGATTTGAGTGATGGAATCGTCTGTGACTGGAAGGGTGACTGTTGTGTTTGCCTGACTTTCTAAGTCCTTTGTGGTAAAATTATGTGCAATGGTAGAGGAAGAGGTTAGAAGGGTTGTTGAGCTGGTCCCTGGATTTATGGAGACTGTGGTGCTGGACACAGTAGTCCCTTGGACTGTGGCTTCCACTGAAGGTCCAGCTGAGACAGCCACAGAAGCTGCTGCAGTTGTGATGGAGGCAGGCTCTGTGGATGTAGCCCCTATTGCTGAGTTGGTGGCAGTCATTGGGGATAGAGTTTCAGGTGTGCTGGTTGTTGCAGCTGATCTCTCAGTGGTAGTGGTACTTGCACTAGTTGAGGCAACTGATACAGACATTTTGCTACTGAATGTAGTACTAGTGATAGTGACCAAATCAGTAGTAATTTTAGGTGCAGCAGAGCTCAAGGTATCATTTAAGTCAGTTGGCTCAGTTGTACTGCCTGTTGGACTTGTCTGAGGTTTTGGCTTACAGCAAGGTGGTTTATGAGATGAATGAGGTTGGTGGTGAGGATGTGGTATATGGAGATGTGGGCCATTTGGCCTCAGTGGATGAACTTTCAAGGGGCACTTACGTGGTTTATTTGGCCCTGAATAAGAAAGTTTAATTTGATCAAATGGATATTTAGCAAGTGGGCATGAAGGGGATTTAGATGGAGCAGAGGGATGAGAATGTGATGGAAATGGTTTTGTTACTTTCTGGAGACGTTTTCCTTTTCTTTGGGTATGCTTTTGCTGTATAGCCTGAATAGATTTAGATCCTTTTGGTTTAGATGACTCTAATCTCTTTTTGGCAAGTGAAGATTTCCTTTCTTTAGATTGCTTTACAAATTTGCCTGCTAAAGGAGGTGGTCTTTTTACCCCTTGAAGTGATTTAAGCTGATTTTTATCCTTCTTAGAAGATTTAGACAGTTTCTTTTTAGACTCACTTAGCCTGCTATTTGCCGTTAGAGGTGGGGGTGGTTTTATAGATTTAGTTTTTGCAAGATGCGTTTTCGCAGGCTTTATATGTTGCTTTTTGGTAGGTACAGATGTCTTTGGAATTTGCTTCTTGGCTGGAAATCTTTTCAGACCTGATTTAGTCTCACTGAATGGTTTTTTGGCAAGTGTTAGTAGATTTTTTGTAGTATTTTTTGGAGTTTTTCTGCTTGTTTCAGATATTTTTTGCTTTGTAGGTAACTGACTTAGTTGTTTATTGGTAGATTTAGAAGAAAGCTCATTAGGTTTCTTCATATTTTTCTTTTTGACCAGAGTGTTTTGGGGAGTTAGAAGTTTGCTTTCTTCTGCCTGGCTTGACTGTTTCCTGGATGTTTCAGACAAGGGGCTCTTAGATTTGTTTGGTCTTTTCACAGAGGCTGGTTGTGTGTTTAGTACTGACTTAAGTGCTTTAGACTGATTCACTTGTTTCTTGACAGGCGCAGTAAAGGGTTTTGGGGATTTCTTTAACATTCTGGTTTCAACTGTAGGTGTTTTCTTTTTTGTTGCATCTGTTCCTGGCTGAAGGAGGTTTGTCTTCGCAGGTGTAGGTGTTATCCTTTTGGATTTAGTTAGACTTTTGTTTTCGGCTTTCCTTACTGATGCTGACTCAGTAGATCCTTTTTTGACTGGATCTAACTGTTTATTATTTTGCTTATTAAGAGTTTTATTTCTGCTTAAAGCTTTTTCAGGAATTGATTTAACCATTGATGTCTGATTTAAAATTTTCTTTTCAATTAAAGGAAGAATTCTGTTAGATTTAATTGGTTGTTTCTTTTCAGACTTAGATAATTGTTTTTTGGTTGATGTAGATAAGGCTTTTTTTGAAGTTTCTAGAGATTTCTTCTTAGGTAGAGATATTTTAGGAGCTGCTCTAATTGTAGATAGTGGTACCTGAAACTTAGCTGATTGGATTTTCTTGGATTTATCTGGACTTTCTGTAGCTGAAGATGGATTTGGTGCTGTTGGAGTCTGTCTAGATTGTTTCTTGGCAGCACTCAGTTGACTATTTTTTGGCTGTTTCAGAGTTTTATTTGACCTTATTGGGGTGTTTGATCTTGATAGACCAGATGAATGGGGGGTCAGCCCTTTCTTGGCAGAAGTCAATGTACTTTTATTAGGATTGCCTTGTGGATTTTGTTTTTGTGATGACTGGTCAGATTTTTTCTTTTGATTTGATGTTCTAGAATCTGAGGGTAACTGACCACCTGCTTTGATAGGCAGTACAGAAAGGGATGCAGCCCTAGCAGGTAGAGGCTTTGATTTTTGAGTATTGAAAAGTGATGATGAAGCCCTCAGGGGTGATCTACCAACAGGTGGAACAGAAGGAAGAGAATAGGCCTGAGGTTTCCTGATGGACTGGGTAGATGGAGAACTGCTTTGTGATGTCCTGACAGGGGAGCTTTGGATGGGTTGACTGTTGCTTGTCTTTTCTACTGCATGGTGCCTTGATTGTTGGCTCTCACTGAACTGCTGGGGGAAAAGAATAGATGATATCACCAAGTGAGACACTAAATCATTAGGTTGCATTTTTATTTTAGTTGAGGTACTGGTCTGCTCTTTGAATTGAAAGATGTTTTAGTTTTGAGTATATTTAAATTTAGAATAAATTGCAATATAAATTCATAATAGAATGAGGTGATAGAATAGGAAATCTCAGGCCTTACTTCCTGCTCCCTCACCTCCACAGAAAGTTCAACTAGCAGCCAATCATTCATGAACTGGTACATTTTTATTAAAAACAAAACAAAACAAAACAAAAAAAAAAACGCAGTACTTGGAAACAAGACTTGAAGTCACTTACATCATCTGCAGAAATGAACTGAATTAGAAGTGTTAGAATAAGGGTCTTACTTTGAACATGCTACCCTTTCCTTTCCCCAGGTTGACAGTGTCACACAGAGAGGAATTCCCTGAGCCCATAGTTTCTACAGGGGATAAAAGGAAATGGTACATGGTCACCTGCTTTCCTGGCTTTCCCTGACACTTCTCAGGTAGGCTTCTCTGGTCTCATTTCATGGAGAACCCTGGCAGTAATGGCATAACTAGACCACTTAGGGTCCTGTATAAATAAAGGAAATGGAACTGGTCAGCATGTGGATCTTGGTTCTGCCTCTGTTTTCATGCTAGCTATGATATCTCATCAGACACCATCCAGCTGTATAGCACACTTGTCAAAATGAGCTGGTTGCTTTCAAAACATGATGGGGATTTCAACCTGGTCTGGGTCCCTAAAGAGTTAGTTTCCATATTCAGCTTCAGAACCCACTGCAAGGCCTCCTCTACACAGGGAAATCCTTGCCTTCATGCATTTTAGAAAAGCATAGGGTCTCAAACGATGGCTCAAATTGGCCAAAAGTCTACTTCAAAGCTCTGTCCAGGGAGATGTCTGTCTCCACACATTTCAAAGAAGCATAGGGAATACAAAGAATAGCTAAACTCAGCCCCAAACCCTTTCCTAAGGCCATATCCTATCAGTGATTTACTCAATTCCATGTACTTTGGCAAACTGTAGTGCTAAACATGATTTATCTAGAAAGCCAAACAGACTTCATTCAGCCAAAGCCTACCTCAAGGCCCCACACAGATAGGAGACAAAAATAGCCAATCATTCATTTCTCCAAAGCAAAGCCTCTGCCTATCCCAAGCAGTGATTCTGCCTAACCTCAGACCCTAACCTCTAGCTCTGTCCAACTGCAGATTCTAAATAGCAGAATTGCCCAATCATGGAACATATTCTGTAACCAGCCCAACTGGAGGCCATTGCAGTACCCAGCCAGTGACTCTGCCTGATAGCCGAGTCTAGCCAGTGCCAGCAGCTCCATAACATCAGAGAAAAGGCAACAGTCCAGTCAACAAGAGAACCCACAACAAACTCTGCTGACCTTCCAGAATCATAGGTTAAATAATGAAGGTCTTTCTCTGCTAAAGAACACATGTAAATGTTGCAAGAGGTAACTTTCTACTCAAATGGGCAAACAACAATGCAGGGTGATAAGAATTATGAAGAACTGGGAAATTAGTATACCTCCAAAGAAACTAATAAAATACCAAAAATGGAGCATAAAGAAATAGAGAACTATGAAGAAGATCTACAAGCAATCAACAAACATATGGAAAAATGTTCAACATCTCTAGTAATAAGAGAAATGCAAATCAAAACCACCCTAAGATTCCATCTCACCCCAATTAGAATGGCGATTATCAAGAATACAAACAACAACAGGTGTTGGCGAGGATGTGGGGAGAAAGGTACACTCATACATTGCTGGTGGGGCTGCAAATTAGTGCAGCCACTCTGGAAAGCAGTATGGAGACTCCTTAGAAAACTTGGAATGGAACCACCATTTGACCCAGCTATCCCACTCCTTGGCCTATACCCAAAGGACTTAAAATCAGCATATTACAGAGATACAGCCACATCAATGTTCATAGCTGCTCAGTTCACAATAGCCAGATTGTGGAACCAACCTAGATGTCCTTCAATTGATGAATGGATAAAGAAACTGTGGTATATATATACAATGGAATATTACTCAGCCATAAAGGAATGATAAAATTATGGCATTTGAAGGCAAATGGATGAAATTGGAGAATATCATTCTAAGTGAGATAAGCCAATCTCAAAAAAACAAAGGACAAATGATATCTCTAATAAGTGGATGATGACACATAATGGGGGGTGGGAGGGGTTAGTGTTAAGGTTAGAGTTAGGGTTAGGGAGGGGGCAAGAATGGAGGAAGGAAGGACTGTATAGAGGGAAAAGAGGGGTGGGAGGCATGGGGGGGAGGGAAAAAATAACAGAATGAATCAAACAGAATTACCCTATGTAAATTTATGATTACACAAATGGTATGCCTTTACGCCATGTACAGAGAAACAACATGTATCCCATTTGTTTACATTAAAATAATAAAAAAATAGAGAACAATGAAATGAATGATAACTCAGAATAATTCTTCTAAAGAAGTTCAGTTAACTACAAGAATGTGTGGGTAGAAAAATTAAATAAACTATGGAAATAATGCATGTACAAATGAGAATCTTGACAAAGTAGAAAGAGGAAAAAAAAAAGAAAACAAATCCTAGAGATGAATATGACCAAACTGAAACATTCAATATAAAACTGCAATAATAGATTCAATCTGAAAGAAGAATCAGTGAGAACGATTACATAATATTTAAAATTAGTCAAAACAGAAAGAAAATAAAATGAAAAAGACTGAAGGAAGCCTAGGAACTTGTAACATAACACGAAGAGGTCAAATATTTACACAGGAGTTGCAGAAGAAGCAACAGAAATAAGTTAGGCAGCATATTCAAAGAAATAATGGCTGAAAATTCCCCTCATCTGTAGAAAGCTGTCAACATCCAGGTAGAGAAAGTACTGAGTTTACTAGTCAAATTCAACCCAAAGAGTAGTTTTCCAAGACACATACTAATCGAACTACTAATAATCAAAGACAAAAGCTTCTAAGAGCAGCAGCAAGAGATAAGAAACACAACACATATGAAGGAATTCCTGCATGACTAGCAAGAGTTTTCAACAGAAACTCTGCAGACCAGGAGAGAGTAGTAGCATACATTAAAGGATTGAAGGAAGAAATAGCCAACTATGAATGTTCAACCCAGAAAAACTGTCTTTCAGAACTAGGAAATAAAAAATCTAGGCAAAACAAAAACTATAGAATATCATGATGACTTAGTCTGCCTTACAGGAATTATTAAAGGGAGTTCTCTAAGCCAAAACAAATGGTTGCCAATTAAATTAATAACGTAAAACATATAAAAGCATATAAATTAATGGTTATAATATAGAGCCATGTTCAGAATACCCAAAGACTGTAAGGGTGGTAATGGTGATAGCAGTTTTTTCCCCTGATATGAGAGTTAAAAGACAAAAATATTAATAAAAACTATAGCTAAAATAAATTATCAAGAGATATGCATTACAGAAGATGTAAATTTTGACACTAAAAGTATAAATTGTGAGAAGGGGAGTAAAAGTATGGAGTAAAAGTTGTTGTATGAAATAAAAGTAGTAGTTGTCAGCTTGAAGTAGACAGTTATAAGATTAAGATGCTTTATGTAAGCTTTATGATAACCACGAACCAGAAATCTTTAATAGAAACACATAACAAAAACAGAAAGAATTCAAAGCATTTCACTACAAAAAACCATCAAACCACAAAGAAAGATAGCAAGAGAAGAAGAAGCAAAATATCTATAGAACAACCATAACATAATTAGCAAAATGGTCATTATAAATCCTTGCCTATCAAAAATTACTTTGAATGTAAATGGATTAAATTATCCAATTAAAAGGCATAGAATGACTAAATGAACAAGAAACAGAAACAAAAAACAAAAGTCAGTTGTGTGATGCTTACAAGAAACTTACCTCACCTTAGATCACAAGTGAGGGAATGAGTAAAAGATACTAAGCACAAATGAAAACCAAAAGAATATGGATAGTTACAATTTTATTATGCAAAACATACTTTAAACTAAAACTGTAAAAAGACAAAAAAAGAATGTTATACAATGATAAAGGAGTAAATTCATCAGGAAGATGTAACAATTGTAAACATATACATGCTCATAGGAACACAGATATAGAAATCAAATGTTAATAGGTCTAAAGAGAGCAACAGATTGCAATATCACAATAGTAGGTAATTTTAATGACTCACTTTTAGGAATGGACAGATCATTAAGATATAAAATTGATAAGGAAACATTGTTCTTTAATAACAACTTTAGGTCAAATGTATGTAATAGACAATTATAAAACATTCCATCCAATAATAACATTCTTTTCAAGTGCACAAGGAACATTTTTTTAAGAGAAATTATATGTTAGACCAAAAAATAAGTCTTAGCAAATTTAAGAAAATTGAAATCATATTAAATATCTTTTCTGAACACAATTATATAAAACTATAAATCCATAATTGGAACAATTTGGAAAATTCACAAGTGCATGGAAATTAAATAACATGCTCCTGAACAACTAATGGGTCAATGAAGAAATTAAAAAGAAAATTAAATTAAAAAATATATTGAGACAACAAAAATGGATACACAACTTACTTGTAAAAACTTGTGGGATGCAGCAAAATCAGTTCTTAGAAGTTTCTAGCAATAAATGACCATATAAAAAGGAAAATCTTAAACAAAAATTTAACATTAATCCTCAAGGAACTAGAAAAAGAATAAATTAAGCCCAAAGTTAGCAAAAGGAAGGAAATAATAAAAATCTGAGCTGAAACAAATGAAATCGAGACTAGAAAACAATACAAAAATCAACAAAACAAAGAATTGGTTATTTGGATTGACAAAGTACTAAAACTTTAACTTGACTAAGAAGAAAAGAACAGAGACTCAACTAAATAAATCAGAAATGCAATAAGAGATGTTATAACTGAAACCACAGAAATACATCTTTAAGGTCATAGACCAGTATGAACAACAGCTTTGATAACCTAGAAGAAATGGATAAATTCCTAGGTACACACAATCACCAACACTAGATCATGAAGAAATAGAAAATCTGAACAGACCAATAGTGAGTCAGGAAAATTTGAATTAGTAATAAAACATCTCCCATCAAAGAAAAGCATGGGCTGTGAATATTCTCCCTGTTTTGATTTTGTAATAATCAGGACAGGTTAAACATTCACCATATTGAGACCATGCATCTGTCCCAAGACATAGTTCTTTCCCTATGTGTGGTTTTATAAATGATGGCAATAAGCCAGTCTGATTTATTATATGATACTTTGTGTGATCATATAATGGCTATAATTCTAACTTTGATAAACTTTCCGAAAAATAACAGTACAGCTGGTGTGATAACTTGTAAGTTATCAGTGCTAATTTGCAGACTTGTCTAAAGAATGCACAACCAAAGTAGGGAAATTTTGTCACTATCAGTTGCAATTAAATTAACTGTAAAATTATTATATTTTATTTTCTAGAAAAAAAATAAAAGTTAAGCACAGAATCTGACGGCTTTACTGCTGGATTCTGCCAAACCTTTATAGAACTACTATTCAAACTTCTCAAACTCTTCCAGAAAATAAAGAGGAAATACTTCCAAATTATTTTTAGGAGGTTAGGATTAACTTGATATCAAAGTCAGACCAGGACATTACAAGACAATAAAATTACCTTCCAATAACTTTGATGAATATAAATAAAGAAACCTCAACTATCAAACTGAATTACACAACATATTAAAAAATAATTCACCTAGATCAAGTGGAATTTATCCTTGGTATGCAAAGATGGTTCAACATATGCAAAACAACAAATATGATATAGAAGGAATGTACCTTAACATGATAAAAATCTGTATTTATGATTGTACTGAATGGGTAAAAATTGAAAACCTTTCCTCTCATACCTGCAACAAGACCAAGATGCCCATTTTCACCACTTCTATTAACCATAGGGTGGGAAGTCTTTGCCAGAACATTTAGGCAGGGAAAAGAAAGAAAAAGTATGCAAAAAGGAAAGAACGAAATGAAATCGTTGCTATTTGCTGATGACATGATCTTATATTAAGAAAACCCTAAATAATCCTCAAAAACCTCTTAGAAACTGATACATGAATGCAGCAAAGTTACAGGATAAAATTAAAACCAAAAAAATCAGAAGCATTTCAATATGCTAACAATTGGCTATTTGAAAATAAATCAAGAGAATGGTCTCATTTATATATAACTACAAAAATATTTAGGGATAAATTTAATCAAGGACATGACAGAACTGAGAACTGTAAACATTGGCGAAAGAAATTGAAGAAGACCAAAATAAATGAAACAATATTCCATGTTTGTTGAACAGAAGAATTAATATTGTTAAAATTTCCACGCTGCCTGGAGCAATCTACAAATTCAATGCAATCCTTATAAAAATACTAATGTTATTTTTCATAGAAATAGATAATCAATCTTAAAATTCATATGGATCAACAAAAAAGCTCAAATAACCAAAGTAATCATAAACAAAAAAGGGCAAATTTGATGACATCAGGCAACTTTATTTCAAATTATACCACAAAGTTATAGAATGACAGCATCATGGTGCTGGCATAAAAGTAGACCCAGAGATCAAAGGACAGGATATAGATCCCAGAAATATACCTATGTATGTATGCTCCATTAATTTTTTGCCAGAGTTGCCAAGAATACTCAATGGCAAAAGAAGTCTCATTAATAAATGGTGTGGAAGACACTGGGTGTCCACACACAGAGGTATGAAATGGGACCCTTATTTCTTAATATTTTCAAAATGTAACTCAAAATGGATTGAAGACTTAAATGTAAGCCCTGAAACTGTAAAAGTACCATAAGAAAATGTGGGCGGTAAGCTATATCACATTGATCTGGACAGTGATTTTGAACTTGATCCTGAAGTGCAGGCAAGAGAAACAAAGATAAATAAATGGCATTACAATACACTAAAAAGTTTCTGTGCAGTCAGTGAAATAATTAGCAGATTGAACAGACAATCTATAGATTGAGATAAAATATTTCCAAACCATACATCCAATAAGGAGTTAATCTTCAAATATATGAGGGTCTCAAACAACCCAATTTAAAAACAACCTAATTTAAAAAATGGACAAGGGATCTGGATAGACATTTCTTGAGAAGACTTACAAGTGGACAATAAGATGTTTAACATTGCTAATCTTTAGGGAACTTCAAATTAAAATCATATTGTGATAAACTTCACATTTATCAGAATAGGCATTATCAAAAAGATGAACGATGGTGTTGGTGAGGATGCAGAGAAGATAGAACCTTTTACACTGGTGGGAATGTAAACTAGAATAGTCATTATGGAAAACTACTTGAGGTTTCTCAAAAAATAACAATAATAATGAAATTATCACATGACCCAGAAGTCCCATTTCTAGAAATTTACCTCAAAGATTTGAAATTGGTGAATTGAAGAAATGTTTGCATTTCTATTTTCAATAGCCAAGTTATGGAATCAACCTAAGAACCCTTTGACAAATGAATGGATGAAGGGAATGTGGTGTATGTACCCAATGGAATACTTTTCAACTTTAATTAAGAAGGAAGTTCTGTCATTGTGACAACACTGATAGAATTGAAGAATATTGTGCTAAGTAAAACAATCCAGGCACAGAAAGACAAATATTGTATATTCTTACTTCTTTATGGAATCAAAATCAATGAAACTCATAAAATCAGAGTTCAATGATGGTTATAAGGGGCAAGAGGGTGAGTGGAATCAAGACAATGGCCAACACACAAAATCTCAGATAGCAATTATAAGTGGGGTTTTATTAAGAACTATTTATTTATTTATTAAGAAATTTTGTGGGCTGGGGATATAACTCAGTTGGTAGGGTGCTTGTCTTGCATGCACAAGGCCGTGGGTTCAATCCCCAGCAACACACACACACACACACACACACAAAGAACTATTGCACAGCATGTTGAATATAGTTAATAGACCATTAGTGTTCATTTCAAAATTGCTAAAAGTAAAATTTCAAATGCTCTCACTACAAAAACTGGTATTTGAGGTGATAGATATGTTAATGACCTTGATTTATTATTCCACATTGTATTAATAAATAATAACATCATTTTTTTGCCCCCAAAAGATAAATGATTTTAGTTAATATATGATGAAGCTTTAAAATTAAAACAATGGGGCAAAATATGTAAATGATTAGAAAAAGAACCTGGTCATTACTTTAAACACTTGAGTATTTACTAAAAAAATTCTTGATTTGGTATAATACTTACATTAAACTATGAAAATCTGTTTTTCCCTTAAACTGTGGAGTTAAAAATTACTGTCATGTTCTTTATGAATTAACAAGAACCACATAGTAAAACATATCACATGAATTTCAATGAAAGTATTACAGCTAAACTCTGATTTAGAAACTACATGAAACAGAGAGATTTGGTGCTGAATTCAGAAAATTGAAAAATTCAATAAAAACCAATTTCAATTACTTTTATTGTCTCTAAAAGTTTTCAGTTTTATTGCCTATAGAAGTTTTCTTTGGGGTATCGATTGCTATGGGCAAATGTCTACAAGGAAATTATAGTGATGGCATAAGAAGGAAAGTATTTTGGAATAAAGAATGGTAGATTAAATAACACTGATAGACATTTCAAGAGTAACTATAATTCTAAACATAGTGTATAGTGTATTCTCTGATCAAAAAGAAACAAAAGGAGCTAGTGAAGTCAATAATTAAATCAAAAAAGAGAAGAAAGTTTTTTTTTTTTTTTTTTTTTTTAACTGCAAGAGATGCAAAAGGGTATGATATTCCAGAGACGCAGGATTGCTCAGAAAAGTAAATCAAATCTAGTTGCACATGTCAATGTGTCAGATGAGTCAACCATGTGAAATATGACAATTGTTTATTTTAGATATTAATAGAAAAGACCATCTTCCCTGTCATTGTTTTCAGTACCTTCAGTGGAAGAACATGATTACAAATTTTGATCATAAGAATGTGAATATTAGACCCAAAGGTTGGTGAAAAACAAACTTGAGAGATGGGTAAACTCATCTCTACTGTTCACATCCTGAAGAAAACTTCCTTCAAATAGAGGTCTTGGGTGGACTTGAGCATTAAGGAGAAGTACGGTTCTCATATTTCATTGTAAATTTAGTTGTATTCCTTCAAATTTATTTGAAGATTTTCTCATACCTTATCTTCCTCAACTAATAGTCAGGCCCTCTTTCAATTTTCTCCCTCTCTTTCTATATTTCCCTTCTATCTCTCCCTTTCCTTTGCTTCTTTTCTTCAAATTCCAGGTGAGTTTTAAATAGACATGTTTCCATGTGTGTTGGAAGAAAAAGGTAATTGTTCCTGTTTCTTTTTATTTATGTAATTCTGTCCAGTTTTTAAATATGAAATGCCCTGATCTCATTTTGAGCCCCGTCTCAGCCTTAGGGAGCCTTTAATTTTATGTTGTTCTGGTTTTCAAATATTTCTGAAATCTTACCTGAAAACAAATGAAAAAGGCCAGCAGGAGTTCACTTAGCATCAAAGCTTTCATCCTGTCCTTTTGGCACCTATAAAAAAACAAGAGAAAAGATTTGTTAGATGCTTGACAATGAGAGAATGCAAAGTAAAAGGGATGCAAAGTAAAAATTTAGTGGCAATTTTAAGAACAGTAAAAAAAATGTTTCTTAGATTAAATTTAAAATGTGGATATGAAATTAATATATAAGCTAATTTTGAAGTGACCTTTATTCTTTGCAACTTCTTAAAAATTAGTTTTTTCCATTTAGTTTTCTGAGATTAATATTTTTGTTTAAATTCTCACCTAAGAATTTTATCTTTGATTAGAAATTATAACTAAGAAGCTTCATAACTATCTATCATCCTCTTTTTGCACACACAAATACTCAGACATATACACACATCCTTCTTGTCTTCCTCTCCCAGAAATGCCTTCATTTAGGAAAACTGCATCAGTTGTAGCATAAAGAGAGTTCTAAGAGAGTCAACAGCACACTAGGTCAACTTAATGGAACTCAGCTCCTGTAAGTCCGATGTGAGAAATGGTATCCCATGTATTATTATATTACAAGGACAGTTTCTATGAAATCTTGAAATTCTGTGATGCTATCTAACTCTCTTCTTCCTTCCAGTTCACATGTTTTCGTCATAGGATCCTATGCATGTTCTTCTATAATTATTTTATAAAAGATTGCTTGTTGATAACTCTTTGTTAGACGATGAACACATCACAGTTAAAGTTATTAAATAATCAAGTCTTTCTGATCTGTGCTCATGTAATTTTGAACAATACAGTGTTGATCCTTCTAGATAGTTATATGAGTGAAAAGTAGGCAGTGTTTCTGTAGTGCTGAATTATTGGAATGGGTATATACAACATAGGGTTTCTAGTTCCAGAATTTTGTGAAAGGAAAATGAAAAAAAAAAAAAAGCAAGTCTGTACTTATCTTAGGAATGACCTTAAAGAAGCTGTTATGGTTTGGATATGAGGTGTCCCATGAAAGCTCACATGTGAGACAATGTAAGAATGTTCAGAGGAGAAATGATTGGGTTTTGAGAGTCTTAACCTAATCTGAATTAATCCGTAATGGGATTAACTGAGTGGTAACTGGAGGCAGGTAGGGTGCCACTTGAGGAGGTGGGAATTGGGGCGTGGCTTTGGGTATATATTGTCTATCTGGTCAGTGGAGTCTCTCTCTGCTTCCTGTTGTTGCAAACTGCTTCCCTCTGCCACATTCTTCTGCCAAGATGTTCTGTCTCACCTCCAGACGTGAGGAATGGAGTCAGCCTTCTATACTAAGACCTCTGAAACCGTGAGCCTTCAAAAAAACTCTTCCTCCTCTATAATTGTGCTGGTTGGGTCCTTTAAATTGCAACAGCAAAATAGCTAACTAAAACAGAAGCTTAGCATAATGAGTTTTAGAAAGTCTTTAGTAGTATGTAAGAATGATTGCAGGACCCTCAGTTTCTCTGGCCTTGGTGCAAACACATGAACATTTAGAATCGTCATTAGAAAATCTCTGAAACACAATGTTTCAGAGTCTGAACTGAATTGGTTTATGTTATGATCTTTCCACACAAAACAGAACGACTTCCAGTGTTCCCATTTTAGTGGATGGCATGCTAGTTGACCCATAGTGTAGTTCAGAATCCTGTCAGTTATGACCCCTTTTCCCATCTTAGCCAGTCACTAAATTCTCTCTGAACTTTTACCTCCTAGACAGGGTGAATGAGTTCACTTCTATTGTCTCCATCAGCAGCATCCTATCCAAGTTAGGGTCATATCTCATCTGGTCCATTCCTTATCTCCTCAAGTAGTTTGATTATCTGTTATGTGCTGGGCACTGTTTGGGGACACAGAGATTATAGGACCAAGAATATAGTGTCCCTGATGCATTGGAGTTTTCATTCTCATGAATACCAAAATGCTCTCTTAACTGACCCATAAGCTTGCTTTCAATCAACATTACAGTTATCATGGATCTTATGAGATGCAAATCTATTATTCTAGACTCCTTGTTAAAACCTTTCATTGCTTTTTTTCTACTGATCGTTATTTTAAAGTCAAAATAAATAAGTACATTATCATCAAGTGGCTTATAAGGTTCTTTGTAACCCTACACTCACTGCTTCTTTAGTTATGTCTTTCTTTATCTTACATTGTGTTGTGTGTGTGTGTGTGTGTGTGTGTTTGTGTGTATTTGTAATACTCTTTTCTTCCTCAGTCTCTTTTAACATCCTATTGCAACAATTGCATTAAGGCTTTTTATTCCACCTACATGTTGTGAGAACTCCAATCAAATTAGCTAATGACATGTTTATTGTCAGAGAAAATGCTTATCTTACAGGATGAAATTTTCTCTAGTGTTTAACAAGAAGTCGATCCCTCTTCTTATCCTTGCTTTGCACTTCTTTAAAATTCTTTCTTAGTTTTCTTCATGGATTTTCTTCTTTTCTCATCTTCATTAGGGTTTTAATATTAATTTATCCACTCTTGTGGACCTCTCTGGTTGTGCCATTGCACTTTTAACCAACCCATCCAAAACTGAATTCATTACTATCCTCTAGCATCTTATTGATTAATAAACCAAACATTAATAGAGAAAATAAGAGAAAAAAAATAGTAAGTATGCCCTAGAGGAATTGGCACTGTTCATACAATTACCTTGGGTTGAGTGTCTCCTTTGGATCTTGATCAGGACTTGCTTCCTAGTGATATATTCGGTAATTCTAAAACTTGATGTCCACAAATGTGAAGAGAAGTAATTGAAAGATTCTTGTATCTAATAAAGCAGTCCTGCCTTCCTGTGCCCCTCCTACTCTTCTCCTATTGGTTATGGTAGGAAGTAGAGGCTAGGGGAAAAAAAAAAAATCAAACAAACAATTGTGAATATGTATTATTTGAAATTAATCCTGAAGAATTTACCCTTTGAGATTTTCTCTTCCAGAAACATTGCAGTCTTTTACCTGAAAGGGGTGAGGATGAAATCCGATTGTTAACAAAATTTATAAATTAATACTATGGTCTTTGTTTAGGTTTATCACTCATTTTAAGAACACTAGGTTTTCTCATTGGTAGTTATAGAAACTTGGTTTCTTATGGGATTTGGTCAACTACATTTTTATACTTTGCTCCAATAGTCTAAAGTTTAACAATCAAAGAGATCAACTTCTGAAATAACTTAATTGGAGGATCTAAATAATTTCCTCCATTGGGTTAAAAACATTTAAGCTTTTAAATTCAAAATTCAAATGTTATGGAAAATCGTGAAATATACTTATTTTACTGAACCTTCATCCATCGCCTTGCAACTCTTTGAACTTAGAATCCTCCAAATTTTGAAGAGCACATATTAAATTATATACTTATTACATTCTGAATCCTGTTTCAATTGCTGTGACTACAGACATGAAAAATGTAAATAATTTTCATTCAACATAATGGTTTTTATTATGTAATTTTACACTTATTTACCATTTCACATATTTATCTATGTTAAACTACATGCCAGAACAAATGGCAAATACGCTGGTTCTGAACAAGTATAGCTATGAGATATCACCAATGTACTTGAAAACAAAATGTAAAAACTTTTGTTAAGACAATTTTAGACCAGTAAAAAGTGCACTGAACTTAGAAAAGAAAGCCTAGGTCTGTTGTTTTATTACTATGTGAACTTAGTACATGTTGTTTTTCTCATTTATAAAATGAAACTCATCCTGTGAGTATTTACCAGTGTCATATAATGTGCTGTGTAAGCATAAGGTATTATGTTACTTTTGGATGAATACCTAGGCATATAGGGCAGGATAAGAAAATGTGTGAATTAGAAAAAAACTTATTAACCAATGTTGTGTAATTCTTCTGTCAAGGAAATTATGAGCATAATGAAAGTAACACATGAAACGAGTTGACGTCAGAATTAAAATATTCATGGAAACACATTGTAAATTTTATAGCACTATGCAAAAATGCTGTTTAAAATTTGGCCTATTTGTTCTTTAGATTGTTATAGCAACTCATTATTTATGGATATATTTAAAGTAACTTTAAATTTCATCCCTACTGAATTTTGAATGATATGTACTTATTTATCTATTCAATAGATACTAATTGAATAATCACTCTGTAGTAGTCATTGTAGATTCAGTAAAAAATAATACAAGCCCAGTTCCTGCCTTGAGGAGCTAAGGATTTATTGGAGAGGAATAACCCAAACAGAAATAAATGACTTCGATCTTTGATGTCTGGTTGTCATAGAGGTAGACTTCCACTCAACTATTTTTCTTGGACAAACTTTTCCATTAACTTTTTCTTCTAAGAACTTTGTGAAGATGAGAAGACAGTGTTTGGCTGTGCTTGAATCACTGGGTGTGTGCTTGATAATCAATATCATAATAAAGATTGTGCAGCAACAATATGCAATGTTATTCTTTCTGAGAATTGAGGTAATCATTTTAGAGTTAACAAAATTATATGTACTTATGACTGTTACACTGATTTGATTCAAAGTTTTCCTCCTTTCTCTTTTCACACTAATAGCATTTTTCCTTTATAAATTCAATGTTATTTTAGGAGTTTCAATTATAGTTCTCATTTTGATTGATATATTAGAAAGGTTGTTGAAAGTTAAGGATTTTGGTCTCCATAGTCCTGAAATTTGAGTGTATAGTTAACAAGTTTGTAAGGAAAGTTCTTTTATGGACTTTTTAATCATATAACCTTATAAGTTTAATGTAAATTCTATAATTATTTATGTCTTCTCCAATGTGAATTCAATGATAATTTAGAAAGTTTTAGGAACCTAGGCCAAGCTTCTTATGAATTATAGTTATTAGCCTGTAACATATGAAGGAAAGGGATTATTAGTAATTTGCATATACCAACAAGATTAAATAAAACTTTATATACCTGAAAATGTTCCTGTCAAATTCTTGAGTATTTTGACATGATCTTAGAAGTACTTCTATCAGATATTTTAAATTTGTATTTCATATTTAATAATTAGAGATCAGCTTGCCTATTTGTCCCAAAATAAAATGTTTAGAAAAGCAAGGCTGTATGAAATGATTAGGTAATAGAAAATTTGAAAGAAAAATAGATATGCATATTTTGAAGGGAGAATAAAAGTGGTTATATAAATTGATTCTATAATCTTAGATTAATTCCACATAAGAGGTAGCAATTCAAAAATAGATGGGAATTTGTCAGTATAGAGTCATTTAAGAAATAATAGAATGTATTGAGTAGATATTTCTTTATTCTGATATACATACATATGCATATTCAAATTATAGAAAATATTATTTTCATTTCAATTAATCCCCATGTAAAGTATTTACTCTGCTTTACATTTGCAATTATCTGCAATTATATTTCTTTGCTCACAGTCATTGTCATTCAACTCAGCATTATTATCATGATCAATCTTAAAATTATGGTCTTTTCAAGAATCAAGCAAACATAGTTCCTCCAATAATTCATAACATTTCACTAAATGTTTGCTGAATTAATAAATGAGTCAAAATTTAAACATGTATAACTCTCAGTAATATGCTTTTTCTGAAGTACCAAAACACCATATTTAAGCTATAGATTTTGCAATTATTTTTACTTTTTATTAAACAATGTAGGATTTTATGTAAAATACACTATAATTTGCTTATAGTAAAATAAAATTATTCAATATTTTC
The DNA here is from genome assembly GCF_902686445.1 of Sciurus carolinensis. NCBI lineage: Eukaryota > Metazoa > Chordata > Mammalia > Rodentia > Sciuridae > Sciurus > Sciurus carolinensis. Next base: position 84,528,094 of record NC_062222.1, read on the forward strand.
TGTAATCCTTATGATTTCTTAACATGACCAACAATGAGACTAGAACACAAATTTCTCTTTTATAAATTTATTTTTTAAAGTTTTACATAAAAACATAAAAATGGTACATATTTGTGGGATGTTTGATACATGCATACATTTTAGAATGTTTAAGTTAGTTTAAATTTATCTATTCCCTCAAACATTTGTCATCTCTTTATGGTGAAAACATTGAAATTATTTTCAGTTTTTTAGAGCCTTTACTATATATTGTGGTTCTCTATGGTTATGGTTCCCTATAGTTATGGTTCCCAATGGCACACCAGAATTTCTCAGTCCCCCTCTCTCTTCTCTCTTTCTCCCTAGCCTCAAGTTAAAAAAAAAAAATAAAATTGATCTCATGAAAAGCCTCCACTTTTATGAGATCAACTTTTATCATTTTTCATGACTATAGATCTCTTTACTATTTCCTTTATGAGAAATCCAGAGTTCACTGTTTTGTATGTGTTAATTTCTTTATGCTTATGTTACTGTTTTCCCCAATTCATACTCTTTTTTTTCTTATCCTGCCCTCTATATCTAGGTATTTATTCAACCTTACTGTAATACCTTATGTTTGCATAGCACAGTACATGAGATGCGATGACCATATATGCATTCTCTTTTTATCCTGAGACTGGTGAAGTAATGAGGAAATAAATTTCTCTTTCATTCTATGCCAGGGCTCGATAATCAGCTGAAGGGACAAGAAGTCAGGGGACGAGGAGCACATTGATTCCATTCATACAGCTAAGTTTTCTAGGACAGCAAGCAGAGTGGAGAGAATGGAGAGTGGATCTGGAGGCACTAAGGCAAGATGCAGCACACTACTAAAGCCAGGTGTGGGACCTTCAGTTTCTAGGTCATTCTAGGTCATATCTAGGTCATACCCAACTTGAAAACAAACAGAATAATTTTTCTCAATGTAGTTGAATAAAAATCAGCTTATCAAGAACTAAAATTCCTTTGGGCCTTTTGTGGATAAGGGGAAACAGTATCCTTGCTCCTAACAGTAGCTTAGTATATTCAAACAAGAAATAATTACCCAGAAGAGTAATTAGCTGATTTGCATCTCAAGCAAATAAGAGAATATTGCAGCTTTTAAAGCTAAAGGAGCCTGACATCTAGATGAATTTGAATTAGAAAATAAAACAACAATAAAGTAGTTTTTTGAGATCACTGTAACTATTTAGAGTCTTGATGATGTCTATGAAAGGTCCAGGTATATTTTGTAAGAATAATAATCTTTATAGGGAACACTTTACAAGGAATGCTTTCTAGAGATGTCACTTTTAAAATTACATACAGAAAGGATGGTTAATGCGACTAAAATTTCAGAATTACATTATCTTTGAATTGAAATTCTCTTTTCTGTCCCATGCCTTGTAAATGGGGTTTCTCATTCACCTATCTCATCAGGACTATTGATTTAACATTCCATGCCTTGAATTCCTGCTGAAATCCCAGGGACCAAATCTTAAAACTTCCTGGAAGACTTAGTGTTTCAGAAGATATTTGAGGCCCACATTTATTTTTTAAGTGCTTTTTGTGTGATGGAACAGTATTTTGTAGTACCTTGGAGCTTTTTGAGGTCTTAACAGATATTAAAGGCATACTCTTGGTTTTGTGTCAAGACCGAATTTTCCTGAATGTGTCACTGATTTGAACTGTGTTTGGAAGTCATTTCATAAGTTAAGCATAGTATGCTGTCTACAGAGGCTGAGAATTTTCAAAACACTTAAATCCAGTATCTTTTTAACAGGCTGTCTCTCAATTAGTAGTTTATTTATTTCTGCCCTCTTGTATTTCACTGTGAGCAGCAGAAAGAAATTAGATATACCTCCAATACTCAGGAGAGGTTGGCTAGAGGTCCAATTCATTAGATGTGTTTTTTGCTTTCCCAGTAGCTTCAGAGAACAAACAACTTTTTCCAGTTTCAATAACATGCTTCTCACTTCCTTCTTTCTTTTTTATCTACATTTTTTATCGGTGCATTGTAGTTGCACATAATGGTGGAATTTGTTGTTATGTATTATTACATGTACACAATATAACAATATAATTTGGTGAATATGCCTCCCCAGCAATTTACCCATCCTAACATCCTCCCATCCCCTTTTTTTCTCTACTGTACTGATCTCCCTTTGCTTTTCACGTGATGACTTCTATCTTTCTTTTCTTTTTTTTATCTCTCTCTACCTTCCACATATGAGGGAAAACATATGATCCCTGACCTTCTGAATTTCACTTATTTTGCTTCACATAATGAATGGTCTCAAGTTCCATCCACTTTGCTGAAATTGACATAATTTCATTTTTCTTTATGACTGAATAAAACTCCATTGTGTATATATACCACGTTATTTTTATCCACTTATCTGTTGGCTGGTTCCATAGTTTGGCTATTGTAAATTGTGCTGCTATAAACATGGGCATGCATGTATCACTATAATATACTAACTAATTCTTTAGGTTAAATACTGAGGAGTGGTATAGCCAGGTCACACTGTGGTTCCATTTCTAGTCTTTTGAAGAAACTCCATACCGATTTCCATAGTAGTTGTATTGATTTACTATTCCACTAACAGTGTAAATGTGTTCATTTTTCTCCACATCCTCTCTGGCGTTTATTACTGTTTGTATTCTTGATAAATTCCATTCTGGCTGGTATGAGATGAAATCTCAGTGTAGTTTGATTTGTATTTCCCTAATTGCTAATGCTGTTGAACATGTTTCATACATGTTGTGGCTGTTTTTATTTCTTTTTTTGAGAAGTGTCTAATTATTAGCCCATTTTTTAGTAGGGTTTTTTGGTGAAGTTTTTTGAGTTCTTTATATATTCAAGACATTAATCCTCTTGTCAAAAGGGTAGCTAGCAAAGATTTTGTCCCATTCTGTAGGTTCTCTCTTAACATTCGTAATTAGTTCCATTGCTGTGCAAAAGATTTTTAATATGATGCCATCCCATTTATTAACTTTTGGCCTTATTTCCTGAGCTTTAGGGATCCTATTGAGAAAATTATTGCCTATGCTTATATGCTGGCATGTTTACCATGTATTTTCTTCTAGTAGTTGCATAGTTTCTCATCTAATACCAAGGTCTTTTATCCATTTTGAGTTGATTGTGTGTGTGTGTGTGTGTGTGTGTGTGTGTGTGTAGAGTGAGAGAAAAAGTTCTAATCTCATTTTTCTACATATGGTTAACCAGTTTTCCCAGCACTATTTGCTATAGAGGCTGTCTTTTCTCCTATGCTTTTGGCACCTTTGTCAAGGATCAGATGACTGTAGTTGTATGGATTTGTCTATGGGTCTTCTATTCTGTACCATTGGTCTATGTGTCTGTTTTTTTATGCCAGTATCATGAAGGTTTTGTTACTATAGCTCTGTTGTATAACGTGAAAAGTCAGGTATTACAATGCCTCCTAGCATTGCACTTTTGATTAGAATTGCTTTGACTATTCTGGGTCTTTATTTTTCCAAATGAATTTTTAGGACTATTTTTTCTTGTTCAGTGAAGAATGTCATTGGTGTTTTTCTGGGGATTGCATTGAATCTGTATGTTGCTTTTGATAATATGATATTAATTAACAATATTAATCCTACCTATCCATGAGCATGGGAGATCTTTCCAGCTTCCTGTGTCTTCTTAATTTCTTTCTTCAATGTTCTATAGTTTTCATTGTAGAGGTCTTTTACCTTCTTGGCTAGATTTTTTCCTAGGTATTTTATTTCATTTTTTGAGGATATTATGAATAGAATTGTTTCTATGATTGCTTTCTTAGCATCCTCACTTCCATATGACCTGTCACCACCTGTCCTTAAAAACTCTACTTCTACTGAAAGTCTGTTCAAGGCAATTTAAGATTTCTCTAACATGCTCTTTAATTTCTTTCCAAACTCTGCTCACTGATTTTTTTCAAAGCCACTTTTATATTTTTATGTATTTGAGACAGTGGCACCACACTTTCAGGACTCAAATTCTGCACTGTTTATCTTTTGCTGCATAACAACAGATGCTCGATTGCCACTTTTACACAATATTGTATTGCAGGTTCTACCTGGTGCAGTAGGAATTAAAAAAGACAAAGACAATATGTTTGTGTATACAATTCACACACACACACACACACACACACACACACACACACAGGAAAATGAAAAGGCACATAGCAATGTAGTTACATAGTGATTAGGACAGTGTGGTTTTGGTGCAAGACAGTCAATTAGATCTGTGGAATGGACAAGCACACATATAATTCTGTGATTTATGACAAAGAGAAAGAGGCAGAAAAAGGGTTGCCTTTTCAGTCAATTTATCAGAGTCAATTGCAAATCTCTGTGGAAAAACAAAAGATTTTGATCCCTAGTCTCACACAATTGACCCAAACTTAGTTTGGATGTATTACACATCTAATGTGAATGTTAATAATAAATAACATGTAGTTGGCATCCGTCATCTAATGGAGGCTTTCTCCTCTTTGAGTTATCAATTCAGAGGCCTTGGCATTGGTCCTAGGGTTGTGGGAGGTGTTGCAGTGACTCTAGATGTGGAGAGTGAGAAAATCATCTATGGCCAGGAGTGTGGTATCATCTGCTGTGCTTGCCTTAGCTTTGAAGTCCTCTCTGGTAAAATCAGATGCAGTGGTGTAGGCAGAGGCTAGGAGGACTATGGAGCTGGCCCCTGTATTAACGGAAGTTGTGGTGTTCAGTGTGTGAATTCCACTGAAGGTGATTCCAAGGCTGCCACAGATATTGGGGCAGTTGAAGTGGAAGCAGACTTTCTACACATAGCAGGTGGTGTTGAGTGGCTATTATTAAGGCTATGGTGGTAGTCATTGAGAAATATAGTTTTCTGGTGCCTTGGTTGTTACACAAGTTCCCTGAGCTGCAGTAGCCATTGAACTAGTTGTGATAACTGACAGAGAGTTCACTTTGGTTATAGAACCATTGATAGTGACTAAATTAGTAGTAGCTCCAGGGATAGAAATGATTGTACTGGTTGGAGATCAGTTGTAATGTCCTCAATGCCCTGTTGACCTTGTCAAGATTTTGGTTTATGAGAATGTGATTTGTAGGGTACTGCTTGTTTATGAGGTAGAAATTTACCAGCTAGGAACATATGGATTTGGTGCAAAAGCTGCTATTGTCGTGTGATACTTTCATTGGTATTCATGTAAAATGGCACTACTTTTATTATTATGATTATCTCCTTCTTGAGAGCAATGAAATTTTAAGAATTAATCAGAGTTAAAATGAAAATATTGTGTTAAAGGAATAATGCTGTCTTTTGTAAATAAGTCGTGAAATCAGGCTGATGGATTATGAAAGGAATCTGGGTCAATCTATTAACAACCTTATCGAATTTGCTAAGTAATTCAGTACATTTTGAAATCTAATTTAGAGAAGTCAGTTTGAATTAGCAAAGCCAATTTGAATTGGTAGAATTTTACTACTGTGTCCAAGGAAGTGTGCAATTTATTTTTAGTCTTTACATTGCAAATTGATTATAAGGTATTTATATCATCTACATATGACAGACCAAATAGAGTGGAAAAGAGGTTATTATCATAAGACCATGTAAGTATATGAACCTCAAAGTTAATATTGTGGTCTAATCCTAATGTAATCAGAAGTCATTTATTTAGAAGTCAGTTCAAGTCTCTTAATTACAACAAACAAAATGTAATGATTGCTTTTCAGTTGAGTCAAAGCCTTGTATGAGATTACAATGTTGTGGCAACAATTCTCTATAAAACAAAGGAAGAAAAGAACAAAACTTGAAGAATGGAGAATGTCTACATGAATTTGCACATATTGTTGAAGAGTAATTGAATCTGTAGAAATTGTGAAAACTATGTCATTTTACAAAAATTGTGTGATACTAATCTACCATGTATAATTAAACTGGAGAATCATAAGAAAATTATTTGATGAGCCTTTCAGGTGATATTAAAAGACAAAATATAGTACTTAAACTTAAGTGACTCAATCTCAGAAAAGCAAATAATAATCTGGTTATATAATCTGATTCTGGCTATTTCTGTTTGTGAAACAACTTTGTACTTGATGTTTGAGTGGAAAATTGTTTATTGCTCTATGTTTTAAAGACAGAATCAAATGAAATAAAAGCAAACAAGGTTGAGATGTAAACCCTCCTAACAGTCTTGGAAGGATACTACCCACACAGGTGTTTGAGACTAACATGAGGGGAAGCATAGCTTTGCTAACTGTTATCACAATTTTAATCCTAGTCCTCCAAAACTGCTGAGATAATATCTCAAGTCTTTTTTATGTTTCTGTCCTACTATTCCTTTTGAAATATTTAACCTCAATTCTTGCTTTCAATCCTCTTTTTCTCTTCTACCACAGAAAAAGTATTCATGTTCTTATGATTCAGAAAGAAATAATTATTATCTAACTCAGTCCAGTTTGTAAGATCCCAGTACCATTTTTTTTCATTTTCAAAATCTATTTACATCTTATTTATTTCTCAATATTAAAGGATTCTAGTTTTCCAGAGTATGGAATCTTTACCCGAAACAAGTGAAAACAATCAGGATCAACCCATCAATGTTCAAACTTTCCATCTTGTCCTGATAACTCCTGTGAGTTTCCAAACAGAATTTTATAGTGTTTTGGTACTTGAATAATTTACTTCCTTGATCTTTTGGTAGTATTGAACAAATCAATGTATGGAAATATTCAAGGAAAAACTTGGAATAAATATTCTTTCATCTGCTTAAAATACACTGAACATTCTTAAAAGTAGTTTTATTTAACCAAAAACATAGAACTGTTTTATTGTCGTTTGTTTGACGTTGAACATGAGAATTACTTTATTTACCACTATTTCTGACCCTTCTGAGCATATTTTCAATTATGTGAAGCTTATTTAACCTGGCTATTATGATTTTTTATTTAAGTCAATTACCATTTTGACATATAAATGTATATTGTTACAAGCCAAGACACATGGTAGACACTGTGCCTGAGGAAATGTAGGTGCAAACATTCATCACTGTATTTGAAAATTGGTGATAGTAATTAGGGCAAAACAGTTCTTATACGGTAAACAGAGTTATCCTTGGAATTATATCTGTGTTTAAATACTGTCTACCACTTAGTAGCTATTTGACTTCAGAGAGGTCATTTAACCTCATCTGTGTAAAAAGGATAACATTTTCCCAGTCCAGAAATACAGGATATTGTTAGTTTTAAATGAGAATGTTTGTATGTGAAATACATTGTAGTTTGCAAAACTGAATAACAAATTAAAATCTATATTGAAATACAACTGCTTACCTTAAGTGAAAAATACTGATTGAAATAAAAAATATTGATAATAATAAAATAATCAATGAAAAATATTGATTATAACATTCAAATTCATATTTATACTATTTGTTGTAATAAAGTCCTTTTATTCATTAAAAAAGATTTAATAATTACTGGTTTTTAGGTCCTACATTCAGTAATGAAGATACATTGATTAATAATAATATCTTTGCTAATGAGAGATCAAATGAAAAGGAAGGCCTTTTTTCCCCCTGTGGACCCCTGTTAGTAGATCCAACATAATTCAACTGAGAAATTTCTTCTTGTAATATTCTTCAAAATCCACCACTTCTTCAAAGCAGATCTTGAGTTGGATGCCTGTTGGATAATCAATGATACAGTCAATGTGCCAGTAATAGAACAATACATAATGCTGTCCTTTCATGAGATTTGTGGTCATCATTTTTAAATCAGATAGGGCACATACACTCAAGACTGATACACTGATTTAACTCATAATGTGATTTGCTTTCTTTCCAAAATAAGTTTTCCATTTGCTTCAGAACAATAATCACTCTATTTCCCTTCATGAAGTTTAAAATTATAGTTTTGCTAGTTAGATATGGGGACATAGCCAAGGATGGTTTTGGGTGAATGAATTTTTGACCTTACACGTTCAAAATAATAAGTTGTTTTGTTGACCAACTTTCTGAGAAAAAGTTTTTGATTGGCATTAACTAGTCTCGGTATTTAGAATGCTTCTCCCTCCTGATATCTACTTGCATAATAATATTTGTGGAAAAAATTATCTTCTGTTAATGTTGTATGTTTACTTATGTTTTAAATATTTTTCCCATGTTAACACAAGGAGATTCTCTCTTAGTTAAAGAGAACAAATTTAATTTTGTTAATAACATAATTATAATTTATAACTTATGGTTTTATTTTGAATCTTCTTAATGTCATGATACCCTGGGACTTGGTGTTTGACCTGTTCTGTATCAACAATCACTCTGTTGGTGACTGCATCTGATCTCATAGGTTTAAATGTCATTTCCATGCCATGAACTCTTAAGTATATCACCTCATTGTTCTTGACTTGTCCCTTATAGACTGTCATATCTGTTTGCTTGATATTGCCATTTAAATCACCGCATAGACATCGCAAATTTCATAGTTCAAAATGGAACTCCTAATTTTCCTTACTCCATAATCAATACTGTAGGCTTCTCCATTCTCTCTTTTTTTTTCAGTTCCAAAACTTTAATCACTGTGATCTTCTTTTTTTCTTACCTTTCATACCTAGTCCTTCCTGATATCCTTCAAAAAATATATGGGATTCCAACTTTTTCCACTCCTACTGCAAGTCATCATCTCTCGCCTGGCTTATTTTAATGACCTTTTTACTGATCTTTGTCAAATGAAGGCCTCATAGCAAGCGGTTGATGGTTTTAGGCCCAATCATCCCAAGAAATTTGCTACTGACCCTTTATGACTTTCTCAAAATAGCTTTTGGGATATAAAATACACTGTAAGATCTCTATAGACAAATATCTGTACATGGAATGTGTACTGCCTGCTTTTGTTCCACATCTAGGAATTTGAATTTATCCCATGGAAAGAATTGTGTGTCTCAGCAATGTGTATCACAGAACTGTTTATAAAAGAAAATAAGAAAAAGGGTGGGTGGGTGGGTGGGTAGGAGGGAAATCTATTTGCCCCCAATAAGGAATTATTTGCCGGAGTCCAGTCCTAGCAGCAGTCAGGGGTCCTAGGTGGATGGGAGGTGTCGGCACAGTGGAGAAACAGCAGACAGAGACACCAAGTGTTCTGAGGCTGAATCTGATTCTTTATTGCTCACAGAATCTTTTTGTATGTTTTTTCTTTGGTATTGATTACATCATTTCATGGTTAATACAATGAAATCTTAAGTAAAAAATCTTCAAGAGTATAATTAATGATCTTATTCAGGAAATGTTCTTACTGTATGATAGCTTAAAAAAAAAAAAAAAAAAAAAAAAACAGTTCCCAGCAAGGTAGAGGGCACCATGCTCCGTTTAGTTTTAATTTCCTTGAAAGAATACGTCATTAAGTTTCTATAGAAGTTACCCTTTCCAAGAACTCTAATGTTAGTTATTAACAGTGGAAAGTTTTTGTTATTACAACAGAGAATAGAGGAATCAGCTTATAGTTAATATTTATTCTATTTCATGTACTCAATGGCAGACTAAAACTCTATTTTGATCTTTAAAGAACTAGACATAGGAAGAATACAAATTATACTTATGATTAACCTATTTATATTTTATTAAGTGAGAAAAATATCCTTAAACTTAATCATAAACACTAAGAAAGCAATGAAGACCAAACACCACATCAAAGCTCAGAGGAATACACTCTCATATATAACTTTTAAAGAATTTGTACACTAAAAGAAATCACAGGCTCCTTACAAATTTGAGCAGGTCATAATTGCTTATTTATGATTTCATATAAGTATTAATATTAAACTTTATTGTATGTTATTTTGTGTCCCAACACCATGAAATCTCCCCAGTATTCTCTATAATCTGAATCTAAGGATATATTGATTATTAGTATTAAAAGTAACTGCACATGGAGACATGCCACGCCTATGGCCCCCAAAAGGGAGGATGATTTTTCAACAGAATGGTTCTAGTGTTGAATTCTGTACTCCAACAGAACCGTGTCAAGTGTTGGAGTGGTAGGATATAGATGTGGCAATTATTTACATAAATTTTACTGAAATAATGACATGAAGGCTTCATGCATAATACTGTCTAATGATATGGAAATTTTCCCTATACATGGAGAAAATGACCTATAGCAGCATTTCCCCCACTCTGGGTGGAAGGACAATTTTGTTTTTGTTTTCTGGTTTTTATAAAATTTCAAAATAAACTTGGATCACTCTTCTAATAATATTTAAAAATTAAAATATAAGTGATACAAAAATGATAATTTTAGTTTAATAGTTATTTAAAATTGCTTCATTCAAAGATTAATTTGCTTTCAGAAAGTTTTATTGAAGGTTGGCAATTACTTTTGAGAAACTTGAAAAGTATATTGATAAAATGTGGGTAAAAGTTTCCTGGTTCTAAAAATATATCACATTCAAATTGATGATAGGGGCTACTGAAAAATATTTATCAAATAACAAAATGCTTTATTGAGTTTGAACAATATCTGAAAGAAAAGATAAAAATAATTCCTAATTAACATAAAATATTTCCTTATGCTTTTATAGTACTTATCTAAGTACTTATCTAATTTCTTCTAGAGATTTCAGTATCTATAATATAGTTATTTCTCTCCTCTTAGAACAGTAAGATATTTAGGTAAAATTATGATACTTAAGTGCATGTTAGTATTTTATAAGTCTATTAATTAGGAGATACCAGTAAAATTTATAATTATAAAGCAATACAGATTCTTTTATTTCCATCCCTGAAAAAAATTAACAACTTATAATATGTTTTTATGTGTATTTTATTCCTCACCATTTTCATCCTACCCACCTCAAATAAAATATTTTAATGCTTTCAATAATTGCTTATTTATTGAAGAACTTATGACTTTCTAATAATAATAGATTTTTCAAATGCAGAAAGTAGTAAATTCTCATTATTTATTCAATATTAACTACTATTTTTATTTGGAAAGCATTCTGTAACCTATATAAAACAATCATGGAAAACTGAACTAGTTATTTGCCTTTTTCTCCAGGAAGTTAGTCCCTGATGCAATTACACCATATTAAAAACAATTCTTATTTACTGATCTTCTTTTTACAAGATGGAAAGGCTATTTAAAACCTAGAGTGAGGTTGAGCATCAGTGCTGGTAGGGGTCAGACACCTTGACCAGAGTCATACGCACTCGCATTTGGTCATTTGTTCCCCTGCCTGTCATTGGTGTCATCTCAGACAAACGGCTTACCTTTTCCAGGCCTTGATTTTCTCTGTAAATTAGGAATAACAATGATTCTTATTGCACAAGGATGTTGTAAGGACAATATATGTGAGGTAGTTAACACAGTGCCGGCACAGTGAGTGCTATAGAGTCATTACTATTGTCATTTACAGTAGTAGTTCCAGAAGTAACATCAATGTCTATTCATATGTTCTATTATTAAGGTTTGGAGAAGAGCAGAACCTTGAAATAATGCCTCTTTCCACAAATAAATATAAAAAGTATATTGATAAAGGAAATAGAAGATTAAGGTAGATTTCGTTATGTACTGTACATTAACATATAGTTCATATAGTTGAAGTTCTTTATGGCATTTCTTCGAGTGATTCATTTATAAGGTATCTTTTAAAAATGAGTTTGCCTAAGCAACTTAGCAAGGCACTGTCTCAAAAAATAAAAAGGATGGGAATGTGACTCAGTGATTAAGAGCCCCTGGGTTCAATTCCTGGTACCAAAAAAAAAGTATCCAAAAGTAGTTCTGTATATACCAACAGAAAACTACAATAAATTATTTTGTGTGACACTAATCAATAGAGAATTTCAATGGCAGACAATTTCTTGGTTAATTGCAACGGTGCTACAATTTGTTTCCCTTGCAGGGTCCTTGGCGTCTGCAAGTCTTTTTTCAAACCGTTATTGGAACATTAACTGCAGACCTTATATTGAAATCGAGACTGTCATTTTGGTTTCAAAGAATTCATAATGGCTTCTACAAATTTCTTTACGTATTTTTTTCAGCATCACACAATTGAATTGTGAAGTAGGTATCAAGGATTGACGACCATTTCTATTAACAATGTTCCAGGCATAAGAGTCGAAGCTCGGAGTCGAAGCAGCTGCACAGGCTGAGCCCTGCGGCAGAACTGGCTGTACAATAGCTGTGGAAGGACGTCCACCCAGGACCAAGACACCGAGTCCCTGCAGCCTGGAAACCTGCCACCTGTTTTCCCGATGGTTACCTCCGCTGGCTAAGGAAGAGCCACATTACCCTACACAATTTTAACGTAGAAAGACACGTTTAGAAATAAAGTGGTATCAGCCTTCAGGATTGGAAGTAAGACTGCTGGGATTTCATTTCTTGCTGTGGTTTCTCTTTCCTTATTTCATTTTTTTCATTTGCATAGACTTTTTAAAGGAATTAAATGATAATCAATCTGAAGTGGTTAGCAGTGTGCCTGGAACATAACTAAGTAGTGAATACATGTTAACAGCTTTTATGATGATTATTACAATAGAGATTTTATTATAAAGGTTTGAGGAATATGTTCAAGATCCAGAGTAACAACAACAAAAAATTAGGTAATATTCAAGGATAGCATTATCATGCCCAAAGCATCATCCCAATGGAATGATAATTTTCTAATTCATTGAATAAGGCTTTCAGGTGGTGTTTAATGTACACAAGTTACCATAGTTTATTCAGGTATCAGAATGATGATTGTAGAATCTTGAGAGAATGCAATATATTTTTGTGAAGTCATGTAGCACTATTTATACTCCCAAGTTTACTTATTTTTTTTTAAGTCAAAGATCTTTGAGGTTATTGGAAAGTCAGTAACTCAGAGTGACTCTTCTAGTCACTCAAAATGTCATGAGGTTTATTCCCTTGAGCATAAGAATTATTCTCTTGCTTATTTTTCATAACTCATTGTCTCAACTTCAAAACGGATCACTTTTTTTACTCACTTGACAGACTTGTTCTAGTTATTTTTAATTAATAGACTTTAATAAATATTACATGTTTTACATGTTGTTTCTTCTATTTCTCAAAGTAATTCATGGCCGTGCTAGCACATTAGAAAATAAAAATTTGAAGTAGTAAAAAAAATTTACTTATTATCACATAGCTTTGACTTAGTAGGTTAACTAATTACATTTCATTTTTAATTGCTTTGATTATGTAAAATTATCATATATTTATACCCCAAACTTTACATGTACATTCAATTCTATTACACATTAACTCTCTATAAACATATTTTAATAACTTATAATGGTACCAGGATTTAGGACAGGTTCTTTTTCATTTTTCAATTAGTAGATTGTTTTTAATTTCTCATTAGTGTTACTATGATTTTTCTATTTCTTTTGCTTCTTTGCTGAGTAATTTGTACTAAAGTAGCTAAACTGTTCTTAAGCATAAGGTGGATTTCCAATACCCCAAATCTGAAGCCTTTGAGGTTATTATAGAGAACTTCAGAAACAATCAGTCATCTTGTTTCTGTTTAAAACAGAGGAGCCCTCTGTTTGATGATTTTTCTCATGACTTTGGTTTGAAGGAAGAAAAATATGTTATTTAGTATTAAAATGTAAGGATTTGAAATCTAGCATTTTTTTACCTATCGTGTTGAGCAAATAATGAGTTCTGTTTGAATTCTAAGGTTAAGATAGTTAAATAGGATAAAATCATGCTCTAAAAATTTTTGGTTATGCCTGGTTAAAAAATAAACTCCATTTATTTATAAATTATGCACATATATCATTTAAAATATACAGTTGTTCCTCCATATCCCTAGGTTTTTCACCTGTTATGAATAGAAAATATTAGAAAAAAGTTGCAGCTGTACTAAATGTGTAGAGACTGTCTTTTCTTATCATTATTTGTTAAAGAGTAGAGTATCACAACTATTTACATATGTTATATTAGGTAATATAAGTAATCTAGAGATGATTTTTTTTTTTTTTTTTTTTTTTTTTGGTGGTGCTGAGGATTGAACCCAGGGCCTTGTGCTTGCAAGGCAAGCACTCTACCAACTGAGCTATCTTCCCAGCCCAGGAAAAGGCATTTTTAATTTAAGAGTAATATTTAATTTAAGAGATCATGATTATTTAAAAAAAATTTGAATACTAATTCTTAAACAGGTTAACTTTTTTCACATATTTAGTTTATGCAGTCAAAATGATTAGCGTTTATACAGAATACATATCATAGATGGCATCATGTGGGTCTGGAAGAGAAAAAATCATAAATCTATTAAAAAGAACCATTTTAGCCTATAATTCCACCTACTCAAAAGGTAGAGGAAGGAGTATTACATGTTTGAGGTCAGTTTGGGTTACTTAGTGAGACCCTGTCTCAAAATAAAATAAGGGTTGGGGATGTAGCTTAGTGGTAGAAAACTTGCCTAGCAAAGCATCAGGCCCTGGATTCAATTCCCAGTTCCATGAATATTTTTGTTTTTAAAAAGTCTTTTTCAAATACTCTGGTATTATGTGCACAGATAAAGTGCTTAGTATCTTGGAAGTCGAAGGAATGAGTAAGTGGTTTTCCCCTTCAATTTTAACAGTTAGCTGACTCTTCATTTGATTAGGAAACCAAGAACATGTTCTGTTCCTCCTATTTTTATTTTCTTAGGAGAGAGAAAAAAATGAATAGCTGTGTGATTATTTAATATTTATATTTAAATATTTCCTACAGGAGAAATACAGTGATATTTGTTTGATAAGCATTTGTTCTTTCTATGTCTTTCTCTTACTAATGCACACACTTTTACATTGGAATTGGAGACAGTGAATGGAAAGTCAATGGAATGTCAGTGATAAATACCTACCTAAAAGATGGCCCTGCAGTGGATGCATTCCTCTTTGTTGTCTTTACAACTGCTTCTCATGTAGCATTGGGAACCAAAGACCTTTGTTTTCTGTTTTGAGAGAAGATGGTGCCTCATTAGTGTAGAATTGGTAACTTTCAATTGTTTAGTTTAATAGTTTTCTTTCTTTTTATGGCAGTCTTGGAGATGCCTGGTTAGACTTGTCAGTGGTGGTCATTTTGTGTACCGACTTATAGACTAAGTTCCGGTAATTAATAATATTATTTTTGATTGAGGCTGTTTTTGTGCAATCTTTTTAGTTAGAAATAGCTTATTAGTATATCTAGAACTCTTTTGAATCTTACAAAGATGAGTGCTTTGGTGTAGACTTGAATGTTGAAGATTTTAAAAATTAGAACTACAGAGTGGTTTCACAAAACGGATATAGGGGATTTTGGTTAAGTTCTGACTTGAAGACTTCTTTGATGTTTGGATATTAGCTTGTCATAGTGCAGCTGGATGTATAAAGACTGTTTTTCTGGTTTTGGAAATTTAATTCCTCCTCAATGGTATTTTTCTCCACTGATGTGTGTTTTAAGATTCTCAAATTTGTCTGAAATAAAACAAACATCTTCTCTCAAAACAAATACAAGTAAGAAATTATATATGTGTGAAATTAAGTCATATTAGGTTGATTTAAAATTATTCATTAGTAAAAATAACTCTTTTTTTAAACTTCTTTCAGATTTTATTTCTATTTATTTTTAAAATTTTATTTATTTATTTTGGTGCTGTGGAATGAACCAGGGGAACTCTACCACTGAGCTACATCCCTGGCCCTTTTTAATTTTTATTTTGAGACAGGATCTTGCTAAGATGCTCAGGCTGGCCTAGATCTTGAGATTCTTCTCCTGAA
This sequence comes from Sciurus carolinensis, assembly GCF_902686445.1. NCBI lineage: Eukaryota > Metazoa > Chordata > Mammalia > Rodentia > Sciuridae > Sciurus > Sciurus carolinensis. The sequence continues at coordinate 84,543,825 of NC_062222.1, forward strand.
TTGCTGGGCTTATAGGTATGCACTACCCTTCTGTGAAACTACTTTTTACTAAAACTACTTTTTTATAAAACTACTTTTAAAAAAGACTGCTTATAAAGTACTAGGTTCACAGAAGAATTGAGTAGAAGGTATAAAGAGTCCCATATATCCGCGATGTATGTCCTCACACCAGCTCTTCCATTACTGCCAATATCTCACATTAAAATGGTACTTTGAAAATTGAAACAAAAAAAATTCAAAAATTGATAAAACAAAAAGTTGGTTCTTTGAAAAAATAAACAAAATTGATAAACCCTTAGCTACACTAACAAAGAGAAGGAGAGAGAAAACTAAAATTACTAAAATTTGTGATGAAAAAGGAAATATCATGACAGACACTATTGAAATATAAAACATAGTTAGAAACTACTTTGAAAATCTATACTCCAACAAAATAGAAAGTCTCGAAGACATCAACAGGTTTCTAGAGACATATGATTCACCCAAACTGAATCTGGAGGACATACGCAATTTAAATAGATCAATTTCAAGCAATGAAATAGAAGGATGTCATCAACAGTCTACCAACCCAGAAAAGTCCAGGACCAGATGAATTCTCAGCCAAATTCTACAAGACCTTCAAAGAAGAACTCATTCCAATACTTCTCAAAGTATTTCATGAAATAGAAGAGGAGGGAACTCTTCCAAACTCATTCTATGAAGCCAATAACACCCTGATACTAAATCCAGACAAAGACACATCAAGGAAAGAAAATATGAACATAGATGCAAAAATTCTTAACAAAATCTTAGCAAATCACACACAAAAACATATTAAAAAGATAGTGCACCACGATTAAGTGGGTTTCATCCCAGGGATGCAAGTTTGGTTCAACATCCAGAAATCTATAAACATAATTCAACACATCAACATGCTTAAACTTAAGAATCACAAGATTATTTCAATAGATAAAGAAAAAGCATTTGATAAAATATAGCACAGCTTCATGCTCAAAACACTAGAAAAATAGGGATAGTAGGAACATACCTCAACATTGTAAAGGCCATCTACGCTAAGTCCAAGGTCAATATCATTCTAAATGGAGAAAAACTAAAAGCATTCCCCCTAAAAGCTGGAATGAGGCAGGGATGCCCTCTTTCACCACTTCTATTCAACATCATTCTTGAAACTCTAGCCAGAGCATTTAGACAGACTAAAGAAATTAAAGGACTATGAATAGGAAAAGAAGAACTCAAACTATCCCTATTTGCTGATGACATGATTCTATATTTAGAGAAGCCAAAAAATTCCACCAGAAAACTTCTAGAATTCATAAATGAATTTGGTAATATAACAGGATATAAAATCAACACTCATAAATCTAATGCATTTTTAAATGTAAGTGATGAATCCTCTGAAAGAGAAATTACAAAAACTACCCCATTCACAATAACCTCGGGGGGAAAAAAAAAAAAAAACAACTTGGGAATCAGTCTAACAAAAGAGGTGAAAGACCTCTACAATGAGAACTACAGAACACTAAAGAAAGAAATTAAAGAAAACCTTAGAAGATGGAAAGATCACCCATGTTCTTGGGTAGGCAGAATTAATATTGCCAAAATGGCCATACTACCAAAAATGCTATACAGATTCAATGCAATTCCAATTAAAATCCCAATGACGTACCTTACAGAAATAGAGCAAGCAATCACAAAATTTATCTGGAAGAATAAGGGAACCAGAATAGCCAAAGCAGGAAGAGTGAAGCAGGTAGTATCGCAATACCAGACCTTAAATATACTACAGAGCAATAGTAAAAAGAAAACAAACAAACAAACAAAAAACCCCAAAAAAACCCTGCATGGTATTGGCATCAAAATAGGCAGGTAGACCAATGGTACAGGATAGAAGACACAAAGACATAACCACCTAAGTACAGTTATCTCAGTTGCCAAAAATTTACAATGGAGAAAAGATAGCCTCTTCAACAAATGGTGCTGGCAAAACTGGAAATCCATATGCAGCAAAACAAAATTAAACCCCTATCTCTCACCCTGAACAAAACTCAACTCAAAATGGATCAAGGACCTAGGAATTAGACCAGAGATCCTGCACCTAATAGAAAAAGCAGGTCCAAATCTTCATCATGTTGGCTTAGGACCAGACTTCTTTAACATAACTCCCAAAGCACAAGAAATAAAAGCAGGAATCAATAATTGGGATAGATTCAAAATAAAAAGGTGTTTCTCTTTTTCTCAGCAATGGAAACTATCAGCAATGTGAAGAGAGAACCTACAGAGTGGGAGAAAATCTTTGGCACACACACTTCAGATAGAGTACTAATCTCCAGAATCTATAAAGAACTCAAAAAACTTTGCACCAAGAATACAAATAACCCAATCAATAAATGGGCTAAGGAAATGAGCAGACACTTCACAGAAGGGGATCTACAAGCAATCAACAGATAAATGAAAAAATGTTCAGCATCTCTAGTAATAAGAGAAATTCAAATCAAAACTACCCTAAGATTCCATCTCACTCCAATTAGAATGTCTATTATCAGGAATACAAGCAACAATAGGTGTTGGCGAGGATGTGGGGGAAAAAGGTACACTCATACATTACTGGTGGGGTTGCAAATTTGTCCCGACCTGCAGGATTACAACGGGAACCTGGAAGATGGAGCGGGGATTGGGAGAGACAAGAGACACGAGAAATGGAGACAAGACAAAAGCCTGATCAAGTCTCATTTATTAGGGAAGTGAGTCCAGTTTATATTAAGTACAAAAGCCAATCAGAGGAAAGTAAGGAAGCATACTTGGCCAATCATAAAGTACCATGCAATCTAGCCTGATACACACATAGTGTTGTCTGACAGTTACGTGTGCAGGAGAGGCATGCCCCGCCGGTATTCGGCAGGTGCCATCTTAGCTCAACACGTGGCAAGGCGGGGGTGTCCCGGACGACTCTGGACAGGTCCCCCTTTTTTATTTTATAGAGCTGGAGTGACAATCCCTCGGGAACTGCGCCTGTCTTAGGTTGTTCGTGATAGAGCAACATCCTTACCCGTCATTGGATAATGAGACTCTAGCCCTCATTTCCTGTCTTAGGTTGGTATGAACTCTCATGAATCTTACCCGTCATTGACTGTCCAGTTCAGCTCACAGGGGTGATGGTCTATTAAGATCTAATATTGATCAGATGTTGCACCGTCACGATCCATCATCTCCAGTTGATGGTAATGAACCTGAATAGGTTTTGCCTGTATAGCCTCAATTTGAGCTTTAATGAAAGCCATGATCTTGTTGAATATCAAAGGACCTATAGATACGATGAGCAGCAAGCAAAGGAGGGGACCTAAGAAAGGAAGGAGATAGGGAAGGAGTCCACTGAATCCAGTCCATAGTGGATTATCCGCCAATGCTCGTCGGCATTTTTCTAGGTCTTCTTGCAGTTGTTTGATCTTGTTCTTAACGATTCCTGACTTGTTGGCATAGAAACAGCATTTCTCCTGTAAAGCCAAACAAATGCCTCCCTGTTTGGCAGTTAGAAGGTTTAAACCTCTCCTATTTTGTAGGACCACTTCTGCTAAGGAATCTACCTGATCTTGAAGATCTTGTATGGTGCTTGAGAGTATCTGTATGTCAGAGATCAATTGTTTGGATAATTTAGTATATTGAGTAAGAGAGACCCCCAAACCAGCAGTACCTGAGGCCACTGCTGTAGTCATTCCAAGTTCTGCAAGTAAAGGGATGAAAGTGACAGCGCGTTTAGCTTGCCCTGCAATGTGATCAATTGTTGGTATAGGAACAGGCTCATCTCCTGGAATAATGTCTACATCTAGGAGCAAGACAGCTAAGACACATAGTCCAGTCCAGTTGATAGGTAGTTGAGTAAAAGCCTTATTACCTCCACAAACAAATACAGTGCCATTAGGGGAGCACAATGGCTGTGAAAAATTGAATGTCTCGAAGCAATCACTAAATGTTATAGTCCCTACATATAAATCCCAGGTATTATTATAGCCAGGTGAGAAAAAGCAAGTAGTATTGGAAAACATGAATGGTTGTACCAAAAATGGTGGAGTCAGTAGACAATTTTTACTGGTGAAATTGGACCACGGTGTACTACGATAGGTTATATTTTCAGCAATTTTTCTAGTGAGGTTAGTAGCTGAGTCATTTCTATAATCAATTGAAATAGATAGTGGAACGGGATATCCTAGCTGCAGGCAAAGCCAACAATCTGCAGTCAAGGGAGAGTTGGACCGGTTAAGCAGAGCATGAGTGGCCTCAAGAATATCGTAAGTGGCAGGGTCTATCTCAGAAGATCTGTGTTTAGGTAATGCTAGTGGGTGATATAAGAGACTGGGATGGAGTTCCTCGTACATCCGTTGAATTTTTTCATGAACTTGTTTGGCTCTATTAGAGTCTTGGGGGCCTCCTCCGTCAGATACATGTTGAGGGGCCATAGTAAACCAGCAAACTGCTTTCCCTACTAAGTCTGCAGGACATGAGGCAACACTTAATTTTCCAGGGTTATTAGACCAATCCCCTCTAGCTGATCCTGGATGGGACCTTAATAAGGTGGTAGTAAAATAGATTTTATTCCGTGAGGAACAAGTTTGAGCTAAGGAATAACAGGAGCTATGGAAGGAAGTGTGAAAGGTTGTGCAAGGACAGGGTGCAGGTTTGCCATTAACTGCAGGATTAATTTGTGGTATTCTACCACTGAGTATGTTTCTCCCAAAACGCAATGTGAGTGCCGCAATCTACGCGTAAGCGTTGCGGGTGATTGGGGTCTGCTGGCTTGTTATTTAATATATATCCTCCCTCACACTTACATGGTTTGTTTTTGAGCTCCAGTAAATACTCACAAGCCTTAGCAGGGTCCCCAAACCCTACATGACTGTAGGAGAGCAGTGAACAGGCAGCCATTATCCAGAGAAGCAATGTTTTGTCCATACCTGTGAAAGGAGAAGAAAAGACTCTCAGGGATGATTTTTGTCCCTGAAGGAGGTAGCTTCATTAATTTGGTGTACAAGGCGCTCTGGCAGCCATCTGGCTACATCAGCTTTTTGAGAGAAGATGCAGACTGAGCCTCGACCCCAGATCAAGATGGATCTGGACCATGCCATGAACCATCCAATGGATCTTTCCATTTTACCATGCAAATGCTTTTGAGATTCCGGGTGCCAGAAACGATCAGCGGCAGATTACCCATGATCATCCATTTTTAAAAAATTGAGAATGAGTAAAGCATGACTGAGTATATTACGGGGAGAACCCTTGATTGGGTACCATTCCCCCTTTTTTATTTTATTAATAGTAGTTTTAAGGGAAAGATGTGCTCTTTTGACTATTCCGTGGCCTTGAGGATTATAAGGGATTTCAGTGACATGTTGAATTTGTAATTTGTCACAAAATTTTTGGAGGGCTTTGGCTGTATATTCAGGTCCGTTATCTGTTTTAATTTGTTTAGGTATGCCCAAGACTGAAAAGCAATGTAATAAATGGGCAATTACGTGTTTTGTTGTTTCTCCAGTCTGAAGAGTAGCCATTATAAATTCACTAAACGTATCTATGCAAACATGAATGTACTTTAGATTGCCAAATTCTGAGAAGTGAGTAACATCCATTTGCTATATCATGTTAGGAACAAGGCCTTTAGGATTAACTCCTAGATGTGGAACCGGTAGATGAGTAGCACACGTGATACAGCCTTTTACTATTTGTCTTGCTTGTTCCCTAGTGATTTTATAGAGTAACCTAAAAGAGCAGGCATTTAAATGGTGTAGGTTATGAGTGTTTTGAGCTTGCCTAATATTATCTGAAAAGGCTACTGCAACCACTTTGGTGGCTGTGTTAGCAATTTTATTGCCTTTGATCAATGGCCCTGGAAGGCCAGAGTGAGCTCTAATGTGTCCAATAAATAAAGGATCCCCTCTGTTATGGATGAGGGTCTGGCATTGAAGGAATAGTGATGCTGTTTTAGAAACATGTTCGATCTGAGGGACAGTTTCAAGGAGTGGCACCGAGTGTGCTAGGTAGGCACTGTCTGTGTAGATATTAAGGGGTTGATTGTGAAAGGCAGATAAAGCTGCAATAATAGCCTGTAATTCGACAAGTTGGGCAGATGTGCATTTTGTCTGGAAAGTGATAGTTTTATTAAGGAAAGTGTAAGCAGCTGTTCCTGTGGATGACCCATCAGTGAAGACTACAAGAGCATTGTATAAGGGCTCCCTTCTGATAATATGAGGGAACACAAAAGGATGTAGTTTGCAAAATTGAACTAATTTATTTGGTGGATAATGATTATCTATATCACCTGTGAATGAAGCACAAGGTATAGGCCACATGTCAGTATTTTGTAATAGCCAATTGACCTGAGGTCGGGTGAAGGGTTGAATAATTTTATATGGTTCTATTCCAAAATATGTTCTAGAATCTTCTCTCCCCATGATAATCAGATCAGCTACTGCATCATAATAAGGCAATAGCATCTTTTTGGGTGAGGAAGGAAGATGGATTCACATAATAGGGTTATCTTGCCAGAAAAGACCCATTGGGGTGATAGAAGTATTAAATTGAGTGTCAAGGGGTGAGAATAATCAATATTGATAACAAATTGACCTGCAATAGCATCCTCCACCTTTTTAAGAGCGACTAATGCATCAGGAGATATAGCCCTGGATGATTGTGGGTTAGGGTCCCCTTTTAATATCTTGAACAATGGTTTTAATTTCCCTGTGGTTAATTTAAGGTATGGTCGAAGCCAATTTATATCACCAAGAAGTTTTTGAAAGTCATTAAGGGTCTTTAAATGATCTCTCCTGATGGTTGCCTTTTGATTAATGAACCTAGGACCATTGAGCAAAAAGCCTAGGTAAGTATAAGGGTCTTGTATCTGAACATTTTCTGGAGCAATTTGTAACCCTGCTGCAGTCAACTGCTGTTTAAGCTTTGTGAGGCATAGTAATACCTGTTCTTCTGTTGTCCTGCTACGAGTATATCATCCATTTAATGAATAATATACATCTGTTTCCAAGAATTTCTAGTAGGTTGTAAGGCACGAGCAACAAATTTTTGGCACAAGGTTGAACTGTTAGCCATCCCTTGTGGCAATACTTTCCACTGATATTTTTTTTCATAGGTTCCCTAAAATTTATTGATGGTAGACTAAAAGCAAATCTTTTTTGATTATTTACATGTACAGGGATGGTGAAAAAAACAATTTTTGAGGTCAATAATTACCTTAAAATATCCTTGAGGGATGGCTACTGGAGATGGCAGCCCTGGTTGTAGGGTTCCCATGAGCACCATAGTGACATTGACAGCCCTTAAGTCCTGTAGTAATCTCCATTTACCAGATTTTTTCTTAATTATAAATATAGGAGTATTCCAAGGAGAGTTACTCTCTATGATATGTCCAGCTGTTAGTTGTTTCTGCACTAACATTTGAGCAGCTTCAAGTTTTTTAGAAATTTGCGGCCATTGATCAACCCAAACTGGTTCATTTGATTTCCAAGTTATTGGATCTGCACACAGTTGGGGTGCAGGCATGTCAATGGCCGAAATAAAAAATTTCCCAAGCCTTTTCTGTTTATCTGTCGCACATTGGGAATGGGATGTAAAATACCATTTTTGGCCTTTCCCAGCCCTTTGCCTGGTGTATATCCCTGAGATAGCATTTGAGCAGCAACCATTTCATTGGGGCTGCACATGATTACTTTCATCTGCGAGAATAGGTCTCTTCCCCATAAATTAACAGGTAAATGAGGTATGATATAAGGCTTGATGAGACCCGTATTGTTTTCTTTGTTTCTCCAAGTGAGGTATTTAGAACTCTGCTTGGGATTTGTACTTTGGCCAATACCCTGAAGATTGGTTACAGTTTCTGTGGTAGGCCAAGAAGAAGGCCAATCCTTTTGTTTAATTACAGTTACATTTGCTCCAGTATCTATCAGACCTTTAAATGATTTGCCATCTAGTCATAAGTTCAAAGAAGGTTTTTGATCAGTTATGTGTTGTACCCAATATACTTTAGAGGATCCAAAACCTCCATTTCCTCTCCTAAGATTTTGAACTGGGTGTTTGGTTGGAACCAATGATAACAGTATCAATTGTGTTATTCTTTCTCCCTGAGTAACAGTAACAATGTTGTTCTCTGTTTTAGCCATGATCTTAATTTCTCCCAGGAAATCTTGATCTACAACTCCTGGGAGTACTTGTAAACCTTTCATGGTGGAACTACTTCTTCCTAAAATTAGGCCAAAATAACCTGGGGGCAATGGGCCAAGAATTCCAGCACTCAAGGCTTGAGGGCCCATTTCAGGGGTTAATATGACATAGGAGGTGGAACTGAGGTCCAATCCTGCGCTTACTGGGGTTGATCTACTGAGGTCTGAAATGGATTGTTTTTGTTGCTGTTGCTGCTGGCTGGAACAAAGATGATTGCCCCATATGCTTTTTTCGGGGCCTGAGGTTGGCCCCTCCTCCCGTTTCCATGCTGTGGTGGGAGGGGATTTCCTTGATCGTCTCTTTTGGACTTGCACTCATTAGCTCAATGTTTTCCTCTTTTGCATCTAGGGCAGAGACCAGGTGTCTTGGTCTTAAGAGTTTTTTGTAAGTCCAATCTGCAATCTTTGGTAAAGTGTTCGCCCTTACCGCATTCAAAGCAGACCCTCTTGTCTTTGTCTTTATTATTAAGAAAGTCTCTCACTGTTTGCCCACTAAAAGCAGCTGCTATTGCTAAGCCCCGTTGGTAAGAAGGTCCTATATCTGAGCACAAACGAGTATATCCGGTTAAATCAGTTTTCTTTCTGTATGGTCTTATAGCGGCTTGGCATGAGGGATTGGCATTTTCATAAGCAAGCTGCATGACATAGTTCAGACCTGCATCTGAACTGCCAAAAATGCGACCAGCTGTTGTTATAAGTCTATGAACAAAATCAACAAAGGGCTCATTGGGGCCTTGTTTGACTCCTGTAAGGGACATGCTGATGTCTCCCTTAACAGGCAATTTTCTCCAGGCCTTAGTGGCTGCCGCCTGTATCTGAGCATACGCTCTACGGTCGTACTGCATCTAAATGTCTGAGGTCTCAAAATTATCCACTCCAGTGAGCATATCAAAAGTCCACCCATTTCCCGCCTGTTGATTTCTTTTAGCTGTCTCTTAGCAATTTTCAAAATATTCAGACTTCCAGAGCAAGAAGTCACCTCCAGCCAGGGTGGCTCTGACTAAAGTATTCCAATCCTGTGGTGTTAACCAATTTTTTGCTATGGAATCTAAAATAGCAAGGGTGTACGGCGCTGCAGCCCCGTACTGAGAAATAGCAGTTTTTAATTCTTTTATGACAGTAAAATCAAAGCCAGTGTGGTGCCTCCAGGGTTGTCCCTGATTATCCTTTGTTTCAGTAACAGGGAAAGCACTTAGAGGAGGGGGTTTAAAATCTCCGTTGATTAAAGGAACTCCTCCTCTTGGACACCGTTGTTCAGGTTGAATTTGAGTGCAAATATCCCTTTTAAATCCATCAGGACTGGGCGCTGACTCATTGCCTGTCTTTAATTTTTGTAGCCTGGTAATCAGAGCTTGATATTGTTCCTCTAGTTTTATTTGTTCCTCCAAATGTTTAATTTTCTCTTTGAGGTCCTCCTTTGGATCTATTACCACCATTGCCATAGGAGCAGAGGGCGTGCTATAGGGAGGTGGATGTGATAATACGGACTGTCCTTGTTTAGGCGGGCAGTCGGGATAATGATATTTTGAGGCTTCCTCATTTATGAGGTCCCAATTAACTTCCTCATTGTCTATTTTACTCTCCTTTGAAGGGTCTTTAAAATGAGTCAATGAAGGATAAATTTTAGGCGGAGCTTCGTTCTGATGTTGAGTTTTTCTTTTTAACATCTGTGCTGCCTGCACCTGGAAAAGGACTTGTAACTTCCTCATCTTCACTCTCAAGAGAAAGTAAAATCTACCTCCTCCTTATCCTCGGAGGACTTTCCCCGAAGATCCTGCTTTGATGCTGTTTTTAAAATGTCCTCTGTCTGAGAAACAGCTGCTGCTATATCAGAATTGTTTGTTGTGTACTCTAAAAGATCCTTTATGAGACTCCAGTAAGCAAAAATTGTAACAGGAATCTTATCTGGACCAAATGCTCTATGAAAGTCCTTCAAGGCAGCTCCCACTCTAGCCCAGCTTCTTAGATTAATGTTTCCTTCTTGTGGGAACCATGAGCAGGTGTCCTTGATAAGGTCAAAACACTTAAAAAGCTCATTACTTTTAACTTTTATTCCCCGTGTCTTTAAGGCTTCTTTTAATTGCTTAACAAAACTTTTATGCCTACTTAATTCTTGTCCCATAATTAGGCATTACTGTACCTTTAAGAGCGACGCGGCAGGTTCACGTGGCGATCTTTCTTGAACTAACTTCCACTTCGTTTCGTGGACCGATTAAACGCCTCTTCCCTCGCCAATTCCCCTGTGTCCAGGCCCCACGTTGGGTGCCAATTTGTCCCGACCTGCAGGACTACAATGGGAACCTGGAAGGGAGAGCGGGGATCGGGAGAGACAAGAGACAGGAGAAACGGAGACAAGACAAAAGCCTGATCAAGTCTCGTTTATTAGGGAAGTGAGTCCAGTTTATATTAAGTACAAAAGCCAATCAGAGGAAAGTAAGGAAGCATACTTGGCCAATCATAAAGCACCACGCAATCTAGCCTGATACACACATAGTATTGTCTGACAATTACGTGTGCAGGAGAGGCACGCCCCGCCGGTATTCGGCAGGTGCCATCTTAGCTCAACATGTGGCAAGGCGGGGGTGTCCCTGACGGCTCCGGACACAAATTGGTGCAGCCGCTCTGGAAAGCAGTATGGAGATTCCTTAAAAAACTTAGAATGGAACCACCATTTGACCCAGCTATCCCACTCCTTGGCCTATACCCAAAGGACTTAAAATTAACATAGCACAGTAATGCAGCCACATCAATGTTTATAGCAGCTCAATTCACAATAGTTAGATTGTGGAACCAACTTAGATGCCCTTCAATAGATAAATGGATAAAGAAACTGTGGTATATATACACAATGGAATAATATTCAGCCATGAAGAAGAATAAAATTATGACATTTGCAGGTAAATGAATGGAGTTAGAGAATATCGTGATAAGTGAAATAAGCCAATCTCAAAAAACCAAAGGCTGAATGATTTCTCTAATAAGTGGTTGATGATACATAATAGGGGTGAGGGGGAGGTAAGGGAAGAATAGAAGAAGGATGTTGTGTAGATGGAAATGAGGGGTGGGGAGGGAGTGGGGTAATGAAAGATATTAGAAAGAGACAAACATCATTATCCTATGTACATGTATAAGACACAAATGGTATAACTCTACTTCATGTACAACCAGAGAAATGATAGTTATACTTCATTTGTGTACAATGAATAAAAATTTAAAAAAAATGATACTTCGAACTTACACTGATGTCCAAAGTGTCCTTTAATGTTGTATATTCTATGGGTTTTGACAAATGTATCATGATACATGTTCACCATTATAATATCATATGGAATAATTTTACAGCCTTAAAATCCTATGTGCCCCACCTAGTCATGCCCTCTTCCCACCTGACCCATGGCAACCAATAATTCTTTTACTGTCTCTATTGTTTTGCCTTTTCCAGAATGTCATGTAATTGACATCATACAGTATGTAGTGTTTCCAGTTTGGCTTTTTTTTTTTTTTTTTTTTACTTAGTAATATACAATTAAGTTTCCTCCATCTATTTCCATACCTTGAAAGCTCATTCCTACCATTCATTCACCCATGGTAGGATATTTTGGTTGTTTTCAGGTTATGAATGGAGCTGCTATAAATACCAGTGTGTAAGTTTTTGTGTGGACTTAAGTTTGTTTGAAAATACAAAATAACCAAATTTCATGAAAAATTTTTTAAAGCAACAAAGCATGCATTATCCTTGTGGAAACACAGTGATCCACCCACTGTACTTGGCAACCTCACTTACTGCTGGAGTATGGAGTATGAGTGAGAAGTATTAGGAAATAGAACCTCATAGATGGAGTAGAAGCAGAGTCTAGATACTTGAAATGCCATATATATGTGTGTGTATACACATATATATGTATTTTCACCATTCTTTCTTGTTTCCACATATACAAGATGAAGATCAATAGTAAATTAGTTCAAGAGATTATGGTGAAGATTAAGAGGTTGACATGTCAAAGCATTTTTTTATTCTTAAAGTTTTACATTAATACTTACTATGTAACTTAACACTGAACTCTGAAGGACCCAAGGATTTTCAGATATGGGCGTTTTTTGGGACTGAGTAAACCAAGTGGTTGTTAAAAATCTCACTGGACTTTGAGGTTCTGAAGGTGGGGAGGAAACAGGCTGACTTCATGTTGTGAACCCCGGACAAATAATTGATGAGTGAATGACTACATGTGAATCTTCTGATCAGATTTATATTCCATGCTAAAGATTAATTTTATCTGGCATTACAAATCACCTCCACTAGCTTGGATACTTGTGTCTCAAGTACTTTTTTCGAGTCCAAAATAAGCAACTCATCAGTGTAATTTGTTTACATGTAAAAATAGCATCTCTTTTCCCTCCACACAGTCCCTCCATGGACACTTAGGTTGTTTGCATGTTTTGACTACTGTGAATAGTGCTGCAATGAACAAGAGAGTACAGCTATCTTTACAGTACTGTTTTTTTTCCATTGGGCATACACCCACAAGAGGGCTTTTTCGGTGATATGAGAGTTCTATTTTTACTTTCCTTCTCTCTTCCCATCCCCTCCCCTGCCTCCCTCCTCCTCCTTCTCCTCCTCCTCCTCTCCTCCTCCTCCTTGTTCCTCCTCTTCCTTCTCCTACTTTCTTCCTTCTCCTCCTCCTCCTCCTTCCTCCTTCTTTCTTCTTCTTCATTCTCCTCCTCCTCCTTCTCTTCTACTTCCTCCTCCTTTTTCTCCATCTTCTTTCTTCTTCCTTCTTCTCCTTCTCCTTTTTTCTTCTCTTTTTTCTGGTCCAGGGATTGAATTTAGGGCTGCTTTGCCATTGAGCTACATCCCCAGCCCTTTCTACCTGTCTATTTTTTGAAATTGCTGAGACTGGCCTCAACTTGTGATCCTGCTGTTTCAACCTCCCAAGATACTGGGATTATAGGTGCATGACAACTGTACCCAGTTATATTTAAAATTTTTTAGGAATCTCCATACTTTTTTTTCCACAATGGCTGCATCAACCAACAATGTACAAGGGTTTTCTTTTTGCCATACCCTTGCTAATATTTTTTTTTAATCCCTTGTCTTTTTGATAATTAACTGTCCTAACGTGTACAAGGTGGTATCTCATTACGGTTTTAATTTTCAACACCCTGATGGTTAGTGATGTTAATCATCTTTTCATATACTTGTCGATCACTTTTATGTCTTCTTTGGAGAAATGTCTTTTTATGCCCTTTGCCTATTTTTTTAGGCAGGTTGTTTTTCTGCTATTGAGTTTTGTGAGTTCTTTGTATATTTTGAATATTAATCACTCATCAGATATATGATTTGCAAATATTTTCTTCCAATTTGTAGACTTCCTTTTTATGATGTTGATTATTTTCTTCACTGTGTCAGAAGTTCCATTTACTTATTTTTGCTTTTATAGTCAGAGGTTTTGGTTTGATGCCCAAAAAGATGATTACCAAGGTCAATGTCAAGGAGTTTTTCCTTATGCATTCTTCCAGAAATTTTGTGGTTTCTGGTATTTATGTTTAGGTCTTTTATTTGTTCTGGGTTGGTTTTTGTGTGTGACATAAGATACAGGTTCAGTTTCATTCTTTTGTGTATGGATATCCAGTTTTCCCAGGGTTATTTGTGAAGAAGCTGTTTATTCCCCCCAATTATTCTCCTTAGTGTCCTTGTTGAAAATTAGTTGACTGTATATGCCTAGGTTTATTTCTGGGTTTTTATTCTATTCTACTGGACTATTTGTCTGTTTTTAAGAATCACAGAGTTCAAAGAAGGATTATATGGGTTCGGATTTCAGCAGTACTTGGGGAAAATTACTTCATTTCTCTTTCATAACAACATGTAATCCATGAGTACATTTTAAATGAACAAATACATCTAAACAAACAGAAGATTGACTAGCATATAATATATACTAACCATTGATTTTTTCCTTATTAAGCTTTTTCATTTCTCTATGATAATTTTTATAATAACTTATATATAGTAGGCAATACTTTTTAAATTAATGAAATAGATTTTACCACTTTCACATGTTACTTTGTTTTTCAAGAAATTTGGCATAGCAAATGAGGTGGAGTCATGCTACATTTCTGACTATGCATCTCTTCAGATTCTAGCATTTGAGTGAGAGAGCACATAAAATACAAAGGGGAATGAAGAGAAGGGTGGGGGAGGGGACTAGGAAGGACAGTAGAATTAATCAGACATAACTTTCCTATCTTTATATTTGAATACATGACCAGGGTAACTCTGCATCATGTATAACCACAAGAATGGGGTCCTAATTAGAATAAGTTATACTCCATGTATATATAATATGCCAAAATACATTCTACTGTCATGTATATCTAAAAATAGCAAATAAAGTAAAAGAAAAAAAGACTATAAATTACTACTAATCATAGAATATCTGTTCAAGGTCATAGTAACAGATTAGACAGGTGACCTATAAGCACTTCGTAAGTACTGAATTAATTATATTTTTCCTAGCATGATGTGTTAAATATGGACCTACTAATTTTCCTTGTAACATTTATTTAAGGGGAAAACTATATCATATCTTTAGACTTTGAATATTCATCTGTTTTTTTTTCTAGACTTAAGAACCTCTAATCTAGAAGCTTCCTTGTATAGCAGTGTGTGTGTGTTTGTGTGTATGTGTGTATTTGGATATGAATTGTGTTTGGACACGTGTGAGATTGTGACTTCCAGTCTGGAGGAAACTGATCATTAATGTTTAGAATCTTCATCAACTCCTGGAATTTTGTGATGTATTCATAGTTGTGTTCATCTGTAACTTTCCTGTGTCCAGAATTTGCTGTCGGAATGAATGTTCTTGACTATTTGAGCACTTAAATGTACTGTTCCTAAGAGTCACTTTGTGGTCCTCTAGATTGGAATACCATGGCTTAGTTTTTTTCCGATACCAGTTACTTAGTAAGTTTAAATGTTTCAGTGCCATTCTAGAGAAGTGGTTCTTAATCAGTATTAGATCATGGACCACTTTGAGAACTCGAGGAAACTGTGATCTCTGCCTATGGGTAAACCGTGTACTCAGATTCACACTGAATTTGCCGTGGAATGTCAAGGTTTCAAAGATCCCTGAGGCATCTTCATGGACTCATCTCAAGTTAAGACATTCAGTTGCATTCAATTGACTTTATTGTGCAAGAATCAAAAAATTAAACATGGTATGAATGTAAAAAGTAAGGGGAGAAGAAAAAGGATCTGAATATGAAAATCACATTTTCCTTTGAATGAAGACAAATGGCTAAAGGAGAGTTTGTGGTAGTCCTTTGGTTTCAGAAAAACCTACAAAAAACGATGGTTTAAAATTAGTTTACAATACATTTACAGTTCTCATATGCAAGCTTTTATTTAACCCCATGATTTTTCTTTTACCACTGTATTAGTGTTTATCAAATTGTTTCTGTTTAAATATTTTAAAATGGCAATGGGACTTACCTAATATTTACACAGACAACTGTCCTTTATATGATTCTTTATAAGTGGTAGAAAGTGGTTTGAATTCAGGAATCTAGATTTCATAGTTTTGAAGAAATGTGTTATTGAACAAGGATTATTCCAATAAAATCATTAATTATGTAATAATAATTTTTGATAAATAAAATATGTAACTATATATTAAGTTACTTTCATATTATTTCCTTTAATTTTTTTCATTTTATCTCTTTAAAGTTTTGTAAGTCAAATGTTTATCCATTTTATTATAATTTTCTTAATAGATATGCTATTAAATAATAACTAAATAACAATTTGTACATATGGTAGTTTTTTCTGTGTACATACAGTGTGTTTTCTGTGATATTTTGCAAAGTAGACCATATGCAAATAGATAGTATGATAATTAAGTTCTACTATCTGAAATTAAACATGTTTTGTTTGGCTCCCATTTTGTCCTTTCTACCTGTGATGATATACTTAACTCCCTTAGGCCTATTTTTTAAAAATTTATTTGAAATAGTAATAAAGCAGGCACCAAATGGTTGTGATAGAACTCAACTGACATAATTATGAAAAAATTCTTGTTGTTTAGTAACAACTTAAAGTTTGGTTAAAGATACATTTTAGTATTTATTAATTTTACTTTACTTTTCTGATATATTTTTCAGATTCATCAGCTTTTATAATTTTTCCACATATGCCTTCTCACTCAAGCCTTAAAGCAACCAAATTTGTGAAAAAATGAAAGCTCAGAGTGTAATGACTAGCCTAAGACTATTAGGCAAGAAGATGGAAGAAGCAACCTTTTCTGGCCTGTGCTAGTCCCATCAGACCACAGACCACTGTGTGGTATAAAACATGTAAAAACATGTAGACAGTTTAATGGACTGAAAAACTTTGTTGCAAATCTCTAAAATTTTGTATCTTTCCAAATTCTTTAATTATTTAGGTAAAATTCTGTATTTTATTAATATTTTATTTAACTTCCTAAAACTTGTCAACTACTTTAGACTCTGTCATTATCCATCAATCCAAAATAATGAGCAGTAACCTTTTTTATTACATTTATGAATGTGTTCTTTTAGTAGCTATGTGTTTTTCAAGCTAAGAATTGTAATTATTTCCCATTTTATCATAGAAGAAATATGTGATTCCTAATTTCATGAATATTTCCGGAAAGATATCTGAAATAAAGGAGTGCATGGGAATTATATAATTTCCTTTCACCCTTATCATACTAAAAATTAGAGTACAAGAACATTGTTAAAGAACTTAAAAAATTTAAAACTTATAGTCTAAATAACTTGATCTAAGAAAATTCATTTTTGAGATAAAAAATCATCAGAGTATTATATAGTATTTTACTCATTGTCATAGTTGTCTGTGAATAGGAATGAAATAAAACTAATAAATTTTAAGAGTGTTCCAGTTGTCAGAAAAAATGTTTGATAATAAAATTGAAAATTTCTTAATTTTATAAAGTGCTTTTATTTTTTACTTTTTGTTGAATCTAATTTATCAGTGCTATAGGTCTTCCAAATAAAACCATAATTAGCCTACTTTGCCTGCTCCCATAACACATAATTTATCCATTTTCAGAATTTTAGATTTTTGGATTGTATTGATAACTCCATGATTCTTGTTTGGATTGTTCATTTTTATCTTTTGCTCACTTACCTATATTGTCTTCTTTTATGTTTCTTTTATGCAACTGGTGAAGTAACTGGGACTGTGGTAGGCTCAGGGGTGTTGATGAACTTTGAGGAAGCTTCTGGAATGACTGTGGTGCTTGCTACTTGTTCATTGGTAGGAATTGGGGTAGGCTCAACAGTATTTTTGATATCATTGGCAGGGATAGTGGTTTTATCCTGAGATTTCTTTGGGGGAATTGCCATAAATGAAGAGTGTCGATATGGGTGATGTTGCACCATGGTAGGATGGTGGATATTTGGCAGGAGATGCCATTGGGGAATTTGGGCATGTGACCTAAGTACAAATGCTTTTGCATAGTATGGATGAATCATATATGGATTATTAATTGATGCAATTGGTGTACGTTGATAGTAATTGGGTTCAAAATTAGGATACCTATTCAACGCATAATGAATTGGGACATATGGGACTATCTTCTGATCAAATGGTCTTTCAAATTTTTCATTGCACTGAAAAAGAGAATAAATTATGTAGAAAGGTATGGTTATAGAAAAAATGTAGCTATTTTAAATCAACGTTTTTTGAAATAATATTTGATATTAATACAATATTAGAAGTGTGGAACTCAACATATTATTTTACATGATATGAATATATACACATTCCCTTTAATTCATTATTTTTATGTTATAAAATATTATTTTCAACAATATAAAAGTAATATTTGTTTCAAAGTAGATGAGATAATCCTCAGTGCAAACCACATTGCCCTGAATTTGACAGATATGGAAAGTACTCAGTAAATGTTGGATATTGTAAATACAGCACCTTGACAAATCTCATAGAGAACTTTAACATATTATGCACAAACACAGACAATATACACATATACTAATGTACATATTCTTACTACACATTTTTTATTGCTCACAAATTTTATTTATCTAGAGGTTAGCCTGAGAGATGGCAAGTTTTATTTTCTCTAAAGTAATTATAGCAAAATAGTAAAATGTGGGAGGATTTCTGGATTTAAACTTTAGAATTTTTTTCGTTAAATTTAATTTTCTCCACAAAAGATAAGATAGGGAATTTTCTGTTTTAATTTGCCTCTGTTTTATCAATTATATGAAGACATAAAAATTTGTATTTCACTCTATATGAATAGAAAAATAGTATAGCATAGCAAGTATTTCTCATAAAAGGAAAAAAAATTATATGTATTCATTCAAATATATTTGAGGAATAGAAGGAAACATAAATACAAGTATGTAAGTACTCGAGGGTTGGTAACAGAGGGATCTTTCCCCAGGTCTTAAAAAAAGTAGACAGGAAAGATGTTAAGTTTTACTTTCGTTTCCCTGTCCCTTCAATGTGAAATGTTGAGAGTGTTTTCTCATGTGGTTACATAGACAGGAAAGCCAAAAATACATAACTTGGGCTACACAATGGAACCAAGACTTTCAGATGAACAAGTTTGAGGTGGATTCATATTATCTTTTGCAAAAGTGATAGGTTTATTTTCAGATTATTAGATTACTTTGTGGCCATCAAATGCTTATTTAGTTTTTAGACAGAAAGCAGTTTAATATGATTAAACTTTAAAGAATAATATATTGTGGAGTTCATGTGTCTAACAGAAATAATTATGATAAACTTACTGCTGTTTGTTCCTGGTCTTGTACCTCTGCAGCCTGAGGAGTTGCAGAAAAAGAAATAATGAGAATTAATTAAAAAAAAAAAAAAAAAAAAAAACATGGTATTTTTTTTTGTTATTCTCTGTTTTAGTTTAAATATATTTTTTATTGAAGACACAATGTGTATAATGTCAGTATTTTTATTTTTGAGGGTTAATTTAGCACATAAATGATGACATCATAATGCTGTGTTAATTTGTGTAATTTTGACTACTCATAGAATTGAATGGAAAATTCTACAAAGTTTCATTTTCCATTTGAATTATTTGTGCATGTACCTGGGGCTTGAATCCTTTTTGAAAATGGAAAGGAGAGTTCCCATAAAGTAGGCTCTCATAGCTTAAGAGCAGGAAGTTGTGGCTTATAAATGATTTAAACTTTAACTCCTCTTATTCAAAGGAGAAATTTAGGTAATACTCCTATTATTTAAATTCTTAATATACAGGTAGCTATAAAATAAAATTTAAAAGAATAAAAAAAATAATGTGAAAGTCATAGTAATTCAAAATTTTTAAGAGTAATTTTGAATCCAAGAATTTATGTAATACGCCTGTAATCCCAGTGGCTGCGAAGGCTGAGGCAGTAGGATTGTGAGTTCACAGTAAAAGTGAAGCGCTCAGCAACTCAGTGAGACCCTGTCTCTAAATAAAATACAAAAGGGCTAGGGATGTGGCTCAGTGGTCGATTTCCCCTGAGTTCAATCCCTGATATACCCCCCCACCCCGCTCCAGGAGAAAATAAAGTATATAACAGCTGGACATGGTGGTACACACCTGAAATCCCTGCAATTTGGGAAGCTGAGGCAGGAGGATTGCAAGTTCAAGGTCAGCCTCAGTAACTAAGCGAGGCCTTAAGCAACTTAGTAAGACCTTGTCTCAAAATAAAAAATGAAAAGGGCTGAGGATACGGCTTAATAGTTAATTGCCTCTGGGTTCAACCATCAGTATTGAAAAAAGTATTTACATAACAGATTTATTTAAAAGATCTTAAATCGAGTCTAAATTTAGTAATAAATGAAGGAAGAACTACTACCCTCCAAAATTTTTATGATCTTAACTGGACGGTATATACTATTAGCTATGCTTTCTTCCTTGTTTTTGCTGTTGGCAAATGCAGTGTTTGAAATTTCTGAATGAACATGAAAATAAAACAGAGCAATAGTCAAAACAACAATAAAAACCATTTTCAAATATCAAAAGAGAAGCAGAACCTTTTTCTTGTATACTGTTAAACATAGCATGCAATTCAAGATGGTGTTAGCCAACCTTAGAACTGTTTATGATCCTGGGTCCTTGAAAAGGAACCAGCTAATTGACATCATGGTGGAATATAACTCAAGATAAGATAATGATTTGAATGCTAGAGACAGAAGTGTCCAGGTCTCAGTGGAAAAGCTTAGGCAAACCTCTGATCTTTTAAGGATTTAGTACCTGAGGAGATTAGAGTCTGGGAGAAATAGGAATTTCAAGAAGAACTGAAGATTCAGGACTATATTTCTATATTTATCCTTTACAAATTATCTTTAGAGAATTTTATAATTTTAAAATATTTTCAGTATATTTTCCCCAGAATTTTTTTTTTCTATAACATAAAATTTGAAAGCCTTTTTATACACTCTCAAGTATGATTTTTAAATTATGGTAACTAAATGGATATCTAGAACATTAATTTTATAATAGAAATAAATATTATAATAACTAGTATGCAGGTATTCTGTTCTGTGGGGCATAAGTATATTTAGAAATTTGCATACTTAAAACTCCTAAATAAAATATTCTTGATTAAATGAAATTAACTCACCAAGAGAGGCAGGGTTAATACCATAACATTCACAATCAGAAGAAAACCCTTCATTATTGCACCTAAAAAATAAATAAAAATATTAGAAAAATCTGTTACTAACAATGTAGCTATGATCTTGATTTACTATTTGCTTTATTTTAAGGAAAAAAGAGCCTGATTTGCAGGAAGAGTTAGCCAATGTGGAAAATCTATTTTATCAAGAGTATTAGAAACACTAAACTTAGAGGAAAAAATTTTGAATTTAATTTTTGACAATCTTAATGAAAGTATCATTACAAGTTCAGTCATCTGTTCACTTAATATATACCAAGAACGTACTCGGAATGCAGTCTAGACCAAATGTTGAGATTATCGAGGTGAAACTCATACAAATCTTGCCAAAAAATAACATCAGCTTTAGGGATGAGAACTGACACATAGAATGCCACAAAAAACAGTTTCTAACAATAGAAAGTTTCAGTTAAGAGAATCAGCAAAGTCTTTGTGTAGATGATATATTGATGGGACTTGCTATGGAGTTTAATAGGGAGGCACACATTTCAAGTAAAGGAGAAAGCTTTAAGGATATCCATAAACATTTTGATTGAAGTAATTAAAATATAAGAGGGGAAAGACTAAGTTGGAAAAAAGTTTAGAACAGAAAAAGTAGAGATCTTAAATGCTGGTTAAAGAATGAGGCACTGCTTTGTAAACAACAGAAAACATTTGTTTTTGGATTAGACACTGATAAGACTATACACTCCTTTGGAGGACTAAATTCTAGGCCAGGTCCTATTCCTATTTGTGTAACTACAGTCAATTCATTTTCCTTTCCTAGACCTTGCATTACTTACCTGAAACGTAAGAGTTTGAGCTGAGTGATTTAGAAAATTTGGTGATCCATGATCAATGTACATTAGAAGTAGATAGGATGGAACAGGAGCGGAAAGTTGTAAAACCGCATTCATCATAATCTAAATCTACTTCTCCAGTAAACATAAGTGATACAATAACTTCACTGTTTTAATAAGAAGTGTAGATAGACAATTTCAGTGGCTTTGACTGAAATATTTAAGGAAATAAATTAGCTTTATTTTTATAATAGAGGATATAGTTATACCCAAGGAACTTAGAAGCAGCATACTACAGTGATGCAGCCACATCAATATTTATAGCAGCTCAACTTACAATAGCTGAACTATGGAACCAACATAGGTGCCCTTCAACAGATGAATGGATAAATAAAATGTCGTATATATATATATATACCACAGAGTATTACTCAGCCTTAAATGGATGGAGCTGGAGAATATTATGCTAAGTGAAATAAGCCAATCCCAAAGAACAAAAGGCTGAATATTTTCTATATGCTGATGTTAATTTATAGCAAGTGGGGAGAGCTAGGGAAGAATAGAGGTACTTCGAATTAGACACAGGGAGGGAAGATAGGGGAGGGGGTATGAGAGTGGGAAGGACAGTGAAATGAATCAGACATTATTACCCTACCTTCATATGTGATTATAAGACTTATAATTCTACATTGTGTACAACCATAAAAATGAGAAGTTACACTCCATTTATGTATGATATATCAAAATGCATTCTACAGTCATGTATAATTAATTAGAACAAAGAATTTTTTAAAAAAGAGAATACAGTGTCACATTTGCTTCTTAATTTTAATAAATTTTCTTTTAGACAGTAATGTGACACCTAAACTTTTAAGTGCATATTTGTGAAGTAAATATTAAGTACATCCACTGTAACTGTTATTATTGCCATATTTGCATAAACTTGAGCCACCGCAAATGGAGCCTTAGAAAAGTCACAGAATTAAAGCCCTAGGTAGAGAAAAGGAAACAGGTCAGATCCTATTTGCCTTTGAAAAATCATTGACTAAAAAAAATAATCTTTCTCTAGAAAATCATAGACAACTTCTCAATTCACATAAAATACCACACATATAAAAGAGAACATTTTATAAAATGATATTAATTCCTTCCTTTTTTGCATAAATAGAAATCAGAGATAATATGCTTTATATTTCAGCTATTTGAACCAGTGGGTACTTGAACTTGCTTTCATCACTTGGTAAGAAGACATAATTTGTGGAATTATAGAATTATTCAACTTTCATAAGCACATGAAAGGCATATTTTAAAGCATAATTATGTTATAACAAAATTATGACTTTTGTGTAGAAATAAAATTTGAAGATAATTAGAGGATCAATCAGGTCCACGTTCCTGAGTTGACTTTCCCTGTTTGTCTGTAGGAATGGGTTTATTGTCTCAAGCATGTTCTTATTTAGCATTCATGATGTCTTCTCTAAATTTACCAGTATCAAATCTTGAGCCAAAGTAAAGTTAAATATAAATTTAATCATAACACCATAAAAAAACCTAAGGTTTAGGTTAGATATTAATTTTGAAGTAATGCTTGGACATATTCAAACTTAGCAATAAAGGCTAACAGGAAGAAAATGTCATTCTAAAATAATTTGGTGATGTCCCAACTAACTACTGTGAAAAGAATCACTCTGGGCAGTTTTAGAACAATTACCTTTACTTGTGCCTGTCGGTCTTGCTTGGCAGTAGGTCTTCCTTGGCCTCTTTGTTGTAGAGAAGACCCAAGGTAAATAACCGAAGACTAATTATAGGGTATTAGTACCTTGAGTCCCATTCTATTTCCCTCCTACTTTTTACCCAATAAGATGATGACAAAAAGGGAAGATCTGACGACACCAGGGTCATCTTTGGGTCAATCTTAACAAATGGATTGCAGAGGGGGAAATAAAGTTTAAAAAAAGACTATTCATATCTTATTAAATAATTAATCTTATGCTTTATAAAATATAGAATTATTTAAAATATTAATTGTATTATTAACTAATCTTGCCCAAATAAACTTAAAGTTATTGCTAAAGTGAAAAATAGCTACCCACAATTCTTTCATATTTTAATTTTTTTTTTTACTTAAAGAAACTGGATTTCAAGTGACCCTAAATTTAATATGAGCTGTGATTTGTCTTTTGCCTTGAAGAAGTATTACTAATGATTTTTAAAAATTAGAAAACGGACTCTTACATGCCAAAGAGTACATTTTTTACAAGTTAAATCTGTATATGAAAATTTAATCAGTATAAAGTAGAGAGTCATTTGCTTTTAGACTATGGCATCTCTTCTTCAGTATGCTTATGGTAAAAGCATTTAATACATTCTAATTGCTTAAGCTCTTATGAGTACATTTTTTTATTTTTAAATTTCCGTAATGTATGTGAACCATTTTGGATGTACAATATTAACTTATTAAATTGGGGATAATTTTTCCATTTCTAGGACAACTCTTTCTAACTTAGAGTATAGATCCTAAAGCTGCTAATAGGTTGGATAGTTTGGTAAAATATAGCTACACAAGTACTCTGCATAAAAATTTAGGAAAGAATATTTTCTTTTATTTGCATTTTTCTGGGGGTAGTTTAAACTATGATTTTACTTTGGCTGTGAAGGCATTAGCAGATTGAGGTATTTACAGGAATCAATGTACAACTGCCAGAATATACACAAGAAATATTATTATCATTGTTGTACATATTTCTGGGTTCCTCTCTATTTCTTGGAACTGATTCATGGCTTAGAAAATTGAGAACATTGTTCTGAATCCTAGAATACTTATTCGGCTTGTACAGAGTAAGTTGAGACTTTCTGTTTCTCAGAAAGTTGATTTTTGCCTTTTGAGGAGAGATGGAAAAGTTTTGAAACTGCTAAACACACTATGGAAGTAATAAGAGCAGCCATCTTCTCCAAGCTGTTTTGTTACTCTGTTTTCCTTTGGTTTTCAGGTTCAAGTGAGAGTTGGAAGATTGTAGTATGATCAGTCCCTAAATTGTAGAGGTGTTCTATTCCATGTGTAATTTCTCAGTCATTGATTTAGGAATAATTTTTACCTGAGTGTTTAATTATTGAATTTCCAAGTTCTAAAAACATAAAATCTTTAATATTACTGTTTTAGTAGAAATATGTATTTCAAGAATACCTGGAAATGTAGGAATCCTTCCCCCACAACTAAGAAAAAACCATTTATGCAGTAGTATGATTAGCCATCCACCTCCAACACCAATTTGGCTCTTGGAGGGTCTGCAAAACTGGACAATATTCTTTGATCCCATGTTTCAAGGAATGTTTCAGGCATTAGGGATAAATTAGCAAAGCAAGCGAACATCCTGACCCTTGTGAAGCTCGTTGTCTAATATTTACATGAATACTAATGAATGAGACATTCTTTGTACATATAATCTAAGGTAATCTACAAGCACTAAATAAATTTTTGAGTGAATAAAGCTTGAGTTCTGAAATGAACTAAGTGAACTTCAAAATGGAGCTACCCAAATGTTCTGTTTTATAAAGAAAATTTTAAAAAGGATCAAAACTTCCATGCTTTTACATTTCCCAGGAAAATAAGACGGTGTGGCCCAAGATTCTTGAAAAAAAATCACTAGCCTTGGTCTTGTGACATATTCTTTTTAGGATGCAAAACCCATTCCCCTCAAAACCTTGGATTATGGGAAGAGAACTAGCTGGGCTTCCTTTTTTTTAGGTTCTGATAATTAGTGTTTATTCATTGAACCGTTTACACAGTGGAACTGGGTAAGAAGACACTATGAATACAGAAATTCATGTTTCAGGCATTATAAAACTAGTGTGCAAGAGGTAAAATGATGATTATTGACTCAATGCACTCTTACTGGTAACAACTTGTTATTCTATTAGCATTTTTCAGCTGATATATACTCTATTTTCCCTTGTTTTTGAGGATATTCATACCATGTAGTTTTACTTTTTGTTTCATTTTATTTCTCTGCCACCTCATTAGGACCAGAATGATCTCAACACTTGTGTTCTTGAAATAAAATGTTTGAAGCAGTAGTTGCAATGTAAATAGCTAGCATAGGTTTCTATGTGTTTAAGTACTAAGTCATCAGGACATTGACAGAAAAACTCAAAGATACTCACATGCTTTAGAAATATTTGCTATCTGTGAAAGTCATGGAAAAAATAGTGTAAGGCTTTTAAAAATTGTCAACAATATAGCAAAATAGAATATCAAAATTTTGCTTTCCTGTAGCTGATTTCCTTAAATCAGCAATATACACACATATAGTACTTATTATAAATAAGATATTTTGGGGAATATAGTGGTCACAATCTCTGCTTGCAGAGAATGTCTAAAACGATAGTGCTTTCTCCTGAACACTTATAAAGGTGACTATTTTGAGACTGAGAGAAGACATTGATGTCATCTGGAACCCAGAGTATCATTATAACTTTAGCATCAGTGTACTCATAACTTTAGACTTTAGTAATTTTTAGGGTCCCAGGGCTTATGGGGCCATTATAAAGACACAAATAAAAGGCAAGAGATAAACAAGAAAAAATTCAGTTTACATAAAACATTATTTCTTCAAGATGGTCTGAAGACTCTCTGTAACTCTGTCCTGGATTTATTCTATTAGGTCTTCCATTCCTCAAACATTACTCAAAATTTACCAACAAGTCAATTAAGGTCTCCATGTAGCCCTCTTTAGAGCTAATGGCTTATATCCTCCTCTTAATCTTTTAGCAGATTTTGGCATGGTGATTAGTCTTTATGACTTGTAGTGTTTCCTTCACAAATCACTAATGGCTCTTAATTTCTCCTTTGGTTCTTAGTTTTCTCAGACTCTCAGTTTGGGAAAACTTCAAGGATTCTTTCTAAATTCATCATCCCTCTACTTTTTTCTACTTCATCTTCATTATTGTTCAGTGATTTCTATTGCCTTAAATTCTACCAGCATGCTGTTGACTTCTAAAGAATTTCAGATCCAGGTCTCCGATAGCTATTTTAACATCTCCATTGGTATGCAAATAGATACCCTGAACTTATCATGAAAAAAAGAAAATCTTTAATTTCCAAACATATCCCATTTCTAAACTAATCTTCTACTAGTCTCTTTTCTGCTTTATTCACATTGCTATGATATTCCTAGTGGCTCAAGAGAAAATCCTATGACTGGACTTTTGTCTCTTTCCCCCAATAATCTACTAGAAGAATTAAAAGCTTTAATAACATACCATGAATTTGCCACTAGTTTCTAATCTTCCCTTTTTATTACCCTAGTTCCAATCACTGGCATCTCACATCTGGACCAACCCAGTACTTCCTTTTTTGGTCTCCCTAGTTTTAATCACCTTACAATAATTCTTCACACATTTATAAAAATTTTCTTTTTTTTAAACATATATCTGATATGCTTATTCTCTTGCAATTAAAATCTTTCTATGTTTTCCTATGGGACTTAGAATACATTCTAAACTCCTTACCAGCCTGTAAGTTTCTTTGTGATTTTATCTTGATCCCTCTTACCTAATGCTTTTTCTTCCACTATTTGCCAGCTTTGATGACCTTTCTTTTCCTTGAATGTGCCAAACTCTTTCCTGAACCAGGAACTTCCTATTTCTACTTATGTTCCCTGGAATGTTCTTGCCCTAGTTCTTCTCATTAATGTCCTTTTCATTATTTAGGTTTCTGCTGAAATACCTCCTTTTTAGAGAAGCGTTCTTTGGCACTCTTTTCAAATAGTCACTTCTTGTCACTTCCTTATTTTACTTTTCATTTTTTTCATGACATATCACAATATGAAATTTTTACTAATATATATATATATTCACTTACTGTTCTTTCTTCTAGTAGAAAATAAGTTCCCCAAACCGTAAGAATATGTGTGGCACATATTGGACACTAAAATATTTTTCGAATAAATTCCTGCCTTACCTTACACTGTTGAGTCAGAAATTTTAGGGGAGGGATGTCCCTGGAAAGCTACATAGTTAATAATTACCTATGTAGTTTTTTTGTGCAAGATGAACGTTAATGAATCAGTTCTTTTTTCTGGATGAAGCCAGAACCTAATCAAAAAGAGTTTCTACTGGGGGCAGGCATATTAGCTATTTCCCCTGGAATTCTAATTTACTTCATAGAAGAACTAGTGGTTAAGAGATATAGTTTTCTGGGATCAATTTTCCTCTGAGAGCATTAGAACTGATCTCCCACTGGCTGTTGGGGAAGCTGAACTTCAGCTGGACTCCCATCTACAGGGACTTTAGCTAGAATTCCGTGTGCCCCTCTGCTTTTATTTCATTTCCATACTAAAGTCTTGCATTATGAAGGGGATCTACACACTGTCTTAAGCTATTGGAGAGAGGGACACTTGAGTTGTCAATGCCTTGCTCTTCACCCTGTTCTAATTGCTGTTAGTTGCCTCTAGTTGTTTTGTTTGACCTATTATATTTGGCCAGAAGTTTCAACTTGGCCTGGTCATTATTGAATACAATTCTAGGGAAATATATATAGTATATATAGTACCTGTATATAGTACCTGATAACTTAAAAAAATAACTCATCAGATGATGATACTTGTATAAAGAATTGTATCAGACTATACCTGCATAAAAAATTAACAGAAATGTTATATACTAACTAAACTAAAGAGACTGAATTCTTTCCTTTTTGCTTCTCATAATGGAGATTATTTCTAAGGTTAAGAGAACTTTATCTCTTCATTAGAAATAGGGTCTAAAGTATTTTATTCTCATCTTTTGCTCTTTTTTTTAAAAACTTTGTCCAATGAAGTTAAAAGTCATTAAAAATAACTATTGATGGATGGAGGTGTAGCTTAGTGGTTGAGTGCTTTTCTATCATGCCTGGGACCTGGATTCAATACTTAGCACCCCAAAACAAATAGTCTATTGAACATAGAGTTTACTTATTAAGGAAATATATATTGCTTGTTGACCTGTCAATGACCTATTTATTCATCAGTTCAAAATTACCTGAGGGTCATTTTCTAATTTGGGCAGGCAAAGCTAGTTTTCCCCTTCCCTTTTTTCTTTCTCTTTTAAAATCACTCTGCAAATAGTTTACGGGAACACTTATTATGCTTACTGAAATTATATACATGTTTATATCCCCCTGTTAGACTGTCAGACTATTAAATGGGAAAAATAAGTCTTTTGTCCAAATCCTCAGGTTTTAGCACTATGACTGACACAAAACCAATATAAAAGACCTTTTGTGTTTGCTAGTTCAACATTCATGAACTCTACCAAAGTTCAAATAAAAATATTTGGAAAAAAAAAAGACCCAGAAAGTTTCAAAGAGCAAAACTTGAATTTGTCTAAGGCTTAGCACTACTCTGAATCAACACGAAAGAAGGGGTGTGTTGGTGCACTCAGCTGTAACCTCCTGCTGCACAGATTCTGTCACTCCCCACCCTCGCCATCTCCTTCATTTACTGTGGAGTTAGGCCTGTGACGGCTGGCTGTTCTGAACAGGTGTAGACTTTCTATCATTAGTCCCTAAACAATGTAGTGTAACAACTACATACATAGAATTCACATTGTATAAGGTATTATAAGTAATCTTGAGATGCTTTAATGTATACGGGAGGGTGTGCATAGATTATGTGCAAACACTACATCATTTTATATAAGGATTTAGAGCATATGTGGATTTTGATATCTCTGGGGGTATGTTGGGTTTTTTTTTTTTTTTTTTTTGTAGATACAGTGAGGGTCACTATTCAGATTTTTAATGAATGAACTCTGGAAAATGATATGGGGGACATGTGGGTTCTTCCTTCAGGGAACTAATCAGATAGTATAACTATATTTTTCTTTCCCATGAAGAACTCTTTAAATTATTAGTGTTAGGGTCGTGGCACCCACCGCCCGCAAAGGAAGACTCCAAGAGACCTTCTCATGCAACACGCACAGGGTTTATTGTCCAAGCATGCTGGGGCCCACTACATGTCCTTACAGCAGGACAGAGGCAGAGAGCCCCGAGCCAAAGTACAGCGGTCTTTTTATAACAGCAAGCAAACAAGCAGTTTTCTTGGGTGGGCAAATTTATGGTTTTACCAGCAATTTGGTGATGTTTATTCAAGGTTAACTCCTGATTTACTAGCAATTTGGTGATGTTTACACAGGATTAGCTCCGGAGCTCAGTTCCTTATCTGTTTTAGTCACAAAACTACAACAAAATGCAGATGGGGGTTACATTATCTTTTCTGGGCTGTTTTCTGACTTTTAGTTAACCCTCTCCAATCATTTAACTTTCTCATGTCCTTTGGCCTGAGCAACTCTTACATTAGTATCAAAACTCTACATGAAGTGGTACCTATTGTCGCTATAGACAGTTACATTATAAAATAGTATAGGTCAGGGAGACACTAGTTTTATCAACTGTTTTAGATGGTGTGGGGATTATTCTATGGTCATTTAATTTGGGAAACTTAGGTAAAATGACTCTTTTAACTTTAAAGATTTTTTCAGAATGTTACTATATTTATGCAGACAGCAAATTTCCAAAATAAATACTTTGAGAAAGAACATTTATTTTGGGAGCTGTCGGTGAGATCAATATTCCAAAAAAAAGCACTTTGGGAAACAGTGCTTTAGTGGGCCTATACTTATAAACCAACATTGGGTTATAAAAGAAAATGGAGGTTTGATTGGCAGATTTATTGGGAAATTATCTTACCAATACAATAATCAAAGATGTCTGGAATATGAAAGATGTTGCCCAAACTCACTGAGGGAATGGCTGGTTAATTTTAATAGAATATATTTGCTTCACAAATGTAGTAGTTAAAATGACAAGGTCCTTTTTCTCTCAAGAAAGTTACATGACATAATATGAGATGGGACCAAACAAAAGTGAAGCCAGAATTGGGGACAGGCAGTTAGTGTAGAAATAAGGGATGGGGTCAAATGGAGGAGATGAAGACATCTGCCTCTGGAAGTTGGAGACTGCCCCTGGGAGAATGGAATGTCAAGGATCTGGAGCCCATTGATTACCAAGTTTACCTGTCCTTGTCAAGGACTGCAGGCAAGGAGCTGCTAATCAATGCCCCCTGGGTCCTTGCCTGGCTGAATCACTTTGGCCCTCCCCCTGCCCATCAACTTCTCACTTTTTGCATCTCACCTGCAAAACTAGGCCTATTCACATAGGCAGGAAGGAGAGAGAAGGGAGGAGAGAACTGGAGAATAAAACATGTAACCTATAAAAGATGTAGGGCGTTCTCACTTCTTGGGATTCTAGAACATCAGCCATGGCCCCCTTCTTCCTCCCAGGAGAAGTCTGTATTATTACTACTTTTAAATAAACCCTGCTTAATATGCTTGCCTTGGTGTGCAATATTAGAGGAAGCAGAACTGGTCACCAGTAAACGGAGGTATCAAAAGGTCTAATTAGCAGCTCAAAGATGTATATCAAAGATTTTAAGGGAGATAAAAAAAAAACAGGGAAGGCAGCAAATTGCTTGCAAAATTGGTCCTCTCATAGTTCAGAGCAGTCAGCATTAGTCTTTGGCACCCTAGGGCTTTTATTGCCTACATCTCCATGGTTTCTGTTTTATTTTCTCTAGCCTGCCTTTCTCTGGTCATCCAGTAGCCTTAACCCATCAGCTGGAAGGTTGGGAAATCTTGTAAAATTTATGAGGAGGACTGTTTGGTCCTCTTGCTGTCCCTTCCACAGTTTTAATTGGGATCACTGACTTTAACATCAAGGAATCATTATTCAAATGTTTGATGAACCTGTAAATTCCTGAAAATGACCAAGGGAAACAGTGGTTTTCCTGCCCACGTCATGCCTAGTGGCTTTTTATACTAACCTTGGTTTTTAGTCAGTTTATGCAGGGATGATGGCAGAATTTCCATCATTGATACTAAAGGTCTCTTCTGTGAACAATTTGATCTTGTGGTGGAAAACCGTAACCTTTGTTCAAAGAGAATTTTCTGATTTCCTGATAATTAACTCATGGAGTCAAAGGCAGCCATTGTAACACAAACAAAGGCTTATTATGCAAGTAGAGTATTGCTGGGTGACTTTTGCCATTACTGCAGGACAGTTTATTTTCTTCACATGTTGTCTTTTCCTTCTTCAGGGCTTTACTTTTCAAGGGTTCATCATGGGATTTGTGGGAACTCATGACCAGGATACATACATTGTTCCTCCGTAAAGTTCACAAAACTTTGCTGTGTGTATTTATCTGTATGGAAGCAGGTAAATACTTGCTAAACTGAAAACATTTGAACTTGGTTTTCTCACAGTTGACAAAAATGTTAAATTCTTTAAGACATATGCATATATATTTTTACAATGCTTGTATTGCCTTGGGACAAATAATTTTATTCATGACTTGATATTTTATGGGCCCTACGATTTCTACAGCCAAGTGTGGGTAGTCATGAAATTAACCATTTTGTTGTGCTAATGTTATAATTGTGTGGAATAGAATTGTTAACATTTGAATATTAACTTTAAGATTTTTTTCTTGAAATAAGGAATTTTTTATTTACTTGTGTTGATATATGTCAACTTGTGTTGATATATGTCAGAGATATGAAAAATCATTTTTTTGAAAATTAGAAATTTGAAGTTTTATTAATGTATTTCATCAAGCATTCACTGAATACCTTCAATTTTGCTAAGTACTAGGGAGTAGTGCCAAATATTGGGAAACAGTTATATTGTTATAATATTCCAGGAATTTACACAGGATACAGAAAAGTAAATTATTTTACTTGAAGATAAGGTATAAGACTCATAAAGAGTAGAAATAAAATATCAGGTAAAATACCAGAGGAGAGGGTCAAAATGGTGATTCTATTTGGTGGGATAAGAGAGTTTTTCACAGAGGATAACATTTGATTGAGTGTTAAAAGATAACTTTAAGAGCTGGGAGGTAGGGTGGTGGTAAAATGCCTGTATAGCATGTGCAAGGCCCTGGGTTTGATCTCTGGCATCAAAAAACAAAAAACAAAACAAAACAAAAATAAAAAATTTGAATCTCAATAGTGAACAGAGGAATGGACACTTCACCAGGAGAAAGTACCATAAACAGAGGCATAATTATGTGGGACAAAGGCTGGTCGTAGGGATAACAATGTCCTGGCATGTCTGAACATAAGTTCAACTTATGTTTGGAAAGATGACTTGGGTGGCAGTGTGACAGCTAGTTTACCAGAGGAGGAGATAGGTGGCAGTTAGCCTTATGAGTGGGAGTTTGATTTTTCCTCCTAATAAAAAGTGGAAAGAAACCTATTGAGTTTTTTGAAATTGCCATCTTGGAGTCTTGGAATCAGAATTTATTTGAGTAAATATGCAACTGAAACTAAGGCATGGCAGCTGGATAGTTCTGGCTTTGCATTTTTCTGCTATATGTTATGTCCGTTACCATGTAGGTTCATAGGGCTACCATGGTCTTCAATTTCCACATGAATTAAATACAATTTCTTTACAGAGTTTATGTGAAGATTTGGTGATATAATGATTTAACAAAGCACTTTGCAACCCATAAGCAGAATGTAAATGCCATTATAAGGATCTCACCCATTATCAGTTTCTTGAAGTTAAAGATAGTACTTCTTTCTTTAAAATATAGTTTACCAACAGATGAAGCTTAATACACCACTGTTGATAGAATGCAGACATAATTATTTGAATACTTTTTAAGTAAATTAAAAACTCCTGGCTCATGTCAAAACAATACAACTACCAAACATAAGCTGCTAAATAGACTGTCATTAAGACTATTTCCAGGGTTGATTGAGTTTGGTCAAGTTGATTGATTTTGATCAAGACATATTTACTTGAATCTGTTAAATTTTGTATCTTATGTTTTTAATATGCATTTAGAAATTAAGAAACCAAGATCTTCTCTTTTACGTTAACTAGAGAAAAAAACTGAAGATATTGACTAGAGAATGCCATGTGCTTCTTCATTACATTTATTTTTCTATTATAACAGGAATATAGATTCTTTAAGGAAGTGGCTCATATCCCATTTTACAGTAACCTGTAATAAATGGCAAGCATATGGTTATTAATCCCAGTGGGTTATTTTCTAGGGGACTTGTAAGTTTTTTGCATTTTAATTACAAATATTGGTATGAAAGTATATCTAGTTCAAAAACCAGGAAACTTTCTGATCAAGAAGAATGAGTATATGCAGGAAAAACGTCAGAACTTTTAGTAGTATGTATCAGCAGAAAGCTGTTTGTTTCCTAAAGACAATCCTATGTGTTCTAATACAAACTTTAGTACAATGTACACTCCCTTAATTCATCCAGTATTTGACAGACCATCTGCTTCATTTTTGATAGGCTGAGATTACAGACTTCTGTAACAGGTGCAACATTCAGCCTTTAGGATTTTATTATAATGCCATAGTCAAAGGATAGGTTTGGGGTTTTGGTATTAGAAAAGTTACATGATTTTCTTAAGAATAAGATGAAGCCTAGCTCAGAAGAGTCTAAGGTAGGTTCATGAATGCATCTATTATCATCTATACCTGATTAGAGTTTTTCCTTTGTTAGCCCTCTGATTCAGTCCAAGATACATGGTTGTTGATAATCATAGAAAATGGTAAAAAACTGTAAAGATACTTATTTAAGAAAGGGCTTGTTTCTATTGCATCACAGTGAATGAGGGATTTAAAGAGGCATGCTCTTTGAAGCATGGAGATACATGAACCTCTGAGAAGAGATGCCAGCTATTCCTACCAGAGAAAACATTGAAACCATGGGAACTTAATGGGACTAACTGGCAATATTGCACCATATTTTCCATGGAATGATGTATTCTTATTCACAAACAACAAATAACAATACCAAAATGGTTGTAATATGCATACTTACCACTTATTTCTTCTTAAATTGCACGGTGAGAATTTTCTCTCATTTAATTTTCATTAGGAGGAGAGGTAGGTTCAGGGACAGATACAGGTATTGGGATAGGAAATAAATAGTATCTAAACCATGGATGTGCTTGATTTAGGAATGGAGGATATGTGCCAAATGGATATTGATAAGGGGGCACATAAAACTGCAAAGATAATTCATCGCTATCACTGATCTGTTGAAAGAAAGAAAAAGGCTTGTTTTATCCTTTCAAAGAGGAGAAATAAAATGACTCTTTAACATGTGGGTCTTCATTCTTAAAAAGACAATTTAGAATGTCTAAAATCATTTACTTCTTCTATCTGTACTATGAATAAGAATTTGATTAATTTGCCTTATTTTAGAAAATTATCTTGAGATAACATGTTCCTTCATCTTTATATTTAAAATAAACTTTTAAAAATATCTCTTCTACATCTATAAGGTCAAGATGAGGAGGTGTTGACATGCCATAATGTTTCTCTCTTTGCCTTCATACCAGGTCTTTACCCAAACCATGTATTAAAAACGATCTCTTTCTGTATCTCACTTCCTCCCCCCACCCCTCTCTCCATATCTGTCCATATTCATACCAATTTCTGTATTCTTCTTTTTTGATAATTTTGACCTCAGAAAACATGCTTTTCAGGTAACAGTGTTTCCACAAATTTAAACAAGTCTCCAAATAAGACTATCTCTCTTCAAATTCTGTTTTCTTAAACATTTTTTTTTTTTTTGGTTAACTGTTTAGACTAAGATTATCTATCAGTGAGTTTGCCACTAGTGGGATCACCAAAGCTGGTCCACTGCTGCAGATGCCATCTGAAGTGCTCCAAAGGCCCTGTGTTAAAGATTTGGTCCTCAACTTGGTGCTTGAGAAGGCAGTGGAAACCTTTAGGAGGTGGAACCTGAGGAAAGCTTTAGGTAACTGGGAAATGGGTCCTTGAAGTAGTCTGTGGATGTTGGTCTCTTCCTTGCTTTCTTTGGTACTTGGTCTCCATAAAGTGAACAGGCCTCCTTTGTCACAAGTCCCATACCATGTATTGTGCCCCCCAACAGGCTCAAGGCAATGAGGCCAATTTGTTGTGGATTGAAACCTCCAAAACCTTGAGCCAAAATAAATATTTCCTTTTTTTAAGTCAATATATCCCAGGTATTTGTTATAGTAACTGAAAGCTGACAGCACATCCATATGTGCTAATTCTCACTTTAATTTTTTAAAAACTTTTCTGGAATGAGCGTTGTAGAGCTAAAGCAGAGCAGAAGCATGAGCAGTCACATGCCAAACCAACCCATCACAGAGTGATGTTTCAATCTGGATATTGGAGGTGAATATATTTCCTTCTGTACAAGCACAGATAAAATCCCTGAGGTCTAAACCTCTGTCTAGTGCTAATATCCAAAATGTTTAAGAATCTCAGTAAAGTTTTGGAGGTTTGGACATGTGAATATCTTTAGCTACGGTTATGAATATTTCACACATAAAACCTGTATGTGGGAAAAGAAGAGGAATATTAACTTACACTTCGTTTTTCTCGTTCCTGGTCTTGAGGGACCTAAAACTCAAACAGTGAAATTAATTCAAGTCATGCTGATGTAAACACACACACACACAAATATATACCTACTCAAGAGGAAAAAAGTCAGGCTGTGTACTAGTTTTGCTATATAAAGTCCATTTTAAAAAAAATCTAGAATTTGATTGTTTAGAAAATATTGTAGAAATGATTTCCCTGGAAAATGTTAATATGTATTTTTAAATGGCTCAAATTCACCACTTTACCAAGGCTTTATTGAATTATGCACTGAATAGTATATGACTGACAATATTTTCTGTAATATAATGCTAAATGTGTGTATTTTATATATCTTTATAAAGTAGAGTACATTATGTGGAGAAAAAAAAACAACTCTGAGAGTCATGAATTAGAATAAGAAGCACATAAATATTCTAGAATGCAGAAGTGATATTTACCGGGACACTGGCAGCTATTGCCAAGATGGCAGTGATGAGAATGAGAGCTTTCATCCTATTTAGAAATATCCTGGAGGTCAGAAAAAAAAAAGACTAAATGTTAGCACAAATGCATAAGATGTAGTTCTAGTATGGATGGATAATATGTTTTCTTAGGTAAAATTGAAGATGCTTTGCAATTTGACAACTATAATATATTAATTCTTTTAAAAATAAACATTAACATATTATTTAAGAATAATTCTCTGTAATTGGTTAACAAAATTTCAGGAATGAAATAATTTATTGGTTTACTCAAAGAACTTTATGGTGGGGGGCAAGCAGTTATTTAGTTATCTTGGGAAGTTTAAAACAGCATAACATATAATAATGTCCATGAAATAAATTTAGTTACAGAATAATTTGTATTGATTTTAGGCAATCCTCTCAAATCAAGTTGTTTAGAAGTATATTTGCTTAAAGGGCAAAGCACTTTGCTCTATTTTAATTTTCATTCCAGAATCCTTATTCTATTGCACACATAATTATAATGTAGTTAATAAACATCTGAGAAAACTGAGCCAAATAAAAATTTAATAATTATATTTTAATAATTACAGTTAGGTTTAGAGTTAGGCTAAGGAGAGCGGTAAGAATGAAGGAAAGAAGGACTGTGTAGAGGGAAAAGAGGGGTGGGAGGGGTGGGAGGGGTGGGGGGGAGGGGAAAAATAAAATAAACATCATTACCCTAAAAAAAAAAAAAAAAATTACATTTTGTAATAAAAGATTAAACATACCATGTTTTCTTTTAAAATTTTTGTCACTAATGCAATAAACATTTGTGTATTACTTGGTTTGTAATATTAACAGGCAGTTTTTGTTGTGGGATGATATCATTAGTCACTGATTCTCTACTTTGGTGTGAATGCAGTACATACTAAAAAATATATAGGAGGTTTGGGAAGGCAATCAAGGTGGAAAAGGGGTTGTCTCGAGATGCTCCTGGAGTTGGTTCTTTATTTATTTACAAAACATTTTTTCATAACTGATTGTTATACATTTTTCTAGACTTGGGTATACAGAGTAATTGAAAAATTCTGTTTTATAGACCTTACTGAATACAGTTACTGGTCAATATATTATACAATTTTCTGAAGAATATCTAATTTAATAGTTTACGTTGAGAAAATGTTCATATCTCGTGTCATTATCATCATGTTGGGGTGGCTTTGTGATGATTAATGGAGATTCTAGGGATATTTCATTATTTCTTAATATTTAATATATAAGTGTGTATGTATGTACACA
Source organism: Sciurus carolinensis (assembly GCF_902686445.1). Taxonomy (NCBI): domain Eukaryota; kingdom Metazoa; phylum Chordata; class Mammalia; order Rodentia; family Sciuridae; genus Sciurus; species Sciurus carolinensis. The sequence goes on from NC_062222.1 coordinate 84,581,681, forward strand.
TATGAGGAAGAATAAAATGTAAAAGAAAAAGTAGCAGTTTTGAACTCTTTTGATTATAGTAATCAAAATCCAAAGTAGAATTAAAAATAACATTATGTAAAGATTTTTACAAAATAAGGATTTAAAATTCTTGCCAAATTTAGCTTTCTATAGGCAGATTGGGGTTGGTGCCATAGGAAATTAAGAGTAAAAATTACATACGCACACTCTCAGAGACACACATCCACACACACAACCTATTTGCTATGTGCAAAGTGTTAGGTGCTATCAAGGCTATATGAGAAAGCATTTCTTTCATAGGAAACTAGAAGGGAAGACGGATACAAATATTTTTATAATGTACAGAAAAGTGTGATATATACTATGCATAGAAATTACAAAACATTGAGAGCATACAGAAGAAGGAAGAGACAGATCGGAGGAAATAGTTTTGGAGAAAACAATTCAAGAGGGTCATTTACAATAAAATGATTTTTAATTGGATTCAAGGACTATTAAAAACCACATTAAGCAAATAAATGACACAAGCATTTTCAGATTGTGTCTTTTGGTCAGGGTATAGCATAATCATCACCTAGCTCCTTGTATTTTTCTACTTCTCAAGCCATAGCAGTACACTGCTGTGAGCAAGAGAATGAATGATGCTCTGGATAAATTAGATACATTGTCCTGAAGCATCAATTTCATTCAGGATTAAGAAGAAAAAATGCAAGTAGTTTTTATGTTGAGACAAACATGATGCAGAATGGAGTACAAATACTACATATATTTTACAGATAAAACAAGAAACTACAAATAAATCAGCAATTGTTCATACTTACATAATCCCTAGGAGTTGTATTCTCCCTTTGCTGACTTGAAGTTCATAAAATTTAAAATGATGTACTTGAGGCTCTGTAAACCTCTATCTCCACTCCTGACCCCAGCATTAGCACCCACTCCTGCAAAGATTCCTTTATGGTCACTCTAAAATATGAATCTACTGTAGTGGAATGTGATGTTAAGAAAAAGTTTTGAAAGAAAATACTCAAAAATTATTGTGTAATTACTAAGTTTACAAATTTAAGCGACCTTTACATGATAGTCTCATTAATTTGAACAGTTTTTAGAAATATATTTATATATCTGTTTATATATGTATATATAATCTTAGTTTATAGTGATACTTAAAACATTTCTTACCTCAGACTTCTTACTCAGTTTCTTCTTTCAGGTGCTGTTAAGAGGAATGCTAAGTGATTGGTACTGGAGTATTGCAGCTATTTTATACACTCAGAAGTGTAATGGTATGGAGAAGTCTGTGGCTTGAAGGCCGCTCCCCTGGGATCAGTTATTGCTCGGTTGAATCATCCACTATGGCAATGTGTTGAAATAGAGGAATAACTGACATTTGCAGTTTCATGGAAACTGACTGAATGATTATCAAAGACATCCTTTGGTGGTTTTCTTTCCATATTTTATATATCTTGAATATTTGAAACATATCACTGCACAAACATAAGTGCTTTATATATATTATGTCATCTCATCCTCAGACAACCAACCCTAAGAGCAGAGCACGATTATCCAATAATCCCATTGTACAGACAAAGATACAGAAAAGTTGAGGATATTAGTAGTTGGTTTAAGGAATCCTCACTAGTGCTGTGATGAACACCATATCGAACATCAGAAATTTGCTTTCCAATCCCACACTCTTACCCAGTACATCATACTGTCTGTGCAGCAGTTTAGAAAATCAGCACAAACCCTGAAAAACATTAGAATTTCTTTACCTATAATTTAATATAAAATCTTATCTCTGTGACTTAAAGAGAATTGCTTGCAACAGTAACCTAATTTATCAACTCTAACATTGTTATATATTAGTTTTTATTTTGACCACTCTGGGATCAGAGTTGATTTTGCCAGGACGACAGGTATGTGTCTATAGCATGGTGTCTACCTCCTTTCCTAAAACTTGTGTTTCAGTTTCTTATACTTACCAAAAGTTACTCTAACAAAAGTTGCCAATCGCTGCTGAATTGTGAAGCCACAAATGCTTTTCTTTTCTCTTGTTGTTTTGTTTCTTTTGACATTTAATCATGACAATTATTCTCATCTTAGAAACCTATTTTTCTTTTTCTTTTCTTTTTAAAATCACTATTTCCTGTTCTTTTTCTTCTAATAGCAACCTTATGTATTGTTTGCTGAATCTTTTTCCTCAGCTAACTATACTTGGACTTTTATCTTCTTAATCTTCTCTTGTACCAAGTAATATAATCTACTTCTGACTCCCTAAACCATGCCTGCAGACAAAACTCTTTTCCCAGCACCTAGAGTCTTTTATCTAATTTCACAATCCATTTGAATGTCTGAGGGGCACAACAAATTCAACTGATTCAAAACTGAACTTAATATCTCCAAATCTGCTCATTTTCATTTATTTCCCCAGCTGATGATCATCAATTACTCAGTTATACAAGTATAAAATCTGAGGCCACAATCTTCTTCCCTTGTGCCTTCCTTCACATTAAATGGCCATTAAGTTTTCCCTTCCTGTGGAGTCTTGGCCAATCCATTCATCCTCATTGCTCTTTCCTTAGTTTAGTTCCTCGTTCTTGCCTGGAGTTCACACTAGTCCTTTAATCAGATTCCCTGACTCAAGTGCTTTCCCTTTCCTATCTATCTTTCTCAGTAAGATTGTAATTATTCTTCTTAAGTGACTTTCAAAGTTTTTAGAATGGTATCTGCAAAGGGGGAGGGATTAAGGAAGATCATGAACTGAAGATGAAATTCATACCTTTGAGTTTTTCGGGATGAACCCAACTATTAAGTATAACAATAAAGCTCTAATAAAGCAGCAGCAGCAGCAACAACAAACCATATGTCATAATACACACACACACACACCCACCCACACCCACCCACATCTGAAATAAGAGTTTTATAGAACATTCATACTTTGCTATAAGAGGAACACGCTGAAATGCTCTATACCATTCTACTTTGAGGTATGTGCTACTGTGTTCTATTAGTTTCCATTCTAATTTATTTATTCTAACTTCTAGTAGGTGACTCACAAAATGTACTTCATAATATAAAGAAATAAAAAATATAAAAATTGGCATGATATTAACAATTGGTTAATCTAGGTGAATGTAGTTAGTTATTTGGTGTACTATCCTTACCCATTTGAAGTTTAAAAACTCAAAATATTAGGAAAACTAGTTTCTGAAGTCTTTCTCTGTTATTGGATTCTAAATGAGGGAAGTATCCAGGGAAAGGATGATGCATGTTCAATTCCTAACTTCCAACACTTAGCATGCTGACTTCCCTGTAGGTGGTGACTAGTAAATACCTATTGTTCAAAGTATATGTGTTTGAGTAGCTCCTGATGTAGTTGAGGAACCTGAAGAGATCAATAAATTGCTTTGTGATGGGAATAAAAGGACCAGAGGACTCTTATCCAGAAAGAGAAAGGCTAATTTGTATAAAAAATCAAATATGGTCAGAGAAGAGTTTACTACTTTGTATTATCACATAATACTTCCTGATGCTATTTTTTATAATATCTGTTTGAATAAATGGACAAGCATGTTAGGTTAATATGACACTGTGCTATATTGTTGACCCCAGAATAAATGTATGGAAGCACCTTTTTGCAGTAATCTTTGTAATTCTTCTTCTTAAGTGGCTTTCAAAGTTTTTAAAATGGTATCTGCAAAGGGGGAGAGATTAAAAACAGTTTTCAGTAACTAAGCCTTATCTTTATCCATGTACAAATGCATAGGCAAATTATGTGAATCAGTTGTTTTCTTACCTTTGGTCTGTGATCATTTCCAAATTATTTTAAATGTTTAATTTCAGTCTATTGGGTCTAAAATATAAAATTCTGTGCTGTGCAAATTGTAAATGATGAATAGTTTTTAGTTAAATTGAAGGACTGTTTTTCTCTTTGCATGTATTTGTTTTTTTAAAAAGAAACCTTGCTAGATCTTTCGGGAGCAATCTTCTCTTACAATTTTTTTTAAGTTCAATTTTTTATTTTAACACTTCTATAATTAGGGAATTTTTTGTGTTGACACTTCCATAATATTTGTGAAATATAAGAATAATCACTTAGATTCACGTGTGTCAGTGTCAACTTATACTACCTTCCAAGTGCCAGTTGTTCACGTATTTTACCAATTATCAACTTTGGTTGCTTGAGATCATTAATGATACAAGTATCAATAATAAAGAAATTTGACAATGATATAAATAATGGAAGTCAATAGCCTAAATGGATGCAGGCATATTATAAATTATTTTGATAATTTAATTACTGGTTGTTTTGGTCTTTGTTCATTTTCAACAAGACTCAAAGATTTATAAGTTGGAGTACTATTATGTTATGAAAATATTGGGTTACTATCCACAGAACATGAATTCTACTTCATTGAATATATCTTTCTACTTTTTGAGGAAGCCATAATTATTTTTCAATAAATGGTGGCTATACTTTATTTAATATATTGGGTTGAATTTAAAACAAAAATTTAAGTGTTTGGGTTCAACTCCTACAAACTACTTTGGAAAAAAACTAAACTATTAAAATTTCTTTTATGACAATAGACTATAAAGGCATTTTTTAAAAAAGTGAAGTTCAGTAAGTAAGGAAGAACAAAAAAAATGTTGTTCAAAGTTCTCAAGTTGTTAATTATACTTGAAATGATCTTTTTTGGGTTTTTTTGGACCTTTTTAAAATTTATTTATTTTTATGTGGTGCTGAGAATTGAACCCAGTGCCTCATACATGCCAGGCAAGTGTTCTACCACTAAGCCACAACCCCAGCCCTTGAAATGATTTTTGTGGTTCATTCTCAAGATAAAGTTGTCAGTTTGGGGTTTTGTATTATTTTCTTCAGAAAATATTTTGTATTGTAATTTATATTTTTTTAAAAAAAATAATTACTAAAATAATTTATATTATTTTCTTCAGAAAATACTCTGAGAAAAAAATCCCAACACGAAGAATGCATACATTTCCAATATTGATATGTATTATAAAACTGAACTCTAATGAGCACATTTTTCCTTTTTTGTCTTTGGCTTCCATTTGTGTTGGCCCACAGAGAATCTTGATTAAACCAGCAGTTTCATAAAGTTATCCTATTATTGACATTCTAGCTACAATGAGGCAGTAGGAACAATAAAGTGAATCTTGGATCCCTCCAAGCTAGATGAGGTGGGAAGATTTAACATATCTGTATTTAGAGTTTTAGATCTTCCTCTTATTAGTTGTATGTGGAAAAATCTGACTCTTTGAGTACTTGTTTTCTCATCTGTAAAGGGAATTATTTCTGTAATTGAAAACAAAATTTTACGAAATGTGTAAAAGCACTCATCATTCTGTCAGACTTCATCAAGTGGTGGTTTCAACAGGATCAAAGCCATCAGCTCAACACACTCTTGAGTACAGCTTTGAGTAGATCAGATTCTTCCTGCCACACCTCCTCAGACTTCCTCAGATAATTAGACTCATCATCTAATAGAAAGGTGCATGAAAGCATCTTAAATGGCAATGTGAACTGAATAGGGACTTAATCCGTTAGTTGAGTCTGAAGCCTTTGAAACCAAGCAGTATTATGTGGGAGTAAGTATCTTTCTGGCTGATGATCTGATTGTGTCATTTCAACAACCACAAAGTATTTCTAACAAGTTGTAATTGTTGTTGAATTCATGCTGTGGAATCTCCTGTTTCTTCCTTGTGATAATCTTTATTCAAGTGGCTAGAATCTAATAAATAGGAAAGACCCTTGCCTAATTACAATGTTCACTCTTCATGTCTTCAGCAAATGCTTGTTTTTTAAAGGCAAGTGCAATCCATGCAGCTAAGATGATTTTTCCTGGATAAAAGTGTTTGAGTGGCTTCATATGAAAGAAGTTGGAAATGTTGTCATATAAAGAAGTCATAAGCTTATTTTCTGGTACTTTGATGGGATATAAGGAAAGGCTATTTAAAGAATAAAAGCACCCCTGTCTGTAGATATTTGAAAAGAGGCTGGGTGATCACCAACTGACATATTGCAGAAGGAATTTTTTGTGTAGCCGATGGAATTGGTTAGATTACCTCTCTCTGTCCTTTCAACTATAATACTTTTAGACTAGGGTGACATAGGAATGAGAATACTTGCTGGAACATTTTAGCAATCAACCAAATAAAAAAGCCCTACTATCTTTAATGGATTAGAATTAGAAGTGGGGAAATGTACATTGTAAACCACACTGTGGTAGGTTTTAGCAGTGGATTAACTGATTCTTACCTCAAGAAGAGAGCAGAAATATCTTAATATCTTATTCCACATTGGTGGCCTATAGAGTCTGTAGAAATTTGATACATGGATACTTTTTAAACAGTCATCACTGACTTCTCTGAAGATCATGAGAAATGATTCAGCTTTGACTAGGTTGGCTTCTTTGTCAGTACTAAGGGGAAAATTTTTATTTTAAAATATCGGTGATGTCTTCATTCTAAGAGAGTGGACATAGACAAATTAATCCTTGAATGTTCTTCAAAGTTTCTCCAGATATTATACATACAACTAGAAGTGAACTTAGTAGCTGTGAATTCCTGAAAATAATTAGAACCCTTGTGTGTCAATGTCCTAGAATCTCAGTGATTGTCAATTCTTCAATTCCTTGGCTACTTGGCTACCAAGTATTAAAAAGGGAAATGGTTGCAGAGTTCTTTCACTTAGGTTACTATGAGAAAGTGCCAGAGCTGCTATGAGATTAGCCCATGTTCACGTCACTGTTTGATGGAATGACTCTGACTTATATTGGCACCAAGTATGTGCTTAATAAATACTTACTCAGTGTAGGAATTAAGCTGCTCAACATCTACTTTGGACTTGCCTGATGTTCTTTATCAGTTATACTTGATAGGCCAAAGGCCAGCAGCTGAAAAGCCCTGTTCTTTACTTCCTCTCCACACATGAAGTGATTTTACCAGTAAAATTTTATAACAAATTTTATTAATAATTTGATATATAATTAAATGATTTAAATGATAAAATTGTCATATATGACATAGTTTAGAAATAACTTATGTAGCTCAATACAGAACTTCCCTCTCCTTCTGCAAAAAAAAAATGTAATTTATTTAAAGAATTCCTTCTAGGCACTATTATATATATATATATATATATATACATGATGTATAATTATATAATATCATATAATATCTATATAATTTTCTGAAACCTTTAAAAAGAAGATAAATACTTGAAATAAACACACTCTACATGACTGGTTACACAGAGCTTTGTAGTCAGTCTCTTATGACTTTTGAATAGAAATTTCCCTTCCCCCTATGCATGCTCCTCTTACAGAAGCTTAGGAAAAGACTTGCGTAGTCATGCTTCCTGGTATTAATCATGTCCTTCTACCTACCAACTGAATTGATTTGAACAAGTCTCGATCTTTATTAACCACTCACTTATTCAGCATTAAATACAACCTTTACTCCCTTTTCCACATAAATTTAACAATTTGAACAAAAATGATATCTTTATATGGCAGTGTATCAATATTAAAAGTTTGTGCTTGAACTGATAGTCTCCTTCAGGTATACACCTGATCTCCACATTCACAGTCCAGAATTTCAAGTTTTTACACTCTTATTTTTATCTTTGAATTATCAAAATATAAGATTTCTGAATTTACAAAGATTTCAGTTATGCTAAATCATAAAGGTCCTTGTAATGAGAAAGTGATATATTAGCATTCTATTATTTAAGGTAACATTGTCAAAAAGTTTATGTGCTAAAAATGGACAAACGCTTTATGTTAATTATTCTATATACATAATAACATTGTATGCACATGCATAAACATACACAATAGCCCTGTGAGATAAACTATATCCCTATTTTATAGATGAATAAAGTGGGCTTAGCAAGTTAAGAATGTAAGATTACAAATCTAATAATCTATGTGACTGGAATTCAGCATTAGTCAGTTCCTAACCACAGCATAAGGAACATGAAATGAATTAGGGAAAAATCCATCTAGTGAATCATAGTGGAGTTATATAACTTCATAATCTGTTATTTAAAAATTGTTTTTCTGTTACAAGAGGTTTCATTCAGACTTCTTTGAACAAAACATATATAGTCTTTCAATTTTAAATACTTTAAGCAGTTATGTATTTTTTTCTTTATGAAAAGTCATTTAATTACAAGAAAATTAGCCAGATAATTGCATAGTTCCAAACAAACTTTTTGTATAAAAACAAGGGTTCATTTGCTACCATATTTTTTATTATCTTTCAGTTTATATTTCATCTATTGAACCTGGGCTTCCCTGGCAAAGATTAGAATATATGGGGTCTTTTCATGTTTCATATTCCCTAAAACATAACTGGCTTTTGTTTCTGAAATTAGAATAATTTTGCTGAAGAGAAACTTTAAAATTGCTCTCTTATGACTATTTCAGTTAGCCATTCCTCAAACTTGATGCAAAAACAACAACAAAAAACAATTCTACTTAATAAAATATTCCTGTCATTCATTTCATTTTACTAGCCCAAGTACAAATTTGGAGAAAATCTTCTAAGTCCTGAAGTTTCAAATTCCTTGTGTAACTCATCCAGTGCTGAATACTCTTTGACTTCAAATGCCAGAAACCTTTTGTGTTCCGTCTCTACTTTTGTTTCAAACAGTACACTAATCATTTTCTCTTTGCATTTCTTTTCACTGAGTCCACACCTACTTTGGAGGTTTTCTGAAGAATCAGGTACTCCTTGATGTTGTTTCTTTCTCCTTGTAGTAAAATCAGTATTATTTTACCCAAGAACATCAGCCTTCCTGTCAGACTTAAGTCTGACGTCCACTTCTCCACGGTTTTGACGTATTTAGTCCTTGCTCTCATGTGATCTAAATGTAAAAGAGTTATCCACAATCCATCATCCACAGTTATATTTAAAAATAAGATACATTTTGATTGGGACAAGAAAAGTTTTGAAACAAATTATAAAATGATTTTTAGCATGATGGAACATCTTAGAAGATAAATATTTACCTTTTTATTTTCAAGATATAAAGAATGAGCAAAGTTCTTAAGAGAGTTTGATTTATATACAAAGTGTATTGGTAGAATTTTAATGTCTTCTTTTTTGAGGGAGAAAAATAGGGCCACTCAACTTTTGGCCTTTGTGAGTTAAGTTATGAAATGGGAGAATTAGGTTATTTCCAAAGCGGTTGTATTTGGTAATTCATTAGGTATTTATGTTGCCTTAATTATTCGCAAGGCATGGTGCTTGTCACTGTATAATGGCAATTAGGGAAGTCAGTATCCAGACCTATAGCTTATTAGATAAATAAAAGTAACAATAGAATTTATTTTGAAATGACTGAGGAAATTTCTATGGTACCCACCATAGAAATGCACAGAAATTATGATATAAAAGCTCATAAGATTTTAGCCAGAAGAAAAGGATTAGGGAAAATGTTATGAACAGAGGAAAAAGAGACTGAAATTTCAAAGATCAGAGGTACGTGGCTTATTCCATGAAAGACAAAGGAGTTAACATTGACTGGAGTACAACAATGAAGGGCAGGTACGACAAAGGTATCGTTAGGAACAAGTGATGGTGGACTTTTTAAGCCAGGAAGAGGAGTTTGAAATTTAAACAGAGATCAATGGTATTGGATAGTTTGAAGCTTATGTGGGAGGGACATAATCAGTCTGCCATTTTTGAATGATCACTCTGTTAGCCTATCACATTTGTAGGTGTTGTCTATTAATCCTCCTGAAAGACGATGGTGACCTTCAGGAAAGGTGGTGATAGTGAAGATGAAGAGAAAACAATTCAAGAGATCCTTATGAGGGAAAACATTAAGAATATAGATTTGCATTCTCTGATAAAGAGGCTTATGTTGCACTAAACTTTATCTTGGTAGCAATTATAAATGGACCAAAGATGAAAACAACAGTTTGAAGACACAATGATAAATGCAGGCAAAAATTCAAGAAAATTAGACTCTTGGTGAGAAGGGTGAGAGCCACATTTGTTTGACTGTCTTCATCGATGCTTCCCCCCTGCTGGGTGTGGGGTCAGTTATCCTACCTGAAGAAAGTCACAATCATTTTAGCCTGAGGCATCAGAGGGGAAAGTTGGGGAATAGCAGAGGGGATCAGTCTCATAAAGAAGGGAAACTCTGAAGTAAGAGCCTTGAAGTTTGAGTACACTCTTCATCCAAATCCTTGGTGGACTCCCAAACCATGCATGTGTAAGGTGAGAAGTTAAGAAGCCCAGGGTTTTGAAAACAACTGTCAAAAACCTGAAAAGTTTAGAGATTTCAGCAGTTTCCTTGCTGTAGAGACTGAGATTAGAGTTCTGCCAACTTAGGTGGATAGACACCCTGGCTTTCCACTGGAATATCAGAACAGTGACCCACAGGTACAAAGCCTACATTGATAGGGCTGAGTTTTTCCCTAGTATTAAGGATGAGTGTGAAATAAATATATAAACAAATAAGTAACAACAATACAAACAAAAATAAAATAAGCCACCATAAGATCAATGTAGAGGAACACTCTTTGGAGAAAGATAGTAGAATTCAGTTTCTATTTTGTCACTTACAATGTTAGCAAGCTGTTGAAAAAAGAAACAAGAACAACAAAATAGATACGTGAAAGAAATAAGGAAATGTGCCTATGCTCAAAAGCAAAAGTCAATAGAAACAGACCACCATCTAGACACTGAAATCAGCAGACAAAAACCTTAAAATAACTAGGAAAAACATGTTAAAGGATTGACAGGAAAATGATTAATATATTAAAGGAAGAATTTGGAAATTTCTGGGAGATTAGAAAACTATTTAATCAAATGGAAATCGTAGAATTAAAAATTTAAAGAATAAAGAATCCAGTAGATGATATTAAACTGCAGTATGAATATAATAAAGTGTTAATGAATTTGAAGGTCAATGGAAATTTTCCAAACTGACACACTCAGGAAAAACAAATTAACAAAGGCTCCATGATCTGTATCAAGTAATCTAATATAAATGCAACTGGAGTTTGAGAATGGAGAAGAGAGAAAATAGAACCAAAAACAAGTAGAAGAGTCACAAGGAAACGTTTCCAAATTTGATCAAAACCAACACACAAATCCAGGAAGCTCAGTGTAAATAGGATTCATCAGTGGTAAACACACCTAAGTCTATTATAGTAAAACTGCAGAATGCCAAAGATATAGGAAGTCTTAAAACAGCTACAAAACTTTTTTAAAAAACCCATTTATGCAGGGAAACTTCATCCAAATCAGTGGAGGCCAGAAGATAAAGTAATGACATATCTGAAGTGTGAAAAGAAAAGAATTTTATGACCAGAAAAAGTTATCTACAAAACATGGACATAAAAAAAATGACATTTTTTTGAAAATAAAAATGGAGGGAATTCACAGCCATTAAGCACAAAATAAAATTTGGGAAAAAATTTTCAGATTAAAGGGAAATTATTTCAGATGAAAATAGACCTGTAGGAAGGCAGGATAAGAATCAAAAAATGTGAGTGAAAATAGAGTATTTTGTTTTTTCTTATATTTTTTAAAAGTTAATTGATATGAAAATAGTAAACTTCAATAAAGATATTTGGGACCTAAAAATGTAGCTCAGTGGTAGAGCCCTTGCCCAGCATATGAGAGGCCCTGGGTTCAAACCCCAGCATACCATACATACACACACACACACACACACACACACAGACACACAAACACACACACACAGATATACAAAAGGCCAGTAAGCACTGACAATAAAGTAACATAATTAGTCATCAAGCAAATGCAAATGAAAAGTCATCGGTGTCTCGTCCTACTCATTAAAGTAGCTAAAATTAAATACAGAATCCTTAACCACAGTATTTAATATATGAGACTATAAATATGCTGAAGTTCAGATTTAGAACTCCAGTGATTCCTTATAAATGCTATTCAAGTCACAATAGAAATGTTCATGCACTTGTTTTTGAAAAAGAGAGAAAAAAAGAACTGAGTTCTAGCTCTGCAAAGATTAAAAGAGATGTATGGCAGGAGAGGAACCCAGGAAAATATTTTTTTAAAAAGGACAAACGATTATAAATGTTGGCTAGAAGGTGGATGACGTGGAATTCTTATACATTGTTTACCAGGGTGCAAATGGCACAGCTACACTAGCACATATTAAAAGCCTCCTATTGCATCTACTTATCCTTGATATGAAAACACAATTTACAAACAGAGGTGTATGTGAACATTCATAGCAGCTTTATTCCTGCTGATCAATAATTCAAAACACCACAAATGTTCCTAAATAAAAGATGTGGATTAAAAAATGTGATATATATTCCTACAATATAATATAACATTGAAGCAACAACGTGAGAGAGCCACAAAAGAATTGAATAAAAGAAGCCAGGACCAAAGAAATGCAGTGTATGATTTAAATAGAACAGGCAAAGTTAACATATGTTGATAGAAATAAAAGAAGAAATTGTTTACAATAAGTAAGGAGATTAGATTGATCAGAAAAGAGCAGGAAGAAATTTATGGGGGTGTTGGAATTGTTCTGTCTTTGGATCTGGTGGTTATTATAAGGTATATATATTTATCTAGACTTGTCAAATTGTACAATTAAACTTACACTTTTCAAGTATTATTAAGTTATGATGAAAGATTGGATATGGATGTGTTAAAATGTTAAAAGGAAGTGCCGTAAAAATTTTGAGTTTATTTTAGTGAATAGTAATTAATAAATTAATTGATCACTCCAAACCACAAGTGATTTGGGAGCTTCACTGAGGAACCACAAGGGGGAGAATTTATTTTTCGGTGGCACAGAGTTAAAGCAAAGACATTGGTTACTCTTAGACAGTTGCCTTATTTGGTCTATCCTGCTGCAAAGTCCCTCTGTGTTTGTTGGTGCTTCTGACTGGTGGAGCTGAATTTCTGTTTTCCTTTAATATAGGCATTAACAAGAAATAGCTTAAGTTGTTTGGTTTATGTTTGCAAATCAAGCAAGGTTAAGTCACCATGATGCCTAACTAACTTTGTCTTCTTGGGGATTCTTCATGTCTCATCTCTATTTTAATTCAATAACAGATGTTAATACTGGGGGCGAGGTCAAGCATCGATTCTGTATTCCAGTCTAGAACTAATGTTCTTAAAGTACATTTGTAGGAAGAACTCAGTAGAGAGGAGTGGAGAGGGAAAGTTTTGAAGCTGTACTGTGAAATACGAAATGAAGGCAAAATTGATTTTATTTATGTATTTATTTATTTTATTTGGTCTTTTTAGATATACATGACAGTAGAGTATATTTTGACATATCATACATACATGGAGTATAACTTCCCATTCTTGTGGTTGTACATGATGTGGAGTTACACTGGTCTTTCCCATTCCCTTCTCCCTTCCCTTCATTTCCCTTTGAAGTAAAAGTAAAGTTGATTTTAGAAAAATTATTCTACATAGAATTTTTCGGTCAAACCTGTTCAAAACATAACTGCTTCTTTGTTTTTATCAGGCCTGGGAGAGAGGTGGAGTGTTAGGGTTAAAACAAACAAAAACCATAGTTCTTTGTAGGTATTCTGGTGCTATTTCCTTAAGCTTCACCTCTTGTCTTCCTACTTTTAGAAACCAAAATGATAGAATTTAAAGCTCTTTCATAAAATATTTTAAAAACAAAGAACATTTCATTGGTAATGATCTAGTATTCAGGTATTCAAAACATGTTTTTTGCAGATGAATACTTGAACAAAACTCAACATCTTTCTATAATAGATTGGTATAGGACAAGAATTAGGAAGTTTATTTTCAATCCTTGAGTCATTCAACTGGATAAGTTAAAATTTTCCAGGGTAATAACGCTATGTTAATATTGCCTGGAATAAAGAAATGAGTTCAACATATTTAGTTTTATACTGTTTTCAATAAAATATTTATTCTTGATAAACTTCTTAGATTTTATTATTATATTATTTTATTTATATCATGCTTATTTACTTCATGCCTTTGTATATTTGACATTGCATTTATATAATCTCCATATTATTAAATGATATTCTCCAGAGAGACAGAAACAATTATATAAACATGAATACACAGAAAGCTATTGGCTCACATAATTATGCAAGCTAAGATCTACAGTTTGCCCTCTGCAAGGAAAAGCAGGAAAGCAGGCTGGGTAGTACTCATCCACAACTAAAGTACATCCTGGTCCCAGTCTGAAGGGTGGAGAACTGAATGCACCAGTGCTTAACAGTGGGAGAAGATGTTTGTCCTAGCTCAAGAAGAGAGAGAGAGAGAGAGAGAGAGAGAGAGAGAGAGAGAGAGAGAGAGAGAGAACAAATTTGCCTTTCCTTTACCTTTTTGTTCTGATCAGGCCCTTAGATTACATGATGACTGCTCATAGCCATAAGGGTGATTTTATAGTCTACTGATTCAAATACTGGTATCTTCTAAAACATACTCGCAGAACCATCCAGCAATAATGTTTTACTAGTCATACAGTTATCCTTAGCTACTTAAATTAGTACTTTCAGAAATAGGGAAAGTCAAGTATTATTATATCTAATTTATAACTGAGAGATCTGAGATTATTTAAGACTTCTCAAAGGTTCAAGGCAAAATATGATGAAATTCAAAATCAATGCTCTAGTCTCTGTAGGATTCTGCCTCTTCAGACCAAGCATATATCTTCCTGAGGATTTATCCTTTTGGAAGAGGACATCTATTTCTCTATGAAGATGTGTTATGTTGAGAACATATATTTCACATCTGTCACCAAATAAATTTGGTTTTCATGGGGAAAGCAACAGGAGGAAGCTGATTGAATAGGTTCAGGAAAAATAAAGAGATGATGACGTGAAAGCTAGGACATATTTTAGTTCATAAGTCCCAATCACCACACCCATCACAAATCAATTGACAGTATATCTTTATTCTCATGGATGACACAATTGTACAGAGGCATCCTTTATTAATACAATTATCCAATTGATTTAATGATATCAGCTCTGCTTTTTGTGTTATTATATTTCAGATTAGGCAATGATAGAATATTTGAAAAGAAATAAGGTTTTATAAATACAGGACTTATTGCATGATTGTTTTGCTTTTCTATAACATTTAAACATGACAATACCATTTATAAGTAGGACAAATTCAGGAGAAGAGAGAAGATATTTTGCACATTTCAAAGCACCTATAATAGCACTGAGGAAGCTAATAGTCTAAAATGACATCCAAGGCATTTCCACATCCTTTTCTCTGTAAAATAAGGTAAAAGAGCATTTTGGAATCATTAGACTGGTTTGTGTAAAATTTCCTAGATGTTTTGTAAATTGCTTATTGAAGAAATAGAAAGCTTTAGTTACCCTGGTATTGATTTCACATTAAGCAAAGGCCAAGCTGTACTGACATCTCTTTAGTATTTCTGACTAAATAACTTAACTTGTGTTGTACAAAATAGTACATTAATGAGAAGACATTTGTAAAGAGATATGGATAGTATTTACTCCTGATTGTACTTCTATAGACTTTTTTTTTTAATCTGAAGAATGCTGAATATTCTTTTTCATAGAAGTAGGAATCAGAAGAGACTCACAGGCAGCAGGAAGGAGATTTCAAAACATTTGTCTTTTAGTTTGCACTTCAGGTGAAATAGTTTGATTTTTCATGTGTATTTTTACTTTTTAGTGTCATTCCGGGACTGTCCTATCAAACATCCACTGTAGCTACAGTAGTCAGCTAAGCTCATTTAGACAGGTGATTAATCAGGTTGTTTGATAAGGACATCAACATTGAAATTTCCTGGTCGTTATGCAATTTCTTTATTATTTTGATATTTTATTTTATTTAAAGATAATATGGATATATTGGCATTATTATAATGCTTAGCTTGCAAAATGAAATGATTTGGGAGAACTGATTCAGTATAGTCAGAAGTCAATATTGGTTTTTAAAAACTGTTAAAAGTCTCATAATTATTACATTTTTGTAGATATATATAAACACTAGATTGTTTTTCATAATTATTTTGTTAAGAATTCTTTATTAGTTTCTCTGATGCATGACTTTTGGCAAATACCTACCCAAAACTTCTGAATGCTTAGAACAACATCTTATGGCTCTCTTAGGCTATCAGTCTTGGCCTAGTGAGAAAAGGGCATTCATAAGAAGTTCTTATTAAATTAAAATTAAACTATACTCTGATTATCAAAAATGATTGGTTAACACCATACTCTACTATATTATTAAGTACTTTGGTTTTTTTCCATATTTTTTATTGGTGCATTCTGATGGAACTTGTTACATATAATTTGGCCAATATCACTTCTGTTTTATTGTTATTTTCATGACAGAGTCTATAAATTAGGTACTAGCTTTATATTTTCCATTAGATATTTCTCATGTTTAGTGAATCTTTGGTTAGCTTTATACTTTTTGTTAGACAGATATTTCTCATGTTTAGTGAATCTTTGGTTACTCTACCTTCTCTTCTGGAAGCACGGGAGCAATAGTTGGATCTACGGCGGAAGCAAAAGCCTTGGTGGTGCTGGGTTTTGGTGAAGTTGATGGCATGAGAACTCCTGCACTGTCATGGCTAAATTTTATCACCTCTTTCTGTAAATACGGGATCACTTCTCCTCCTGGCTATAGAAAGAGAATGAAAGCAAAGTGGTTACAGGTTCTAGTTGGAGGTCTAAACTGGGAAGAATATAAAGCCACAGGATTGAGATAAAAAGCAGGCATTATATTCAAGGGGTAAGGTCTTTATTGGTTTTCCATATCATAAATTATTTTTAGCAAGGTTATGACTGTAGTTCACAAATATTGTCTCATGATATTGCTTTTTGAATAAGGGTAAACAAGAGTGATTGGAATAGATAAACAATATTTGTGGAACAGACTGAATTGAATCCTTACTGAAAAATATCCCAGAAGAAGCAATGACTGTTGATGGAATCATAATAAAGTTTATATTGAAACAAACGTTAGTGAAGGAACCTGCAAATCATCAGTTGTTGATTTCCAGTTGCTAGCAAAGTGCTGTCGGGAGTCTTACCATCACAACAGTTTCAGGAGCTGTGCCCAAGAGGGTGTCAAAAGTCAATTGCTGTTGTCCTCCTGGTACACCCTGAAAAACCAGAAAGTTTCAAAAAGTCTAAACAAGTGGTATATGAACATATATAGTCTTCCACCAAAGTGATTAAATACTCCCAACTTCTGTAATTATTTTCTTGAAAGTGCAAAAAGGAGTTTAGATTTGAGAAAGAGAAAGGTAAGTGCTCTTATTAGCGCCCTGGCTGGACACCCAGTTCTGTCTCACTTCTGGAAGCTCTGCTTCCTGACATTCCCACTTGGCTCTGGTGTTCTCTTGTCAAGCATCAACAGTCTCAGAGGACACCAACATCAGAGAAGTTTGTCTCTGCATGTGATGAAATTATAAAAACAAGATAATCTTGCTTAAAGCAAGGTCACTGTGCAAGTCACAAAACTGCCCGTGTCCTCACAATCTGGCTAATACTATGTCTGCTGCTCATGCACCAATTACAGCCTTACCTTATCCGTATCTTCTGGATACAAATCTTGAAGGTACTTATCATGGAACCACCCCCACTTCTTGACTATACCCACTTCAGAGCAGGTCACTTCCCTGAACTCTCTCCCAAACATCTAGTGTAGCCAAATAAATCCTTTGAGGTCATGCTCACATCTTCCTATGAAGATATCCCATAGGTCCCGTGTGTTCTCCTCATAGTAACAAGTGGATTATTACAACTTTGTTCAACTAGAGAAGTGTCCCTGGTGGTATTTAGCTGAAAGACGTTTATATATTTAATAAAGAATTAAGCAAATGGTTTCAAAGGATATTTTAAAAATGAAGATATTCATTTACTCACAGGTTCTGCTTGTTGTGGAATATATTCAAATTGAGTATAGAATGGTACCTGTCAGATTTTTGAAACATGCATTAGTTTTACTGATGATTTTTGTCACAAGTGTATGATAAATTTTTATTTACAATTATATCTTGTATATTAATTAAATGTTTTTATAAAAAGTTTATATGTTTCAGATGGTAACATTATTATTAAATTAACAAGAATACTTTTAATACTATCTTATTTCTAGGATAAAATTCTCTTTACAGAAACATGATGGAATTAGAATTAATATCACCAGTTATTTAAAGTACAGTTTTCACTTTTCTGCAATTTGTGAAGACAAATTTTAAAGTGGTGATTAAACTATTCAAAACGACATTTTCATTTTAACTAAAAGAGTGCTAGCTATTCATGGGTCACCTAAATTTACAGTATAATTCTGAACAGTCATTGTGGACTCACAAAATTAAATATATTTATATCTTATTTTAACTCAAGATCTAGTGGTCAAAGGATATTTCAAGATTGCTATTATTTTTTACATTTTATTATTTTAAATAATGACTATATGCGTGCATATATAGACAAAGTTTAAAGTGAGAAAATTTCAGATTCAGCTTTTTGCCTCTGATTCTATTAGAGTTCATTCACTGACTTAATTCATTTAGAATCCAGACTTGAAGTATTGCCAAATAAGTTTACACAAGTGATTTATAGGAGAAAACACTATATATCTTCTTATATCTTCCAGGTCAAGTATATTTAGTTATTCTTTTCTCAGGTAGAACTAGCCAGATAAGTCTGAGGATGTAGCTTAGTGCTAGAGTGCTTTCCTAGAATGCACAATGCCCTGAGTTGAAAAAAATAAAAATAAGTAAAACACTTTCAGTACCTGCTCCTCAAATTGTTGCTGCCCTGTTTGTTGGGGTGATTGAGTGACTGTTTGTTGAGATTGTTCCCAGGGTAGGAGCATGTACACTGGATAGTATTGAAGCATCTATTTGTAATCAGAAAAGCATATGAGAGTTTCCATTAGATCAGCATATGTCATACTTTAAATCTTCTAATGTCAATATTCTTTAAAAGTTGTTTTATATATAGCAGTTTTATATTAAGTATGAACAAAAGAGCTGTTAAAGCAGTCCTTCTCAAACTTAAAACTTAAATCCCACATGGTTTGTGTTTAGGGTTACTTAATCAAACAATTTAGGATATAGCAGATTAAACAAGGTAAAATAGGCCTTTTTAAAATAAAAGTACATCTTGAAAACTTTACTTTGCAAATATTAGAAAATGTAAAAATTGCCATTTTATTAAAATAATTCATATGCATTTTGTAATATGAGGAAAATTTAGAAATAGACAAGTAACAAAATCCCCACTACCTACCTTATCATGTATAGGCTTCCACTTACTTGTCTTACTTACTTGTACATACATAAAGTTTTCTATGCTATTTTGTTTTTTTACATCATTAAATAAGTGATTATATTAGACATGAGATTTCAGAACAACAGCAATGGTGGTTTCAGAAGGAGTATATTTTGTGTAGTGGTTCTTTTTCTTTTGGGTGGGGAGTTACCAGGGATTGAACTCAGGGGCACTAATCACATCCCAAGTCCTATGTTGTATTTTATTTAGAGACAGGGTCTCACTGAATTTCTGAGTGCAGAGCTTTTGCTGAGGCTGGCTTTGAACTTGAGATCTTCCTGCCTCAGCCTCCAAAGCCACTGGGATTACAGGTGTGTGCCACTGGGCCTGGCTTGTGTAGTGGTTCTTAGTCCATCCTAAGGATCAAAATCACCTATTGAGCATTTTGGAAGATAAGCATATTTGTCTTTTAATTGTAGGATTTGATTTATTAAGTCTAGGATAGGGTTCAGTCATTTGTAATTTTCAGAATTATCACCAGTGATTTTGAAGTAAAGTTAAGGTGGAAGACCATAGGTTTAGTAGTTCAAGAAAGGCTGGAGAATTACATACCAACTCAGCTATTTCCTTTATTGGGATTAGAAATTGGATCTCATTAAGATTAAGTTTCCTGATCCTTAAAATGACATAGTTCTGTTGTCACATATTTAACTCTAAGTGCTTCTGGCATAGAATGAGATAATGTCTAGAATTAAGTTCTGTTTTGTAATGGGGGTGGGGTGAGACAAAGTCACATAATTATAATTACAGAAAAGCCAAGTGGTGTAATTTTTTGTGAAAAGATTGGTTCTCTGCTGGTGAATGATATCATTAATCTCTAGTTCTGTTTTTTTGAACCCCCATATTATTAATTGTCCTAATACTGATATTTTTCCATATTAATATAATTCTATTAATTTGCATTCATTTTTAAAAAAATTTCTCTTATTTAGTGGAAATCATCACCATTTGATTATAATATGGAGTCAAATTGGAAATACTTCATGCAAGGACTTGGATATGTTTTCTGCAGAATTTAACTGCCAAATAATGTGGGAAAGTGTTTCTTATCTCTACATCATATTACACTTCTCAGTTTAATAGGTGTGGATTTCTATAGCCCTGCTTTAGGAGAACAACAAAATTTAGGATTGTGCATTCAGTCCCTGGATTTCTCTTCATTTACTCTTAAATGCCAGTACTTTAGGTGCAGAGAGGGCATCCCCTGGGGCTTAGTGAGTTCCTTTATTTCCAACAGAGGAATCTCCTGGGAATTCAGGTGTCCTAGAGATTCTTTAGCTGCTTGTTCTTAAGTTGCAAAGTGAGCCCAACATCCACAGACTAATGCCAGTCCAGCAATGATGGTATCTAGACAGAGTGATACCATGGTGTGGGTGTTAACAGCCTGGCTATCAGAAAGTTAAAGAATAAAAGAAAACAGTGGATGATACAAGCAGCCACATGTCTCAATAGTAATGGTATTCTGTTCACTCACCTGTGCTTGTTCCTGAGGCATTTTGAAGGAAAATACATAGGGCATCACCTGCCAAAAAAAGAGCCATATAAGAAAACTAAACTTTGTTATTTAAAATTCTCAAGCTGCTATCTATAAATCTCACCATGTAACTTTATCATTTGCATTACCAAGCTTCTGCACAAAAGGATGACCTATTGTATGAATTATCATTAACAAAATTTGTCTTCTTTTTAAAATGAAATTTTCCTAATTATCTTGTCTGAAACTTGTTTTTAATGCTTTTGATTTCTGGTTGTATCCAGAATAGCTGATTTGAACATTATTATTATTGTTGTTGTTATTTTGCGTGTTAAAAATCAGAATATAAGGAAGAATTTCAGTGGTTGTAGAAACACAGTATGAAAAAAAATTCTTGACTAGGTCTCCTCTGCCTTATTCCAAAAATGATTCATATTCAATTGCCACATTCAATGTGCATTTCTCTTTTCTCAGGATGAGAAGATAGAAGAGGCCCTACTTACATGATTGGGACCCTGCTGGGTCTGGGATGGTGCCTGAGGCTGTGAGGGGCCTAGCTGGCCAGCCTGGGATCCTTGGGCAAAACCGACTTGTCTTGGGAAAGGTATCTGACTTGGGGATAGTCCAGCAAACTGGTCTAGAGTTGACAGTGAGAACTGGGGATGTCCTGGAACCCGAGCCTGCTGCTGCTGTTGTAGAAGGCCAGAGAAGGGAGGAATCCATGAATTAAATGGGCCCTGGAAGGAAACAAAGAAAGAAGACTGTCTCTTTTATATTGAAAAGAATTTAAAATCAGTCATGAGTAAGAAAGAACAAAATCTAAATAATTTCTATATTTTCAATGCTGCATTACCAAAATGGACAGCATCCTGACTCATGAGCCACCAAAACAGTACTAAATTTTAAGTGGTCATGAGAAATATGGAGCAAAAAGAGGAAAATAAAAGAGGGCCATTTCTGCAGTTACCAGATTGGTTTCAAATCTTGATTTTTTCCCCCTTTCTCACTAGTTAGGTGAGATATGACTTTGTGTAAAATAGTTAATTTAACTATCTCATAAAAAGTTCTCAACAAATAAATGCTAGATTATAGTTTTTTACTTTAATTTTCAAACAAATGTTCATTAGAATATATAGAACTAGCTGGACCCAGGGGTGCACAACTGTAATCTAAGTAACTTGAGGCAGGAGGATTGCAAGTTCAAGGCCAGCCTCAGAAACTTAGTGAGGCCCTGAGCAACTTAAGGAGATCCTGTCTCAAAATTTTAAAAAATATAAAAAATGGGGAATGGGGTGTGGCTCAGTGCTTAAGTGCTCCTGGGTTCAATCCCTGGTATGAAACAAAATAAAACAAACTAACAAAAAATAAAATATAGAACAAATTTATAATTTTAAAAATGGAAATTTCAAAAGTGGAATCAGAGTACATCATTTTGTTCTTATACAAAATGCCATAAGAGATGAACAGAAGGAAAATGTTCTCCGTAAGCCGATCATTGAGGTGGAGATACCTGAAGTTGTAGTGGCAAAAGTTGACCATTATTAAGATTCAGAAGTAACTAGAAAAGGAAAGATAATATGAAAAGATTACCATACATGGTAAAATGATTAAGAACAATGTTTACTACAAATACAGTACAAGTCAGAGTTGGTTGATCAGTTTCCTGTTAGAAGTGAGATGTTATTCCCACAAAGCTTACATGCTTAAATCACAGCGATTAGAGGTTACAGTTGAAAACAGCAAGCTTGAGATTTAGTCACGTCATCTCTGCTGTGTATGAGATTGCACAATTTTATCCTGCTGTGTATGAGATTGCACAATTTTATCCCAGTCCAGTGGTTTAGATAGTCATTTTATATATCAACATACATCTGAATTAAGGGCTGTTAGAACAAAATATGTAGAGGATGTTGTCTCTGCCTTTGAAGAACTCACAATTAAACAAGGAGGCAAAGCTTATTTTATAAGCAAGCTTCTATTCATAGCAAACACTGTTTGGAATTTATCTGGATATGTGCTTGCTAGTAGATAGGATGTAGACTAAATCAAAGGAAGCCTTTTATCTCTTCCCACTGAGGTTTTATGAAAAAAATGGAGGATCTTGTTTTAATTATTGAAACTAACCTCATTGCTGTTGCTAGCAGACATAAGGCGCCGTGGGATAAGCTAAGAATGAAAAAGAAAAAAAAAAATGGTAAAAGAAGGGATGGCCATAGGTTTACATTCTGAGATCAAGAGTAAAATGAGACACTTACCGGGGCTGAAAATGTAACTCCGAAGAGTCCAAGAAAAATTATAATTTTCATTTTCAGATGATTATTCCTAGAAAATGAATTATAATAATTTAAAAAGACTCTCTCCTTAAAATTCATGCCAAAAATAATGACAAAATAATCAGGTGGTATTGTTCAATCAGAGAAATAGTTGAGCAAATTCTTCAGTATTATACTTTATGATTTAAAATAAAAAGTAAATATTTATAACAAAACTCTTTCTTCTCACTCAGATCAGCATCTTATAGAAACCAAAATTGCTTGACCAACAGACTCATTTGGTAGCATATGATGTAGTTGAATGGGTTAATGAATAATATGGTCTCATCCTTGCGTTGCTTTGCACTGGGGGACTATGTCTATCAGACCTTGGGAGACTCATGACTGGGGTCAACTACCTGGGTCCTTATTAAAACAATCTTAATGTTTACATTGGAAAAGTGCTACAATAAAGATCTGATGATACTAGTTCAAAACAAGATAATTTCCATTTAAAATCTATTAATATTGAAGTATAGTAAATGTAGCAATTAAGTCAATATTTTTCTAATTTAGGGAAATGGAATATGAAATTAAAATGTAGAACTGCTTTATAGTTTACTGTGGAAGTTTATGACCTCTTGTTGTCTGATGTAAAAGCTCCTGTCATAGCTTAAATCACTGACCTAACCAAGCTTTGGTAGTCATTGGTATTCTCTCAGAGCAGAATTCACTGAATTTTGTTCTGAAAATTAGGAAAGCAAAGATTTGATATCTTACCTTACTCCTGGGCTTAAGAAATCTAGAACCATGCAAGTTCTGTGTTCTTTTTCTCTCTCAGCTCTGTTGCTTGGAATTTCTCTTAAAATTTAAAACCCATCTTTAGGAAAAAAAGAGCCAATCATTTTTCAAAGGAACCAGTGATTCAGTGGGCTTCAGACAATGGCTCAGCTAATCACCCCCTTCCTCATCATCCAGGTGGGGTATGGCTTCCCACACCTTTAGTAATGCTATTAAATTATCCCGAGAAATGTTTTCCCGTGATCATGCCTGGTTTCTCCTTGGTTATGACTAACTCTTTTAGAATGATTTTATTCTAGTCCTCTTACCATCTTTGAAATGAGTACCCTAATTGAATAACCTGAAGTCCTTTATTAAATTCAATGAGAAACAGGTGATTATTTTTAAGAGTAAAACACAGAATTATAAAACAGAGGTTACAGGTCTAAGAAACAAAAATTCCAAAGTCTAGTTAGTGGCATTCAGGATTCTTCAGCGTTTTAATAGTGGGGTTGGGTAAATATAAGTTAGTTTCATTTAGATTTGACTTTGAAAATACCAGTACATCTCCCTCTCCTTATGGAATAAAACCCTAAACATTTGCTAAATTTCTGTATGTCTATGAAATGTATGTCCATACAAGTTGTGTTGCTTTGAATAAATTAAATATGAAGCATTGTGAACTATGTCTTAAAAGGTACTGTGAAGGAATGTTTGTATTTAAAAAAATTCTCTTTGCTATATATAACTAACATTCAAATACTACTAAATACAACTATCTGCATATCATCATTTAAATTTGCTTCTTAAAAGTTCATTATTTGTTTTGTTGCTATAGATATTGACTCCACTATAATAGGCAGCCCACAATCACAAGTGTATTGTCAATTTCCATTAGGAGTTATTTAGCTATTTTAATCTTAAACAATTAATGGTAGCCTTTTCATGTAGTAAGAAGTTATTGCCTTTCAATAAATGTGTCTTTCTTAGTAGGTTTAGACACTTAAATTTTGTGAACTCATTCATAGTAATATGCTTATGCCATTTGTTATTTCTCTAGGTCAAAAGAAACCTCACAAGAACACAAAACATTATTTAAAATAACAAAACCCTTTTTCTTTACAACAAAAGAGAAGTTACCACTAGGATTTTATATCTGTTAGAAAGGAACTTTTCCAAGATTCGTGAAAGTTGTCTTTTTGAATTAACTAGTTAGAACACCCTAGATGTTGATGGCAGATTTAACTAAAGCTTGGTGATTAATACGACAAATTATTGCCTGCAAAGTGCAGCAGGTTGATTGAGTGGGTGAACTAGACAGAAAGTTTTATATTACTTGATGATGCTGATATTTACAATTTATGACCTGGTCTATCTTGAGTATTGTCAGATTTTTGAGATTTTCTTTGCATTCTTCAGGGTCTGAGGCAGCTGACCCCATTACTGAGCCAGAAAGGCATCATGACCAAGCACTGAGCAGGTCAGGAACTATGTTCTGGAACCAAAAACAGTCAATTTAAAAAGTATCTGGATGATGAATAGTTTCATTTAACTACTTTCTTCAAACTGAAGGTAACTGGGAGGCTTCTGTCACTGATTTCTTTTTGCTTTTGTTTTTTATTACTTCAATATTTTAAAGAAAAGCAACTGAAACTCTCCATTTATACCACAAAGTAGAAAAGAATAGGCTATGGTTAATATCTGATAGTTTCCAAGTTCCTGTACCATTTGAGGAAGGGTTATCTCTGGGTGGTAGGGGACATAATAAGGAGTTCTAGTTTAATTCTCATCACGTTTTAATGTGCATACGGTATGTTTCCGTTTCTATCATTCAACTACGTTGACTTTACTCATTTTTCTTTGCCTAAGTTATTAACTCACTAGGTATTTCACTGAGTTTCCTTAAAAAATAAGTGATTCGCTTTAGGGGAGAAAGAAAGGTGGGACACATCTAAAGTAATGCCATTCTACATGGATTAAGGTGCAGGGTCCAAGATGAGGAAATTCTGAACCAGATATAATCACTATAACCCCATCATTTTGTTTTAGTTTGATTAGCAGAACTAGGCAAACTTTCATTCAAATAAAAGTACAAAAACATATTATAATGCCAAGAACAGGTAACTGTTGACTTATGTACCAGTGAAATTATCCATATCTTTGCTCTGGTCCAGTAACATAAATGACAAAGAGTAAAGAGTAATGGCTTATTTTAATCCTTTCAAAATGTTATGTAAGTTTTTTTTCCTTTAACTATTCTGAAAAAATCAATCGAAAGACTTACAGAGTACCATTGTATTATAGACCAATATTCCATGAATCATGAGAACTGAATTTAGATTTTTGCATTGCTTATAATAAAATAATTTTCTTGTATAGAAACAGTGATTCCCAGGAACTTCTAATAACATATCAAGGAAGGCAAGATACATAGATCCCCTGTGTTTCAATGAGAAAACTGAGGTACTGAAGGTTAAGTGACTCCATTCATTTATTTATTCATGAAACAAATGTTTATTGTGCCACTTCTACAGTCCATGTCCCTGCTAGGCATTAAAAACTTGGTATTGATAATAATATATGTAGTTTCTACCTCTATGGAAATTATGTTTTTTCCATAGTCAACAAAGTACCATAATAATGGTTAGAAATCAGGTCTCTTGATTCTTAATCAAGACACTAAGGTACATAGCTTGAAAGGAAGTGACATAGTACCATAATTAAGATAATTAGCAAATAAAAATAATAATTTAAAAGTGTTTTTATATATTGCCAGAGATGAACTGTGAATCTCAACTCAATGAGTTCAATAGGGTTTATAACCAAGAATAATTTCAATAACAATTTAAATAGTAAACCAGAGATTAGATAAGTAAGCTTTCATCCTAACCTCTTCTATTACATGAGTGTTTATGCTTAACTTCTATGAAGCTTTATACTAAAGTACACCCTTCTGTTTGAGATTGTGAATACTGGACATTAGTCATCACAAGTTCACTAAGATAATACACTCTAGCTAAATGTCTCTAATTTGATTATATTAATCTAGAGTTACTCAACTATAGGATTTATAGATATGTGCATGCAAATTATGACTCTAAGGTGTTTTTCTAGGAGTAGCATGTTTAACAATACAGATATTAAGAAAAGTAAAGTTTATGCTTTTTCCTTTTACAGAAGGACCCATGAGTTTCTGAGGACTTGAGAGAGTACAGCATACAGCCAAACTGAGTTAGAAATCTTTTTCTGCTTGTGGATCCCTCAACTGTGGCAAGCAGAACATTCAATGGGAGGCACACTGGGCTAGAAACAACTGTCCTGACCTTCTCTGAAAATCACCTCTTTTATTCCCTGGCCTGAAACACTTTTCTCCCTACTAAACCTTTGTGGTATTTATTTTGCTTTTTGTTCTATGAATTCCAGACCTGCTTACTAATTGGCCCCGCATGTTTGTTTTGGGGCCTGTAATCAGTTTGCCCTCAATCCTGTTTCTATACTGCAACATCCTGAAAAACAAAACAAAACCACAGACACCTTCATTTTAACTAAAATCTTATAGTTCTAGTAAGTCAACTTTTTAAGTTGGTGTCACTGGGGGGGAAGTGCCCAACATTTGGCTAATTTCTGTTATTCTCCTCTTTCACTCTTTCAGACCCATCTAGTCAAGGGGTTCTCTTGTGAATTCTCAATGGAGCGGAGTGGGACCCTAGGCCAGTCTGCATTAGTTCTCCCTCAGAATTCTAGTGTGCTCCATTTTGGGACTTGAAAGCTTATCTCTTTAACAAGATGTTATATTTTCTGATACTTTATTCTATGGTTGAAACAAACAAACAAACAAAAAAAATCTTGCCTTCCTTTTGTCTCCTTCCCTACTTCTCTCCTTGATTCCTTCCTTCCATTACTCTTCTTCCTTCTCCTATTTCCCATTTTCCCCTCTTCATTTTCCTAACAGGGTTTACAGATCCCTCAATGATTTGGTCCTTGTTTTATTCTCCCACTTGACTTTTCCCTCCTCTTCTTAGGTTCCACCCAGACTAGCTTTCTTTCTGAGTGTGGAACATCCTTGTTGCCTCAAGGATTTTCCACTTGCCATTCTTGTGCCTGGCATTGCTTCATCATATGGATCACAGTTCAGGTAAAGCCCCAGAAAAAAATGTTCTCAGACTACTCAATCTAGAGCAGACACCTCTGTTATGTTACCTTATCCTAATTCTTTGCAAAGCATGTACCCTGATTTATAACAGATACATTTGCTTACTTATTTGGTTATTTATTCTTTCAGTATTATTCATAATTATATGTTTTCATGTATTACCTTCTTCACTAGAATATAACTTCATTAGAACAGAATCTTTGTTTTGTTCACTGCTGTATATCTGGTGTCTGTCCCATTATAGGCACCCAAATATTTGCTGAACAACCGAATGATAATTGTTCTGACTTGTAAATTCCAAGAACACCATTTTATGTAATGAGATTGAATATTATTTATAGCAATTGAGTTATTTGAATGTTTGAGAAGACATTATTTGTATTGCTTAATATAATTACTCTAGAAACCCATATTTTTTCATATAGACATGTTATAATGCATTTCAGGGAGCCACCCATGGCTTGCATGCGAACCAAGCTTGGTTGAACTATTAGAGAGGAGGATCTGGCCTCAGGAACTGCCTGAGTCAAGGGTTTATACTTTGTTGGTTCATCAACAAATTTATTTCTGATAAATAAATTTTATAGCTTTTATTTTGCAACCAGTCCATTCTTCCTACAAGAACCTTTTTGCTTGCCCATGTAGGATGTGGGGTGAGAAGGCATCAGAATTGTTAATGCATTAATGTATTCTTTATGTTCCAAACAAAGATTATACTTGATTTAAATGCTTCCCTGTGATAGAATTTGTGACCTCATTTCTGGTATTTTTGTGAGGAATTAGATAAGGATGAGTGGACATTTGTAATTACATGTTTCTGTATTTTGGAGATCTTAATCCACACTTCAGCATTTTTAGAAAAACCTACATTTTCTCACCTTGTTATTTGAACAATGAAAAGGGAACAGATACTTGTTGCTTGGAAAATAAGACAATGTAAAATCTGAATGTAGAGGGAAGAGTAAAAATAGTAGCTATATTGTCAGCAGCATCAAAAATAGTAGAAAATTGGATACAGCATTTATGAAAAATAATGCTATAAATGAGAGCTGTATGCTGGATTCACCTAGTTTAATAAACTCATATTATGAAGACAAGTATGGGTAAAAGAGTTACAAGTGACTAGATCTAGTCTGGCATCCTACTTCTGCTATGGGAGTATTTCTATCAACATTGGAATTGCTCAGTTGGTTATCCATATTCACAGCACTCTGCCTTCTGTAATTAGTGCTGGAGCCTATCATCTTCAGTTTCTCACTCTTCAGAATTCTCTATCAGTCTTTGTAGCAGACACCGTGATGTACCACCCAGAGGCCCATTGAAGAATCAAGGACTTATACCCTAGCTTTTGGGAGTGTTGCTGTCAGACAGCCTTTTCAGGAATTGCCTCCCCTTCCTCCTCCAAGGGTATTCTTCCTTCTTCAATCAGTGAGTACTTGCTAACTAATCAATTAAAGCTCTAGCCTGTCACTATTCCAACTCCAGAATTCCCTGTGGGATTGACTGAACTCTTTGTTGACCATACAGCAGCTCGACTTCTTCCTTTGCCTATTCTTGCTTCCTTTCATTTTCTTCAAAGGGAGTTAATTCTAAGGACCCTTAATCAGTTTTTTGCACACGAGTGTCCACATCAGTGTGCTTCTGGGAAATCTCAACCTAAGGTGCTCACTGTCATAGGTTGGATATGAAGTGTCCCCCGAAGACTCACATGTTCAAGGAACATTGCTGCATAGGGAAGCAAACCTTGAACTTGTGAGTCTTTGTTGGTCACTGCACGTTAATTTTTTCTATATGAACTTATTTTTTAATCAATAGTGCTTTTTCATTTAAATTAGCTTTTGTTTTTATTAGTGTATTATAATTACACTAATAGTGGGGTACAGTGTAATATAATCACATATGCACATAACATAATTTGCTCTTTTTCATTCTCCAGTACTTTCCCTTTCCCTCCCTCCTCCTTCACCCCCTTCCCCTTCCTTTAATCTAGTTTTTCTTCTACTTATTTACATATATACACATAAATACATATATGTTTTCATTTGGCAAAGGCCCCTGATTTGAAGCATTTCCCAATCTTCCTTGTGAAAATACTCCCACCAAGGTCGATTTAAATTATCATTTAATAATGAACTTTAAAAATTCCTAAATATATTATTCTTTGAGATGCAGTCTTGCTACATTGCCCAGGTTGGTCACCAACTCCTGGGCTTTACTGGTTCTCCTGTCTCAGCCTCCCAAGTAGCTGGGCACTTGGGATAATGCTAGAATCACACAAATGACATAGCCCCGTTCATATTGTGTGACATGATATTTCTTATATAATACTCACCATCATAATTGATGCTGAGGGTGTAGGTGTTTGGAGATCTGTGAATCTAACACTTGTTTAGTGCCATATATTGGGTTCCTGGCAAGTTTTATGAATGTATTTTTCAATTAATTCTCATAACCATCTGCGGAGTAGCATTATCATCTTTATGTTGTGACTCAGGAGGTTAAGTAATTTGCCCAAGGTGGTGTAGTTCTTTAGTGGTAGAGCTCAGGATAGAACCTAAGTCTCTTTCCAAAAAAAATACTTTGGGGACTTTTCTAAGACAGAGGTACTAAGTTAGATAATTTATCTCTGCTTCTCTAAGATCTTTAAGAAACCCAGTCTGATATGAGGAAAAAGAAAAATCCAGGATTGTTCCAGACAACAGCATAAGTGCCCTCAACTGAGATTAACTACCATGAAGGTCACCTAATAATAGTGCTTATTGTTCAGGTCACATTTTAATGGAAGAAATTTGATTTTCTCTGTTCCTTTTCCAAGAGACTTTTCCACCTGCAAAAATAATCACTTAAAACAACAGAAGCCAAGAACTAGGAAACTAGTGCCACAGAACTTTCCTCATTGGCACTGCTTTTAAAAATGTAAAATCACTGTGAAAATGTCAATATTTTATTTTCATAAAATAAAATAAAATATGTTAAAATGAGTATTCTAGATTCAGTAGTCAGATTCTTTTAAAATTATAAGTCAATTTGTTTATATCAAATTAAAATTTCCTGTGATTATTTTTAATAGAAGATATTACTTGCAAAGAGTTCTATTTTCTTTTTGCCATCATGTTTATGACTACATCAGGGCTGGGACTGTAGCTCAGTGGCGGAGTGCTTGCCTAGCATGTGTGTGGCACTGGGTTTGATCCTTAGCAACAAATAAAAATATACAAATAAAGGTATTCTGTCCAACTACAAAAAAAAAAAAATTACGACTACATTGGAAGCAGCAGCAAAGTTTTTAAATGTATGTGTTATTATCTCCCAGAGCATATTGTTATCATCCTCACATTCTATGTTGTTCCATGTATAGAACATGTCTGCATGTATTCCAGACACACAAGTGATTACTTATGTGCACCTATGAAGCATCAATCTCAGTGACATATTTTGAATGATGATGCTAATTAGAACAGAAATCATATATTGTTTACCTAACAGGCAGATAGTACCAAGTATTTTATAAATGTTTTATTTACACAAATCAGCTCAATTTTATTAATCTTCACCACAGCTTTGAAATTTAGAGATGATGTTGATATTCCCATTTTACAGGTGAGGAACATACGGCTCATTAAGATTAAAATATCCTCCTAAGATTATGTGGTTAATTTGGTCCAGTGACAGAATCTTAACTGAATTAAGCCTAACTCCAAAGTCCTTTTTCTGAAAATCATACTGTCCTAAAACATGTAATTTTAAAGAAACTATCCCCTAATCTTCATAATTGTATTTTCACACGTGTACATTTTTTAAAAAAAAGTTACTTAGTGAGTCAAATGATGTTTTGACATGGCTCTAATGGATATAAACCTACATTACTAACAATGTGTTTTTCTTTCTTTCTTGTAATATCCATACATAAGAGTTGAAAAAGTTTAACCTTTGTCAATACATTATTATTAAAATATCACTTTTTTGAGATGCCTACTCTACAATATCCTGGAAAATATAATTATCTTAGGCTGTTAATCACTAGGCAAAGATGAAAAGAAGTTGTGTTTTGGAGATAAATCAATTTGAAGTGTTATTAACTATGTTCTAACTAGAAGGTATGAATGGACAAAAAAGTGTTAACCATTAAGATTC
The DNA here is from genome assembly GCF_902686445.1 of Sciurus carolinensis. NCBI lineage: Eukaryota > Metazoa > Chordata > Mammalia > Rodentia > Sciuridae > Sciurus > Sciurus carolinensis. The sequence goes on from NC_062222.1 coordinate 84,613,802, forward strand.
ACTAAATTGACAACTAGTCTCTGTAAAGGAACCTAATGGAGTCGGTGAAATAAAACATTATGTAATGATTTGTGAAATGTCTGAGGATGGGTTATTTGTCTAAGCCCAGACTTTGAATAAGGCTTAGGTTAGGTTGAAATGACTGTCCTAAAAACCAAGAGGAATGAAATGACTTGTAGGAAATAATTTTGAGGCAACATGATTCGTCTGTTTGTCTGAAAGGACGACAGGAATAGTCCGACCACTTGGCACTTTTTCATCAGATGTTACTCATCCCGATTTCTGTAGAACACAAAAATCACTGCGTATTCAAGTTAATAATTTGCTTTAGTAAAGTATGCTCATTGGTTTTTTTAAATGTTGAAACAGCAATTTGCACTTGCGGGCTTCATACAAAGTCCAAGCCCGGAATGTCACTGTAAGTTGGAATAAAGGAGTAAAATCTTTATTCTAAGTAAGAGTTTTGGAAATGCTTTTAATACTTCCCTATAAAGCCTGTCTGTAAAGGATTATTGAATTGAATGGTAGAAACAAATTTTCTCATTCTATATTTGATAGATACTTTAAGAAACTAATTTTTAGATTCAAAGATTAGAAGAACCTTCTGATAAAAATTCTTTTGGCACAAGTGGATACATTTGAGTCCAGAAAAGAATAATTGTGAAGACCTGGCCCAGAACTAATTGTGTACATTCAGAGGATGTATTTGGAAATCTCTGGCAGTTACCTTGTGATATTAAGAAATTCATGGTAGGAGAAGTTTCTGGAAAAAGAGTATTTTTTTTTTCTTCAAATATTGAAAGTACCAAAGAATTAGAAGAAATATATCCAACCATGAGTTCAGTTCTGGGAGGATGGAATGGTCATGAGACTTTGGGTGTATAACAACCACACAGCACCAGGATCAGCATAATCTCTACACTGGGAAGATGGAAGCTGCTTAGGAAGTAAGACATTAACAAAAACTCTGAGTTCCCAACTTTCACCTGCATAAGTGGAAAAGTTTGAAGTTTCCAACTTATAAATGCAATTGGATAAATATATTGTTAGAAGACTCCTATTGGAACACAGTTTAGGATGACTCATTTGAACATCAATTCCCATAAATGCATGCATGTGATACATTTACACATAGATGTTTCATGACATCCACCTACATGTATTGTTTAGATGGCATACTGATAGCAAGAGTTCACCATCCAAAAGTCTTGGATTTGAATCCCATTTCAGGTCAAGTTCTAACTTCACTTAACCTATTTGTTTCCGTGTAAAATGGGACAAATTATACACTTCTGGTTATCTATGGAAAGTAAAACCACTAAATGAGAAAGCGCATTGCTCAGCATAGTAATGATTCTCTAAGTCATTTCAGGGGAAACTTGACCCACTTTGATCTTCCAAAGAGAAGTCCGCACAAGATGGAATTTGAAAAAGCCTCCAAAGTGATTTATGTATATATAAACCCTCCACTCCAAGTTAATCTAATCACCAAGTTAAATTTTAAAAATTACTCAGAAAGAAATGTTAGCTTTTTAAGTAACAGAAAGCAAAAGAAAAGTAAAGAAAACAAAACAAAACAAAAAACTCGATACCCATATGCCTATGCTCCTGCTGTTCCATTTTTGTTGTTGTTGTTGTTCAAATCTTCTTGGCTTATTATTATTTATTTCACTAAACCTCTAAACCTTGGCATCCTCTATTAAAATGCAGATGAATTTATTTCTTCAACTGAACATTATTTATTAGTAGCAATGATCTGAAAATTCTGCGTTCAAGGCACTTACAACCTAATAAATGAGAAATACTTATAAGCAAGTGAGTGTGATAACACTTGATGAGGGTTGAAGAAGGGTAGGGCTGTGGGCTGTATGGATGGAGGAAGGAGTGATCTGATAAAACTTGGTAGTGCAGAAAATCCCCAACCTGGGCCCTGAAGAAAAAGTCGGATTACATCAGTGAGACATAGGTTGTAAGAAAACTTAAAGAACACTCCAAGACAACACTCCAACACATCATGTACAAATGTATGGGGCATGACAGAGCTTGATGATTTGGGGATATTACTAATTCAAGATAATTAAAATATAGGATAACCATGGTAAATCGACAGGAGATGAGGTACAGTAGGTAGAGGTCACATCAGAGGGTTTCCTTAGACAAATAAATATGATTGAATTTTATCTTATGGGCAGCTGGTCTCTATCAATTAAACAGGAAATTAATGTGTCGCCCATTAGTAATGACTACTAATATTTCCATTCCTCCTCTTGGGCACATTTAAGTTTCAATTTTTAGCCTTTGAACTTATTGACTTGCTTCAGTTAAATATGAGCAAGAAATACCAGTTGCCACTTCTGGGCAGAAAGTTTAAGATAATACCCCACTCTCTTTTGCTGTGGGTTCTGGCAATGTTCCACATGATCGCTTTTCCATCAGCTTGAGTTCCTCAACTGGATCCCCCAGTGAAAACAATGTGGAGCAAGATTTTAAATTAACTCATGGTGAAAGTATAGTGTGTGGGAGAAACAAATCTTGTAGTTTCAAGTCACTGAGATTTTGGAGTTTTTACTGCATGATTATTGTCAGATTTGTATTTTTGCAACACTTGTAGGAGTGTTACAGACAAATGGTGTGCTATTGAGATGTGTGTCAAGGCATGGACCCAACCTGTGTTCAGTTTCTGACATTGCCTTTTACTACCAGTAAGATCTAGAAACACTGATTTCATAGGATAGGAATTTTTCCAGTTCTAAAACTCTGTTAGAGCTGGGGATATAGCTCAGTTGGTAGAGTGCTGGCCTTGCAAGCATAAGGCCCTGTGTTCCATTCCCAGCACTGCAAACAAAACAAAACAAAACAAAACTCTGTTATACAGACCAGACCCAGGGGATAATGGGAATAAGTATTATTTTATTTATATAGAGTTAAAAAATTAAATAGTGAATCTCAGTAAGTTTTCTTGTGTCTGATTTTAATTTCCCCTGGCCTCAATCCTTCCTTGTACTCCAACCAAATGACTTTTCCCCTTAATTCTACTGAAGCCTTCTCCTGGAATTTTTTCTTCCAATCTTAGTTTCCAGTGGGGACAGTGGATTTTATTGCCACCAGAACATCCTAGCTCTGAGATATTTTGTCTGTAGTACTTCTGGTGAGATACCTAACCTCTTCAGATACTGTTTTGCTAATCTTTAAAATTATAATTAGTAATTAAAATTAATTAATAGTATTTGCTTTGTGGGATTATTGTGAAATTTAAAATACATTATAGTAAGGGCTTTGTACATTATTGTACATAAAGTGAGTACTTATTAAATAGAAGCTCTAACTTCATTATTATTAATGCTGCAATATTCCCAATTCATTCATCTCAACTCCTTGATTCCTGGTAGTCTGTAATGCAAGGGACTCAATTTTGGTAACATATACTTTATTCAGTGACCAAACAGTCTTCCTTTGAACTTAAAGTCCTGTTACTCTGTTACTGACATCTTCACATGTCTTTGCACCTCACTGATATAATAGTGGGCTAAATGCTACAGTTCTTTATGATTTTTGATTACAACTTAACTCTTGAAACACTACCAGCTACTTGAGGGTATCCACTAATGAATATAGGGTATACATATTTTGTCAATAATTTTATTTTGGGATGCAAAATCTTCAGGTTCATGAAATATGCAGAAACCAGCCAACTTTACAAATTGTATGACACCATTTGTATATAATTGCTCGTTTGGGTGATGGTAAAATAAATGTTGTTAGGTGGTCTTAATAAGAATGAGCTACAGGCAATGGCCAAGGGATCAGCTAAATGAGATAATGTACATGTGTGTACGTACACACACATGTGCATATGAGAAAGATAATATATTGTTGGTAATATGATAGAGTAGCAGAACTTTTTTCTTCCTGTTTATTTTGACATGTTTTTCATGTAGAACTATTAAAATCTGAAGAAAATAAGTGAATTAAATGTGAAATCAGAGGCTTAAACAAATGAGTCTTACTAGTTCCTGTTAAAATCTGATTACCTTTGGGTGTTTTTCCTGAATGTTTTGGTGGCTAACTGAAAGCACTAAAATTTTATCCTAAGAGCCTGTCATCACTGACTGTATACAGTTACTTACAATGTTGTACTGAAATGTTCTTTTAATGGCTGCAATGGGCACACTATTCTCCATGATACAACAGAACTGTTATCCATAGATAGAGCAGTTTAAATACGTTCATCAATGCTTTCAAACTTTGCTTGGTGCAATACCACATGAGGGCGCTCTCTACATTAGACACTCATTTGCTGCATGGTTTTTTTTTTTTTTCCTCCTTTAGTTTTATTCTTTTTTCTAATAAAAAAAATATAAGGTGCAAATTTCATGTACATTTCACATAGATAGGTCTATGCCATAGAAAATACATCCCTCGAAACTATAGATAATTCACACTTAATCTTAGTCAAATGGATATGTTGAAGAAATCTGTAAATTTCAGGGCTAAGATATAAATTGTGTTGGATAAACCAGATAATGCTCACTGTTCTTCATCAATGTAGGTGCATATATAGCACTTTGTCTGTAAGTAAAGTATGGAACTTTGAAAAATCAGAAAATATTCTAACTGCTTTTGTCAGAGGGTTCTTCTGTCTCTATGGAAATCTAATTATGAAATTTAACATGTGAGGAATAGTTTCTATTTGTTTTTTCCTCTTTCTTAAGTAATGTCAATATACAAGCCTACTTGAAAGATAAAGTGACATAGTGATATCCCTTGCAGTGTGAACAGTAAAAATCTAAGCATAATTGTGTGTTTTTTTCTTTTTTATGTACAGGTATTTAGAATGTTAAATGTTAGAAGAAATTCAGAAACCCAGAAGCTTACAGAGTGATCCCTCAAGTCTCATGAAAACATTAAGAGGAGTATTCAGCTTCAGCAGGATTTCCATTAAAAGGGAATGGATTATTAAATCACTTACAGCAACAAAGGACAAATTCACCCAAGACATATACCAGGGATTAATGTTTTGTGCAAGGAAATTAGGTGTGACAGCAGAAATCAATAAAGACATTCACACACAGGAACAGGGGCACCTTGTTCATCAACCAGAGAAAGCCAAAGGAAATAAATACAGGAGGAAAAGCCAGAACTGGAACCACCCCAAATCAATCCAATGGCTTCCTCAAAGTGTCTCATAGACAATGCTATTACTGGTACACTAGGGCTTAAAAAGACAGACCAGGGGCGAGCCGCCTGTGTACATATCCAAAGGCAAAACGGAATAGTCATTTTGCCCACTGTGTAATGGGCTGGCAATTTCAAGGATCAGACTTTTTTTCCATCCATCTGTTCTGCTTATCATCTTCTCAGTTATGCCAGAATTTCCCCCAGAAAAGTGAGATTTCATTTTTATCAGAGTTTTTGATCTTTGTACTTTTTTATTTTTAAGTTTTGAGTCTGATCAAGTGCTTTCCTTCTTGGAAAGAAATGTGTAAGCATTTACTTAAAATGAAGAACTGCTAAGTGTTTGGAACCTTGGGAAGGTAGGGATGGAAGTACAGTTGTACCCAGCAAAATAAGGTGCTTTGCAAAATGTCTCTCATACTGTTAAGGTAACTTTGACAGACCAGGCTTAGATGGGACTAAAAGAGGAAGAGAGTGAACGTGTTTTGGGGTAGAAGAAAACAGGTTTTTTAGCCTGGGAACACTAAAGACACCTTTTGACCCTTCATAATTATTTCTGGAGTTGATAAATTATTGAAAATTGTCCTTTGTGTTTTGTTATCTTCCTGACCTGTTGAATTGCTGGAGTTAAAAAACAGTTTTCCCGAGATAAGGAAATTTCATTCTAAATTAGGAAACTGAAGGCCAAGAATTTAGTGTGTCTAGATTTGAAGTGTGTGAAGGATTTATGGGTAATCTCCAGGATATAATTAAGACAATTATGTCTGGAAAATTGATTTCTGCATGTAGGTTAAAGATTTAAGATATTTTGGCCTGACTAAAACAGTATTTCTGGGTACCATCAGTATTTGAAACTATATTGCACAAAGTTGAAGTGGTGGTTTGAACTCTCTGCTATAGCAGCCTCTTCCAAGTGGGGGAGTAGGAGAGTTGCTTTTGAAATTTTTCTGGAATCATCCCTGGGGGCTGTTTCCTTTCTTCACAAGAAAGGAATTAGAACCAGAGTCTCCAAAGAAGCTGCAGGGATTCAAATTAGACAATATAAAACATTTCTCAGGGCTGGGATCGTGGCTCAGTGGTAGAGTACTTGCCTTGCACATGTGAGGCACTGGGTTCGAGCCTCAGCACCACAAAAAAAATAAAAGTATGGGCTGGGGATATAGCTCTGTTGCTAGAGTACTTGCCTCAAAAGCACAAGGCCCTGGTTTCAATCCCCAGCACTGCAAAAGAAGAAAAAAAATATTTTTCATATATTTTCATGTAACAATAGCTTTGTGTCCATGAAAATTTGGTAACAAATTTGAAGGTAAGTGAAGAGCTTTCAAACAACATATTACTTTCTCTGTCTTCGTGTGCATTATTCTGCTTTTCCATTGAATTCATCAGAATGGACCAACTTCTCCTTTACATGCTTATTTGATAATTTTAGCCACATTAAAACCTGCTAATTATAGTCTTTCTCGGTACTTTGCTCTGAGGACCCCACTCATTTCTTTGCAGAAAGACTGAGTTCACTTAAGTTTACTACAATTTAAAAACTTATCATGAGCAGATTTTCACAGGAAACATTAATCTTCCACAAAACTCCAGACACGAATTCTTTTTAATTTCAACAAAATTGTTTCTCCTCTCTTTTGTTGAAGAAAATTGTATAACCTACAGCTATAATAGTGCAAACAAGAAGGATACTGATTGAAGTAAGTGTAGTTGAGCACAGATGTGTACCATGGAGGGAGGGAGGGAGGAAGAGAGAGAGAGAGAAAGAGAGAGAGAGAGAGAGAGAGAGATACTGAAAGTAAGAGTGTCAAGAGTGTTAGTAAAATCAAATATAAATATAAATAAGCCTTGTGCAAACATTGTTCTGTAAATATTTCTGATTTACCTGGATTCAGGCATGAGGACAGTGATACCACAAAAATCATCTATTCTATTCAAGTAATTAATGGATTATTTTAACTAAAAGAGCTACATTGAAGAGGTTAGTTTTTATTCATTCTTCCTGAAGGATTTTAGACAATTTCAGATAAGCTATTAATAATTTTTGGTACAAGCAAGTTCCAAATATTATATGGGGCAATCTCATCTTAAAACTATTCATTAATTACTTGAAGTTAAAATCGAGCTGGATATCTTGTTCTTTGTTTTTGCTAAGCATGTCAGCTCTGCATATGACTAACATCTGGAGAAGGTAAGGATGCAAACATTGTAGAAAATGAGCATTTCAGGCAAAGGAAAGACAGCCATGAAGAAACCTTGATTTGAGGATATATCCATTTTCCCAAAGAATAGAGAGGAGGCCAGTTCGAGTAGAGGAGTAAGGGGCAACACTAGGAGACATAGCCAGAGTTTAGGAACTAACACATAACAGGACTTTAACTTTTATTTTGATACAGGGACCTCAAAGAAAGTTTTGAGCAGAAGAGTGACAAGATATGACTAATACTCTAAAAAGATCAGTTTTGCCATGATGTTGAGAATAGACTCAAAAGGAGGAATAATGGAAGCAAGAGGTCCAGTTTGGGGGGGCGACTGTAAAATTCATATGAGAGATGAGAATGGTTTTGAACAAGGTTCTTGCAATGTAGATGATGAAATGGCCAATTCTGGAAATATTTGGGAGGTATTGTTATTACAATTTACTAATGATTTCCTGTGAGGCAGGTGACAAAGAAAAGAGTAAAGGAAGGCCTCATTGTTTTTGTTCTTAGTAACTAGACCAATGGTGTTTAATTTACTGAGATGCAGGAGTGAGTATACAGTACAGATGTGTGTCTTCAGGAATCCAGAGGGGAGCCATTCAGATTTTATTCCAATAATTAAATATCTTCTTTGTACTGTTTCTTCGAACTACAAAATTGTAAGTTGTATACATTTTGTGTAGATGACAATTCAATAAAATATTATAAAAACAGCAATAAAGAAAACAAAGTGTTAGAATATGCAAGTCCTGAAAATAAGATCTCAGACCTTATCAAATAACTAACAATAAACTATAAGTCCTTATAAATTTGACAGCAAAATTGAATGTGAAATCCAAATCCAAATGTGAATGGCAGTATTTTAAACATTCTGGTGAATTTATGTTTTGGGATCAGACTAAAAGCAACTAGGATGTTGCAGTGGATGACAAGCATGGCATCTAGATGACAGGGGAGAGGGACCTCAGTGGGATGCAGCTGCAGTGGCAGAAAAGGATAAGCAAGATGTGAAGCCTGATAATTAGAAAATACTAGGTCACTAGTGGGAGGAGGGAGAATGGGAAGTGCAGTCAAGCTCCTGATTGACTTTGGACCACCTCCAAGGTGACCCTGGGCTTCCACTCTGACTGAAGTGTGGTTTGGGCACAGGGGAGGGTGGAGGATCACTGTTGATGACTCCTCCTCTCCTGTTATTTCCTGCAGTCTCTCAGGAGGAAGGTTTAGGAAATGAAAGAAGAAAATTAAGTAAAACAATTTATACAGTTTTTAAAGAAGTAGATTTATTTCAAGAAAGTTCCTTGTCCTCAAACATTTTAAATTCTAATCATTTAGAGGTCTAGATTTTTTTTTTATCTTAAAAAATGAGAACCATCCATATATGCAATCATTACTTCAGTCATTAAGTCAACTAAAGAAGAAAAATAAAAATAGATATATTTTAATATATAATTAGAAATGGAATTTTGGAGGTTTCAAGATGGTGGACTAGAGGGTGACTGTATCTCCTGTTGCTCCAGAACTCAGAATTCAAGAAGGGGAGGTATCGAGAGACTCGGACACACTCAGAGACGCTGGGTGAGTCGCTCCCACTGGGTGTCCCAGGCAGCAGGCCAGGACAGTGGGCAGCTTCTCAGAGCAGGACAGGGCAGTGAGAGGCTTTCCCAAGTAGCCCAGCTCCATCCGGCAGCAGACCCATTCCATGGACAGCTTCTTGGAGCAGAACCGCCCAGTGAGGCTTTCCACCCACACTGAGCCCCAAGTGGCGGGCCCTGGTCCGGTCCGCAGGTAGCTTCTCAGATCAGGGCAAGAGGGCCAGAGGCTTTCCCAAGCAGCCTGGCTCCATCCAGCAGCAGGCCCGTTCCACAGCCAGTTTCTCCAAGCAGACCCGCCTAGTGAGAGGCTTTCCAAGCACACCCAGTCCTGAGTCCTGCACCCAGCAGCAGGTCAGGGACAGCTTTCTTCGGAAGCACTGCATTATCAAGTTCCTCCAAGACTTCAGGCTACTGAAGGTTAGGAGGTGATATACTGGAAATCTACAGGGACACTATAAGCCAATAGAGGAAATCTGCACTATCTCAGAGTCCCACTGATATCTGACCAATATGAGAAAACAAGGGAAGAAAATGTCCCAAACAAACCTAGATACTATATATCAATAAAACCCAATGATAGCATGGCAGAAGAAATGTCAGAAAGAGAGTTCAGAATGTACATAATTAAAACAACCAGAGAAGCAAATGATGAGATGAAAGATCAAATGCAGGCATTGAAGGAGGAAATGAAAGAGCAAATGCAGGCATTAAATGATCACACCAATCAACAGTTAAAAGAGCAGATAAGGGAAGCAGAAGATCATTTCAATAAAGAGTTAGAGATACTGAAAAAAAAAACAAACAGAAATCCTTGAAATGAAGGAAACAATAAACCAAATTAAAAACTCCATAGAAAGCATAACCAATAGGATAGAACACCTGGAAGACAGAACCTCAGACATCGAAGACAAAATATTTCATCTTGAAGACAAAGTTGACCAAACAGAGAAGATGGTAAGAAATCATGAACAGAATCTACAAGAATTAGGGGATATCATGAAAAGGCCAAATTTGAGAATTATTGGGATTGAGGAAGGCTTAGAGAAACAAACCAAAGGAATGAACAATCTATTCAATGAAATAATATCAGAAAATTTCCCAAATCTGAAGAATGAAATGGAAAATCAAGTTCAAGAGGCTTATAGAATGCCAAATGCACAAAATTACAACAGACCCACACCAAGACACATTATTATGAAAATACCTAACATACAAAATAAAGACAGAATTTTAAAGGCTGCAAGAGAAAAGAATCAAATTACATTCAGGGGGAAACCAATAAGAATATCAGTAGATTTTTCAATCCAGACCCTAAAAGCTAGAAGGGCCTGGAACAACATATATCAAGACCTGAAAGAAAATGGATGCCAAACAAGAATCTTATACCCAGCAAAACTTACCTTCAGATTTGATGACGAAATAAAATCCTTCCATGATAAACAAAAACTAAAAGAATTTACAAAAAGAAAGCCGGCATTATAGAACATTCTCAGCAAAATATTCCATGAGGAAGAGATGAAAAACAATGATGCAAATCTGCAAAGGGAGGAACTAACCTAAAGGAGTAGTCAAATAAAGGAGAAACCAAATCATGTCAAAAAACAAAAATGAGTCAAATGACTGGAAATACAAATCATATCTCAATAATAACCCTGAATGTTAATGGCCTGAACTCATCAATCAAAAGACATAGACTGGCAGATTGGATTAAAAAGAAAAATCCAACAACATGCTGCCTGCAAGAGACTCATCTCCTAGAAAGAGATACCCACAGACTAAAGGTGAAAGGATGGGAAAAAATATACCATGCACATGGACACAGCAAAAAAGTTGGAGTATCCATCCTCATTTCAGATAATGTGGACTTCAAGCCAAAGTTAGTTAAAAGGGATAAAGAAGGACATTTCATACTGCTTAAGAGAAACATAAGTCAGCAAGACATAACAATCATAAATATCTATGCGCCAAACAGTGGCTAATCCATGTACATCAAACAAATCCTTCTCAATTCCAGAAATCAAATAGACCACAATGCAGTAATACTAGGTTATTTTAACACACCTCTCTCACACTGGACAGATCTTCAAAACAAAAACTGAATAAAGAAACCATACATCTCAATAACACAATCAATAATTTAGACTTAACGGACATTTATAGAATATACTATCCAACAAAGAGCAAATACACTTTCTTCTCATCAGCACATGGATCCTTCTCTAAAATAGACCATATTTTATGCCACAAAGCTACTGTTAGCAAATACAAGAAGATAGAGATACTACCTTGTATTCTATCAGACCATAATGGATTGAAATTAGAAATCAATGACAGAATAAAAACCAGAAACTACTCCAGCAGCTGGAGATTAAATAATACACTATTATATGATGAATGGATAACAGAAGACATCAGGAGGGAAATAAAAAAAATTCTTAGAAGTAAACGAGAACAAAGACACATCATATCAAAATCTCTGGGACACTATGAAAGCAGTACTTAGAGGAAGATTTATTTCATGGAACGTATTCAATAAAAGAAGAAAAAATCAACAAATAAATGACTTAACACTACAGCCTAAAACCCTAGAAAAAGAAGAACAGACCAACACCAAAAGTAGTAGAAGACAGGAAAAAGTTAAAATCAGAAGTGAAATCAACTAAATTGAAACAAAAGAACCAATAGAAAAAATTAACAAAATAAAGAGTTGGTTCTTTGAAAAAAATAAACAATATAAATAAACCCTTAGCCACACTAACAAAGAGAAGAGAGAAAACTCAAATTACTAAAATATGGAATGAACAAGGAAATATCACTACAGACATGAGTAAAATACAAAATATAATTAGAAGCTATTTTGAAAATCTTTACTCCAACAAATCAGAAAATCTCAAAGATATCAGCAGGTTTCTAGAGACATATGAATTACCTAAACTGAACCAGGAGGACATACATAACTTTATTTTTTTTTATTTTTTTATTTTTTTATTTTTTTTTTATTTTTTTTTTTACGTTTACATAGGGTAATGATGTTTCTTTTTTTTCCCTTCCCCCCCACCCCTCCCACCCTTTTCCCTTTATACAGCACAACTTTAATAAATCAATTTCAAGCAATGAAATAGAAGAGGTCATCAAAAGCCTACCAAAAAAGAAAAGTGCAGGACCAGATGGGTTCTCAGCCGAATTCTACAAAACCTTTAAAGAAGAGCTCATTCCAATACTCCTCAAAGATTTCCATGAAATAGAAGAGGAGGGAACCCTCCCAAACTTATTCTATGAAGCCAATATCACCCTGATACCTAAACCAGACAGAGACACATCGAGGAAAGAAAATTTTAGACCAAGATCCTTAATGAACAGTGACACAAAAATTCTCAACAAAATTTTAGCAAATCGCATACAAAAATATATTAAAAAGATAGTGCACCACGATCAAGTGAGTTTTATCCTGGGGATGCAAGGTTGTTTCAACATTCAGAAATCAATAAACGTAAGTCATCATATCAACTGACTTAAAGTCAAGAATCACATGATTATAGATGCAGAAAAAGCATTCGATAAAATACAGCATCCCTTCATGCTCAAAACACTAGAAAAAATAGGGATAGTGGAAACATTCCTTAACATTGTAAAGGATATCTATGCTAAGCCCATGGCCAATATCATTCTAAATGGTGAAAAACTGAAAGCATTCCCCCTAAAAACTGGAACAAGGCAGGGATGCCCTCTTTCACCACTTCTATTCAACATTGTCCTTGAAACTCGAGCCAGAGCAATTAGCTAGACCAAAAAAATTAAGGGGATACAAATAGGAAAAGAAGAACTCAAATTATCCCTATTTGCTGATGACAGGATTATATATTTAGAGGAACCTGGAAATTCCACCAGAAAACTTTTAGAACTCATAAGTGAATTCAGTAAAGTAGCAGGATATAAGATCAATGCTCATAAATCCAATGCATTTTTATACATAAGTGATGAATCTTTGGAAAGAATAATTAGGAAAACTACCCCATTCACAATAGCATCGAAAAAAATAAAATACTTGGGAATCAATCTAACAAAAGAGGTGAAAGACCTCTACAATGAGAACTATAGAACACTAAAGAAAGAAATTAGGAAAACCTTAAAAGATGGAAAGATCTCCCATGTTCTTGGATAGGAAGAATTAATATTGTCAAAATGGCCATACTACCAAAAGTGGTATACAGATTCAATGCAATTCCAATTAAAATCCTGATGACGTACCTTACAGAAATAGAACAAGCAATCATGAAATTCATCTGGAAGAATAAGAAACCCAGAATAGCTAAAGCAATCCTTAGCAGGAAGAGTGAAGCAGGTGGTATCACAATACCAGACCTTGAATTATACTATAAAGCAATAGTAACAAAAATGGCATGGTATTGGCACCAAAATAGATTGGTAGATCAATGGTACAGAATAGAGGACACAGACACAAACCCAAGTAAATACAATCTTCTCATACTAGACAAAGGGTCCAAAAATATGCAATGGAGAAAAGATAGCTTCTTCAACAAATGGTGCTGGGAAAACTGGAAATCCATATGTAAGAGAATGAAACTAAATCCCTATCTCTCACCCTGCACAAAACTCAACTCAGAATGGATCAAGGACCTCAGAATCAGACCAGAGACTCTTCATCTTATAGAAGAAAAAGTAGGTTCATATCTTCAACATGTCCACCCAGGAGCTGACTTTCTTAACAGGACTCCCATAGCACAATAAACAAAAGCAAGAATCAACAACTGGGATAGATTCAATCTAAAAAGTTTTATCTCAGCAAAGGAAACTATCAGCAATGTGAAGGGAGAGCCTACAGACTGGGAGAAAAATCTTTGCCTCCCATATATCAGATAGAGTACTAATATTCAGAATCTATAAAGAACTCAAAAAACTCTACGTGAAGAATACAAATAATCTGATCAATGAATGGGCTAAGGAAATGAACAGACGCTTCACAGAAGAAGATCTACAAGCAATCAACAGACATATGAAAAAATGTTCAACATCTCTAGTAATAAGAGAGATGCAAATCAAAACTACCCTAAGATTCCATCTCATCCCAATTAGAATGGCGATTATCAAGAACACAAGCAACAATAGGTGTTGGCGAGGATGTGGGGAAAAAGGTACACTCATACATTGCTGGTGGGGTTGCAAATTAGTGTAGCCACTCTGGAAAGCATTATGGAGATTCCTCAGAAAGCTTGGAATGGAACCACCATTTGACCCAGGTATCCCACTCCTCGGCCTATACCCAAAGGACTTAAAAGCCGAATACTACAAAGATGCATCCACATCAATGTTCATAGCTGCTCAACTCACAATAGCCAGATTGAGGAACCAACCTAGATACCCTTCAATTGATGAATGGATAAAGAAACTGTGGTATATTTATACAATGGGATATTACTCAGCCATAAAGAATGATAAAATTATGGCATTTGCAGGCAAATGGATGAAACTGGAGAATATCATGCTAAGTGAGATAAGCCAATCTCAAAAAACCAAAGGATGAATGATGTCAGTGATAAGTGGATGATGACACATAATGAGGGAGGAGGGGGCAAGAATGGAGGAAGGAGGGACTGTATAGAGGGGAAAGATGGGTGGGAGGGGCAAGGTTGGGAAAAAATAACAGAATGAATCAAACACCATTACCCTATGTAAATGTATGATTACACAAATGGTATGCCTTTGCTCCATGTACAAACAGAGAATCAACATGTATCCCATTTGTTTACAATAAAAATTCCTTAGAAAACTTGGAATGGAAACACCATTTGACCCAGCTATCCCACTCCTTGGCCTATACCCAAAGGACTTAAAATCAGCATATTACAGAGATACAGCCACATCAATGTCCATAGCTGCTCAGTTCACAATAGCCAGATTGTGGAACCAACCTAGATGTCCTTCAATTGATGAATAGATAAAGAAAATGTGGTATATATATACAATGGAATATTACTCAGCCATAAAGAACGATAAAATTATGGCATTTGCAGGCAAATGGATGAAACTGGAGAATATCATGCTAAGTGAGATAAGCCAATCTCAAAAAACCAAAGGAAGAATGATATCGCTAATAAGTGGATGATGACACATAATGGGGGGTGGGAAGGGTTAGTGTTGGGGTTGGAGTTGGGTTTAGGGAGGGGGGCAGGAATGGAGGAAGGAAGGATTGTATAGATGGAGGGGAAGGGTGGGAGGGGGGGGAAGGGGAAAAAATGGCAGAATGAATCAAACATTACCCTATGTAGATTTATAATTACACAAATGGTATGCCTGTACGCCATGTACAGACAGAGAAACAACATGTATCCCATTTGTTTACAATTTTATAATAAAAAAAAATTAAAAAATGAAAAGAAATGGAATTTTAAGAGAGAACAACTTTACATAGATTTTATTGATTTCTCATTCTGTATCTGTAAAATAAAAATCACCAACAATATTAGAGTAGCCTTTATAGAATGTAAAATGGATCATAAAAACAAAACTCAAGTTCTTCTGGGTTTATAATTTCAATCTTCTTTGGTGTAACTTCTGAAAATAAGCTTTTGGGAGCTGGTAACTTTTTTTTTTCTTCTTTTTAACTCTACATGACAGTAGAGTGCATTTTGAAATATTATATATACATGAGGCATAACTTAATCTAATTAGGATTCCATTCTTTTAGTTGTATATGATGACGGGTTATGCTGGTCAAGTATATTCATACATAAACATAGGAAAGTTATGATTCATTCTACTGTCTTTCCTGGTCCCATCCCCTCCCTTCCCTTCATTCCCCTTTGTCTAATCCAATGAACTTCTCTTCAGCCCACCCCTTATTGTGTATTAGCATCCACATATCAGAGAAAACATTCAGCCTTTGATTTTTTGGGATTGGCTTATTTCACTTAGCATAATAGTCTTCAGATCCATTCATTTACTGGCAAAAGTCATAAAATTCATCTTTTTTTATGACTGGGTAATACTCCATTATGCATATATACCACATTTTCTTTATTCATTCATCTGTTAAAGGGCATCTATGTTGGTTCCATAGCTTAGCTATTGTGAATTGAGCTGCCGTAAACATTAATGTATACCATGGAGTGGCAAAATTGAGACCCTATGCAATTCAGCAAGACTGTGTCTCCAAAAAAAAAGAGGACTGGAGATGTGGCTCAGTGGCTAAGCACTCTTGGGTTCAATCCGTGGCACAAAAACAAAAGCAAAACAAAACAAAAACAACAACAACAAAAAATAATTGGGGGAAATACATGTAACATTTAAATATACTTTTATGATTAATATTTTAGGTTAGTCTTTTTTAGAGCATTTGAATTCTCCTTGACTTTTATTTGCAGGTGTTGCAAATCCAAATGTCTGTGGGATCTATTTAGAAAGATAAAGATCACAGAGATCCAAAAAAAGAAACAAGATGTATCCCATTTGTTTATAATAAAATAAATAAAAACAAGACCACAGAGATCATAATTTATTGTACCAAAAGTGGTTCTGACCACAATTTTTAACAATATGTTAACTAAATTGTTTAAGTACTCAACAGAAATTGTGAATTTTACAAGGTTTTATTAACGGAACTCCCTCATGAGCTTCAGAGTGCAAATGCATACAAATCATTCCCAGCTTCTGCCTGCCAATATTGTTAAAATTGTGTAGCTTTTAAGATTATGTTACATTAACATTTTTGATGAAATTACTTAAATACTAATTTTTTTCCTAAAGTCATTTTTCTGTTCAAAGAAAGTAGATTCTAATTGTATTTTGAAATAAAAATAGCAAAATAATAAGAAAAACTAGTCAATACTTTTATAAAATCTTAAATGCAACATTCAATGTTAATTGAATGATAATGAAACACTCACAGAACTATTTCAAGAGAAATACTTTGCCTTTTCTTTTTTTAGGGTTGGGGATTGAACTTGGGGCCTTGCTCATGCCAAGTGATCTTCCTACTAAACTGTAATCCCAGCTCTCAAGAGAAATAACTCAAAACAGAAACCTTTCCCCCATCAAGGAAGATAATACAATTTAATATTTAATTAATGTAATTAATTTTTAAAATTAAACCATTAATTGTACTTTAATTTCTTTCCTTTTCCAAAAAAAAAAAAATTTCAGAGTTTAGATTGTGTCATGTAAACATAATTTGTATAAAAGAGTTGAAACTTGGAGGAGGCATTTAATCATGTATATATTTACTACTTTTGTGAAATAATCTTAATTTTTATTTTATTTATAAGTGGTGACTTATATCATTATAAATGACTTAAAACAATTTTAATATGGAAAAATGATTTTGAGCAATTGCACTATACCAAATCTTTTACAATGTAAGGGATGACTTTATCTATCTATCTATCTATCTATCAATCTATTTATTTTGGTACCAGGGATTGAACTCAGGGTTGTTTAACCACTGAGCCACATCCTCAGCCCTTTTATATATTTTATTTAGAGAAAAAAAATCTCCCTGAGCTATTTAGGGCTTCACTAAGTTGCTGAAGCTGGCTTTGAACTTTCAATTCTCCTGCCTCAATCTCCTGAGCCATTGGGATTATAGGCGTGTGTCCACCGTGCCCAGCTGCTAATATCCTTTTAAATGACATAATGATTTTAACACAGAGAAAAAAAATTGACAACAGAAAATATGGGGTGGACACTCTGACAGGAATTGGATGAGTACATGGCCCTCTAAGGTGACCACGATGAAATGAAGTTCTAGACCTGTGGACCAGTGGAGAGCAATCAATAAAGGCCAGTGAAGGGTGCGTGACTCTGGCCAAAATATATTCAGTTTACCAGAGTCACAGATGAAACTCAGGGAGGAAACAAGAAAAAGCTTTGATGAGCTTGAATTTTAAACAGCGTTAGTGAGACATCCCTCTGATTGGTGAACTTACTTGGTGGTGACTAGATTAAGTGTTGGAGAACTGAAAAGGGAAAAGAACGACTCCCGAAAGCAGTTTCCACTTTGAGGTTAGGGGACATAAGAGAAAGGATATAAAAAAGCAACTGTGCTTGGTGAAGAAGGACATGTCGATTAGCTTGATTGCAGCAGTCATTTCCCAATGTGTGCTTTGTATGTGTGTGTATATATCACATAGTCCCCCTTGAAGATATACAGGTTTGGTTTGTTTGTTTTTTTTTTTGGTATGTGTGGATTTTTTTTCCCCCTAATTATATCTCAAAGAAGCTGGAGGAAAAGAGAGAATATAATAAGGAACAGCCCAATCAAGTGATAATACATTATAATGAAAATATATTCCAATCATTAAAAAAAGGGATAAGTTATTTAAGTTTCAGTCACAGGAGCTTATTTGGTTTGGGCTCAAGGTTTCTTCTACAACCTAGTTCAATAAAAAGTTTGTAGAATTTTGATGAATGTGCTTCCACATTCAGTAACTGTACTCAAGATCCTGTTCTGAAAATAATTTTCTGTTCTCATTTGCTGCTGTCTCTTACCTGGCTGGTGGGTTCAATGAGGTTTTCAGAAAATAATAAGTGGTAATATAACATCATTAATCAGATCTTTCCCAAGTGACTTTATTCAACTAAAATTATTTCACCTTCATTGCTCAGTTTTTTAAGTCATTTTATTGGTTGGTGTGAATAAGAAGTCAACTTTCCAACCTTGTGAAATTCAATATTCTGCACTCACTCTATTCACTTTTATATATACTAGTAAAACAAAGAGTTATCTCCTAAATTCTTTTATTCCTGTTATACCTCAGCCTATGCAGCTAATAACAAGTAACACAGAGAAGCAGTACTATTGCTTCCCTAGGAGCTGCTACCTTACCTGAGTTCACATGTGTTCTGCCACCTGTTACCTAAAGGATTAAATCAGGCTATGGGATAAAATACTGTCCTCACTCTATTCTCTAATACTTACAAAAAACATTCTTAGTAGATTTTAATCATTCATAAAGATGTATCCATTTCTCAGATTGTTTAAAACTCATAATGGGTCAGAGATAACAACTGGGTGCCACTAAATTCAAGAACCAATTACTTTTAATTTTTGTCTTTATAGAACCCATAGGTAAATTCCTTCGGTGCTTCATGAAAATTCCTAAAGTGAACGAACTCATCCGATAATCTATAATCACTTTCTCACTTTCACACCCACATAGGCAGAATTCCTTACATAGTGATGACTGAACAGATCCTATTTATTTTTGTTTTAAAGCACACACACACAAATATACAAAAAATAATCACACCTGCAAATGCACACTACAAAGAGAAGAGAGCAGAACAGAGTTACATAACTGTTACCAATCCTCTTTTTTGCACTCTGGTTAAGTGAAACTCTCAATCCTCTTACTGCATCTATATAATCAAGGAAATAAGAATACTTGCTTTGTTTCCCAATGCATTTTTTGAAGATAGTTCCTTTGGGAAATGAAATATGAAGATGTGAAATGACTGTGAGAAGTTAAACTCACTGATCACTAAAAGAACCAAACAAGAATTATGGGAAAATAGCACAGAATTTGAAGAGACTAGAAATCACACCATGGGAAAAGAAGATGGAGGAAGTCATAGACTTACATTGAAAAAGAAGACAATTTCTAAAGGAACATGATAGTTGACTTAAAAATACCTAGTTTCATGGGAAGATGTATTATATTTGTTATGTAACAGATCAACCAGGACCCTTGCCTCACTGTGTGAGAAGAGTTTGACAATTAGGATAGTATTAAAATGAAAAGGTCTGAGTTGGATGAAGCAACAAAAGAAAACAAAACCTGTATGTCTTCAAAGTGTACTCTGTGATGTTTACACAAGCACAGATTGTTAAATTATCCCTACAATCAATGTAATTGCCATATCCTTCAGGGAACATAGTTGCTTTTTTTCCCTTTGTGCTGATTAAATTTAAGGTCCGTGCAAAGTTCAAGTGTATGACAATTAATGATAGTCGCCATGGTATGCATTAGGCCTCCAGAGCTTAATCATCTTATAACAAACATCAAATTCATTCCTTTTGGCAACATCTATTCATTTCTCCCAGTCTCTGTTTCCTTGAAATCACCCTTTATTCTCTGTAAAGCAATTCCTGAGGTTCTGTCCTTTCCCAGCAGAAGATAGACATTGAAAGACTAAGGATGAAAAATCCAATTCAGGTATATGACTGAAGAAAACAATGGATACAGTACATTTTTCTATCTGTAGTAAAATGAACGTTCCCAATCTCAAGTCTTTACTGTGTCTGCTCAGAGAGATTCTTAGAATAGCTAAGTATGGTCATGACCCTTTCTAAATTATTTTGGTTATCCCGTTTGAGTTTTATCATTGTACAGTGAGTTTGGTGGGCAGATAACTGGTGTTTTATCTCCATGTTCAGGAATAGGAAACTTTGCATGCTGATCTGGCAGACATTCTGAATCTTGAATTTTATCTTAGCTGACAAGAAAGTAATGTTGGGGAGAAAGAGTGGAAATGAAGATATGTTAACTAGCAAGGTGAGTTGTGGAGAGACTGACTTTGTAGTCACCAATCTAGTTTTTCTCAGCTTCCCTTTTCGTTCCATTGGGATCTTGTGATCTTGTGCCTATTAAGTAAGGGAAGGTGGGCAGAAACAAGCTGGCTGGAAGAGGTGAGGCTCCTTCAAGGCATATCAAGGGAGCACAACCAGGGCAACACTTTGGTTTCGGCCCAGTAAATTTGATTTTGGACTTCTGACTACCAGAATCGAGAATAAATCTCTGCTGTTTAAAGTCACCAACTTTGTGGTAATTTGTTGCAACTACCAGAGGAACATAATCATCATGTTTAACTTCCTGTTAGTTTGCTTCATCTTCATCTACCAAATACAGTTTGGATTCTCCATCATTGCGGTATATTTTCTCATCCTGTCTCTCACTCTTTCTAGCAATGTAATCTTAGGCAAATTCATTGGTCTTTTCTGTTACTCAGATTTCTAATCTTTAAAATGAGAAGAATAATGTTATACTTAATAAGGTCGTGTCATAAGGACTTAATGAGTTAATATTTGTAAGGAGCTTAGAACAGCCCCTAGCACTATCAAGTGCTATATAATTTGATAATAAATAAATTTTAAAAAAACCTGATGAAACATTTTGAGGAGAAAGGAATGGGAAAGTCATGAATTTGTGTTCTTTACCTTCTATTTATAGGAAAAAGAATATGGAAACAAAAAAATAAATAAAAGTCTATTTGTGTCATATTTTTAGAATGTGTTCAAAAGAAAAGCACTTATCAAATGTTTAAATTTGACTTATTATTTCATATCTATGAAGTAGGCATTTTATATTTTAAATTGGAAAAATGTATACCATGAATATTATTTTAGTATAGTTTAAACCCAAGGAAAAACCATCACAAACCAATGAATATGATGAGACTGAGTTTTAATATAACAATGAAATGTCTTTGGAAAAGTTTAATTTAATTTCATCATTGATTTCTGCACGAGTATCTGAAAGACAAAAACAATGTATTAATTTTATTTGATACACTGTCAGAACACTTGTATTTAAAGCAGAGTTGTTTTTCTGACTTTATCATCTTAAAATTATTGTAAAGTACTTCATGTAATAATCATGTAAAAATTCATGCCATAAATACACATTTAAGAGAATGTTTTCTTCTGTCTTCTTATAAACACTATGCATTCTTACCACAATTCTACATTCTTGTAACAATTTGTTATTCTTATAACAATTCATTTTCAAATGCAATATTAATTTAATGTTATAATTTATTTGCATGAACATATACATATAGGATACAGAATTTTTATGTGGGTATTTTTTTCATATCAACACTGTTTACTGATATTGAATGATTTGAAGTGGCATTCTTTTTATTTTTTAATAGGGAGACATTTCCAGAAAAGTAGTATTTTTCTTTTTGCCTATTGTGAATTACATAATTAGCATAGTAAGAAATAATGCAAATGCTGACAAATATGAAATTATTACATGTATCAATATCTTCAAATAATTCACTAACCAACCTCTCATCTGTCATACCAGTAAAATAAATAAAACCAAAATAATATAACAGTAGTCAGAATTTCCATAAAACTGAAACTTTTTAATGGCCTTGGCAATGGCTGCAACTAAGATGCACCACCAACAATAATAATTGCCCTGACATTTGTTTTTCAATTCCACTTTTGTCATTGATGTTTCCACAAAGTTTTTGATTTACTGACAATTCAATAAGTCTTGTCATTTTCCTGTCTAGTGAATATTTATAATAGTAAAGTTTTGGGAAAGGAGGAAGAAATGAGAACTTGAAATTAAGTTAATCAAATATCTAGCTTATTTCCTCATCAGAGGATTAAGATGGAATGAGTCCTCCTGAGTTTTTGGTCAGTGCCTTTCTTCCCAAGAAAATATATGGTGGGGGGTTGTGTGGAGTGTCTAGAGGCTAGAAGGTAGATAATAGGAAAATTCAGGTCTAAATAGTTTGTTTCCTAAACAGTGGTTCTCAACGTGGGAAGAATGGTGGTTGAGTAGACATCATACATATTGACTCGTGAGAACTTTAACCAACAATGCCTCTTCCCAACCATAGTTCAATTCCCTCCCTGCTAATGGAAGTTTCTTCCTATTTTGACCACTGTTATTTCAGAGTATCCAAGTCATAATTGATTTGGATCAACTTAGGAAAAAAACTTTCTAGTTTTCCCAAAGTAGTCTGAGTTCTTTACTTAGGACATGAGTTCATAATTTCAGACATTGTCGGGTATAGACTGTTAGCAGTTATCCATAGCCCACTTTCTTATTTTCATGTAGTAAAAAATATATTCAAAAGTAGTTTCAGATGATGAGATTTGCTCTATTTAATCTGTGATTTCTAAATTTCATTATCATGTTTGACTTACAGAAACAAATGCATATTACTCATTTCTCTCGAAATTTTCATTTCTCTAAAGGAAAAAAAAGAGAAAGATCTTTTCACACACAACAAAATATACTTCATTTCACAGTACTGGGCCTATATTATCTGAATAATCATTAAAAGAATTTGTGTCCTACTGATTGGTTCATAACTCATTTTAAAAATATTCTATACTGCCACCAGAGTTAGCTTTCTAAAACAGAGAATCAGTCAAATCACTCCCCCCAATGAAGTTCCTTAACAAGTTCCTTTGGCTACAGGATGAAGTTCAAGGCATTAAACTGTTCCCAAGGTTCCTTCTGATCAGGTCCAACTTTGACTTATCCTCACACTCTAACATGTCCCTTCTACTCTCATATGAATCATTGACTACAAGGTATATGCTGGGAAATGAAAAGTGCTTGTGTCAAAGAGGTTTATCAAATTAGCATGTTTATTGTGTGGAGCAATGGAGAATATGCCTAGCTGTTTATATTTTTCTAGACCAGATGCAAAAAACACACATTTAATTTAATCCCTTGATGATTATCTTTAAGGAAGAAAATTTTCATCTTCTTCTACGAAATAAGTTCTAGAAGTATCCAAGTGATACCTGAGTGTACTGTGTACTGTGAGTGCACTGTGTACTACTTACAGATGGATTTAAACTCTGATTTGTTTTCAGTCTGTTCCCAGGTTTAGAGTAACTTCTGAGCAGTTTGGAATCCCATTTGCCTTTTATAAAATAACCTAACAAGACATAGGGACTAAATGCTCCTTAAATATTTTTAAATAATGATTACTTTTAAAAAAGTTGAAAGATCTTTACTGTGGTCAAGATGAGTAACAGAAACTATATTAACTCTTTTGTCTGAAACAAACACAGCATGTCCAAAAATAGGAAGAGGAAGAGTTTTTCAAGATCTCAATGGGATGGTGATTACTAAGAGATTGGAAGCAAAGGAGGAGGAGGTAGACCCTAGGAGAGGAGGTAGACACTAGCTGGGGAGAGTTTCCAGAACTTACATATGTATTGTATCTTATGCGTTGAATGTGTGTGTGTGTGGGGGGGGGGGGATTACAAAGGAACAGGGGAAATTTCTAGTTGTTCATTGCCCTGGTAATAACATTTTGTGGGTGTATACTTGTGTCAAAACATATCAAAGTGTACACTTTTAATATCTGCAGTTTGCCATATGTCAATTGTATTTCAATAAAGCCTCTCAAAATGCTTAAGGTGGTATATATTTGCTTGTGGAGAGCTTGTGTTTCTTCTACAGATCTCATGCGTTACAGTGGTGAAGTACATGCAACCCACCTGGTCAAGAGGAGAAATCTGAGATTCTGAGACAGCAAGTTTGTCGAGAACAGGCTTATTAGCACCAGGTTTGGCTGAAGCAGAACGGCCTGCACCACGTTCAGCTGCATCAGATTTGGCTGAAGCAGACTGGGTTTCAGCCATCTCCGCAGCAGCAAGTTCAGATGCAGCAGACTGGACATCAACAGGCCGGGCTGCACCATATTTAGCTGCAGCAGCCTGGGCTGCAGCCTGTTTGGCAGCAGACTGGACTTCAGCCTGTTTGGCTACAGCAGACAGGGATGCAGCATGTTTGGCTGCAGCATGTTTGGCTGCAGCAGTCCGACCTTCTGCCACGGACTCAGCAGGCTCAACTGAAGAAAGAGGGTCTGAAGGCAACTCAGTTGAAGAAAGTGACTCTGCAGCAGGCTCAGCTGCTCCAGGCAAAGATGTAGCTGCAGCTGCCTCAGCTTCAAAAGGTAGAGCCGCTGGCTCTGCAGATGCTGCAGAAATACTTAAAGGATGGGAAAAGGGAAATGCCTTGGGAGGAGGAGGAGGAGGAGGAGGAGGGGGAGGAGGAGGAGGAGGAGGAGGAGGAGGAGGAGGAGGAGGAGGATAACGATGAGGAGCTGCAGGAGCAACAGCAGAGGGAGCCCAAGGACCAGAAGCAGCGGGAGCATCAGGAGCAGGCATTGGAGAAGATGAGGAATAACTAGGGACTTGGTACACATAGGGAGAGCCAGCAGCAGACTGAACCCAAGGATATGGAGATTGCCCTGTTTCAGCGTCAGCTACAGGGTATTTGGGGCCGCTATTCATTTGGGGATAGGAAAGAGGAGGCAAACGACGAGTTGGAAAATCATCATTTGGTGAACCATAAGGAATATCCAGAGATGGATTAAGTGGGTAGCCTTGGCTAGTGAGTTCCTAAGGGAGAAGCAAAGAAGTAAATTATAAGTAACTTTATGTTCTGTCTTCATATTACTTATGTTACGGATGTAATGATATATAAGTGAGGATTTTTTTTAAAAGAAAGAACAGATTTAGTCTTTCCTAAGATTAACATACTTCCATAATTTTTTGAAAGTAGCATATAATAATTTCTTAAGAAAATTGAATAAATCCCAATTGAGGGAAAAGTACTATGTGTTTAGGCAAATAAGACTATTATAGACAGGAATATGCCAGTGTAGACCTGGACAAAAATAAGAGACGTTTATGTACTCTACAGGGTTGATAAAAGAAGACAGATTGGTGCTTCCAGGCCTTCTTTTCTGCCCTTGCTATCCTATGCACTGCGCTCAGGGGTGCCAGGTCTCTAAAATTGTCCCCCAAACCCTCATTTCTTCACTTCCTTATTCTTGTTCTAGGGACAGGGGTCCCTCTGTCCCCAATTTCAGATTTGTACCTCTGAACTCTTTTCCCCCTTCATCAAAGTGTCCATTCCTTCCAGGCCAAGCTTCTCAAATAGTTATCAAGAGGGCAGGCAGACAGCACGTGGATGATATATAATTGGCTTTTCATATATAATTTTCCCTGTGGTATTTGCATTTTAAACGACTACCTTATTAATATTATTCACGAATTTATCATCAAATTTCAAATGATTTCTTTTGGTAAGAACTCCATATTTTTCTCTGTTGTTTCAGATTTGGTTTTTACACTTATGGAAGACAGGATGTTTCAAAGCCACAAAATTATATAAGAACTTGCAGAAAATTATCTTTCTTGTTCTATATTCATGAAACTTTATTTCTTATCATAAATTTGTCAAGTTTCCATGGGCAGATCACCCCTGGAGTCTTTGATTTACTTCATAGCTCAATTAAAATTCAAGAATACTCGAATTTTGATAAATATCATTTTAAAGTATAATAAACTATATTTAACATTTCTTGTATGTTTATGTTAATGTATGGAGTTATTTTCTTTACATGTATTCCAAGTAAAATTGTCAATAATAGATGCAATTTATCAATAGACTCGGTTTTTGTATTGTTGGAAAATACCTCTTTCTTTCTCATACTTTTCTATTATGTAAAACTTTATTTTTATATAGTTAAATTTGACTGTAAAGTATTTATCCTAATAAACAGGGATCAAAATTGGGCAGGATATCAGTATGAATAAGAAGTTATAGAATGTATAAATACAAATATGTTTATACTTATGTTTGCATATTTAAATGGGCCCATCAGAGGAAGAGGAGTGAATAGGTTACTAAATGATTTCTTCACTTGTCAAGGAAAAACATAATAATGCTGAATTATTTAACATGATTTGATAGAAAAATGCCATTTTAAAGAAAAAAATGAACAAATTAGAATACATTTCAGTACCCTCAGACATAAATAAATATGATTATATTTTACCTCTTCACTGGATGAGGATGAGAAAGATTTCTAAAACAAAGGAAATAATGTTCATTTTAAATTAGACAGCAATGAAAGACATTTTTCTTTAGATTTCTACTTACATTCGGGATGAATGAAAGAATTAATTCAGAATTACATGTAAGAAAAGCCTGGCTGGATACATTACTTAGTTTGTTCAAGTACATTGTGATAAATATGACAGAGGAATGAAGGAAACTCAGGGCAAAGAAAACATTTTATTAGACCCCACAAAAGTAGTGCATTTATTTAATGCTTCTGGTCATTGAAGAGATAAAGATCTACTGGTAAATATGTTTAGGACAAGTATATTTATATTCCATAAATATTTTCCACTAAATCAGAAGAGATAAATACAAGTAATATTTTAATAGCTATAGCAGTCATTAGATTACATTGTCATGGAATTAGAGAGTTGTTAAATATAAAATACAGTCTAAGGTAAAATCAGACGTATTTATGTATAAATAAAGAAGATTTACCTTATTATTGAAGGGAAAACGCCTCTGGAAAAAGAAGTTCAGTAGGGTTATTTATTTAAAAAAAATGCCTGAACCCAGATTTATTTATTAATGAAGACTTTGTAAAACCTTATAATTATTATAATTTCTTTAAGATAAGAGTCACCAGTATAAATTATTTATCATTATCGTTATCATCATCATCATCATACATTTTTGATTAGGAAGTTTTACATTGGTTAGATGGATTTTAGTTTGTAATATCCTATGTGTGAATAAATCTTCATCCTATGAAAGAGCATTCAGCTCTTATTCATATATCTAGTTTTGCTGGTGTGTGTATGTGTGTATGTGTGTGTGTGTGTGTGTGTGTGTGTGTGTGTGTGTGAGAAAGAGAGAGAGAGAGAGACAGAAAGAAAGAAAGAGAGAGAGAGGGAATAGTAAACTCATTTACCATTTTAAGAATTAAACCTGATTCAGGTAATTTTAGGAAGTAGAAAAATATTTTAAATTTGGACAAAATAATATTAATGTTTTATTTCCTAGTATATCCTAGGTACTCTGCTAAGCACTTTACATAATTATTTAGTATTCAAAACAGTTATTTGGGAGAAGGTGTTATTATTTTCTCATAGAGGATGTTTAGCACACTCACAGCTCACTGGCTAGGATTAAGAAATTGCTCTCAAATATTTTTTACTTTAGAGTCTTATCTATTTATATTACACTGTAGGTAATTGCATCCATTTATTTTTATCCCATCAAGTATTCCTTGTGACTACAAAAATACCTCTAGCAATGGGACTATCCTACCAGAGAAGTCCCAATTCAGCACCCTATAATTAGTAGAGATAAAACTCTGCTGAAGTTGTCTGCATGGGCTTCTGGTTCTCTGTAGTTTCTTCCTCCTCCAGACCCCTACATTACTTAACTCAACTCTTGCCCTTATGGTTGATCCAGTCTTTGTAACTGTCATTATTTTGATTTTTTTTTTTTTTTTTTTTTCAGTACTGGGGATTGAACTCAGGGCTTTGTGCTTGCAAGGCAAGCACTCTACCAGCTGAGCTATCTCCCCAGCCCCATTATTTTGATTTTTAAAACTACCCTTCAAGACTATGACACAACAAATCTCATGCCCATCAACATGTTTCTCTGATGCATTTTTAATAAATGGCAATCATTTTATCTTCAGCATGACTCTCTTCCAATGATTATTTGATGGTTATACTATTGGTATAATTTTAAAAGTCCAGTTTACTTACCTTCCTTGCAAAAGCAACGCACAAGATGCAAACCCAAAGGAGTAGCTTCATTTTGATTGACCCTGTGAACATGAAAATTATAAACTTGTTGCTTCAGAAAATAGGAGTATATTTTGTAATTATTTCTCAGATAGAAGCAAACAAAATAATACTTGGTTTTATTTGTTTGACTAATAACAGAAATTGGGTCCTACTATTTAACCACAGTGAGTATGACCTAATAGGAATGATACTAAAGCCAAAAAACAAATTTTTTTACAGTACATTTCCTTTAACAATTAAATGATTTCTAACTAACTGTCTTTAAGTGGAAGTTAACTCAGTTACACAGGGGCATATTTTGTAATTAATTTGTCTTGGAGAGTTTAGCAGGAACTAAAATTGCTTAAAAGTTGCCATTCTGTGGGAACTTTATTGGATTTTGTTGTTATAGATTCAATGTGAGATTGGTATCACCTACTTGGAAAAATTTCTATTCCAAAACATTTTGCCAACATGCCCTGTGGCATTAAACTTTAGATCTTTAATAGCCAAACCTTATGTTTGTCTCTGAAGAGTAAAGGGGCAGACATATATTCAAGTGTATGACAAAATTGGGCTCAACTTTTTTTAGGGAACACAAAACCAATCTCTAGTTGGTTGATTATTAAACTTTATAGTTTCTCTTTTCTATAAACACATAAAATATCTCTTTTTACAAAAAAATGTGTACACAGGACATATGTCAAAATGTGAAAAATATAAATGCTCAATAAGATGTTTTATTAAGATTACTAATGTCAAGTTATGTATTATTAAATGAATATGAAATATTACTAAAGTTAATGGATTATTACTAATTAGATGATAACTTTGCATTAATAGCCTATATATTTTTGTGAAGTGAGAACATAATAATTTTATAGTAATATAAATAATCAATAAAAAATATAAATATTTTATTCTAATAATATGACTTTTCAAGTTTTTTGGATGAGACTATGAATGTTTCTGGCCTAATCCTTAACAAAATCTAGGCTGGAAAAATCATCTATGTGGAAGAGGCTCAGAAAGAAATACACTTTACCATTTTCTCATTTCTAATTTTTTATATACATTTTTTATTTGTTCTGTTATACATGACAGTAGAATATATTTTGATATATTTATACAAATGTGGAGTGCATCTAATTCTATTTAGGATCCCAGTCTGGTGGTTGTATATGATACAGAGATTCACTGTGGTGAATTCATATGTACATGGGAGAGTTATATCAGATGCTTTCCACTGCCTTTACTATTCCTGTCTCCCCTCCCTTCCCTCCACCCCCTTTTGTCTAATATATTGAACTTCTATTCCCCCCACCCTTGTTGTCTTTTGACATCCACATATCAGAGAGAACATAAGATGGTATGAATCACATACTGAATGGCCTGGCTATAGTGTGCTTTGGTGTACATCAGATTTTAACCTAGAAACAAAGAAGACTGCCACATGTACTATTGCTTTAAAATTGTAAACATATATGGAACAAAGGTCTGTATCTTATACTATTCCTATAAGAGTAGCACTGGAGAATTCCTGGTAGGTCCCAGTACCAAGGCATTTCCTGAGCTATTGGTATAATTTATTGTCTCAGAGACATACAAATATGTTGCATTAATTTTATTCTTCATTTATCAGGAATTTCAGAATCAGGTATCATGCCTATATTTAGAGCTTTATAGGCATTATACTTACGCATCTCTAGTTTTGTCTTATTTTCTCTCAGTTTATTTTTCTCCTCACCAAAATATTGATATCTGCTAAAAAATTGTTTTACTTATTTTTGTTAATCAACTCAAATTCTCTTCAAATGGAATATCTTTTAAATAAACATAAAAATAAATTAACCAATTAAATATATCTTCCTAAAATTATTTATGCTGGCAACATTTTTCTGTAGCATATATCAACATTTCTTTTAAAGAAATGGAAATGGTTAATTAGTAGAATGAAAAAATGTCACGAATTATTAATATTAAAAGATAATATTATTTTATCACGATGTAGTGTGATTCTTTTTAAAGTTGCTTATAACTCATTGGAGATCACTTATGACTTGAACATTAACCAGGTAAAGTTAACTTACATGTTGATCTTTTTTCTAGAATTACTGTTTTTATCCCTATCTGGGTTTCTGAAACAAGAAGACTTGATTGTATTCAGATTTTCATGAACCTATGGTGTGGTAATTATCTAAACAGTTATTTAGAAGAATGCCTTCCTAATATTCTTTTGGGAACCTATTAATTAGATCATATACAATGACCCAAAACTAGATACACAGGTAAAGGAAACTACTAGAGAAATTGTACAATTGCCTTTTTTATTTAAATAAATTGTATATAATTAGTCCATACAATGCCAGTTTAAATTATTCATATATATTATCCAATAAGCATATTTATTTAAATTTGACCTATGTCTTCACATGACAAAGATTAATTTAATGAAGGTCTAATGAATTAGCAACACTTGTAAAGATTTCAGAAGTATTTCTTCTTCATAAAGGATATAAAAACTATTTATTTCTATCAGAATAATTAATAACCAATGAAGAATTATAGAATTATAATTTTAGAGTCCTTAAAAATTTCAGAAATGAAAAATTCTCAGATTTTTTAACATTTAAAAATCTTTTGACAGTGTCTCATAGCCTCTCAATTTATTTATCTACCCATATGTCACTTGTGACATCTAACTTTAGAACCCTCCAGAAAGAAGAAAACGTTTATATCTCATTCCCATAACATCAGTTTTGCCTTCCTTGTTCCTCACTATTTTCTTTCTTTAAGTAAAGAGAGAAGGGCTTACTTGACCCTACTGTTCAGTTCTTCAGAAGAACATGAAACTTTCTGAACAAAGTATGCCTATTTTTCTAGAGTTTTTGCCAATGCCTGAGTCCAGTCTAAATCTAGAGGTAAAAATTCCTTTGAAAAGTCCCTTCCTATGAAGTATTGAAATGGCAGTTTCAATGGGAGTATATTAGATATTCACAACACCCTGTGTTACCAACATCTCCAAACTTGAAGAGAATATAAATACATCTTGAATTTATAGGTACCCTATTAAGGTCTTACTGAGATCAAGTAGAGAAGCTAAAATAAATAAATAAACAAGAACATCTTAATATGAAAAAAGAAGGATACCTTGTTTTCAGGGTAGAAAGGAAGGAAGTCCTAGTCTTGATCTGAACAATGTGCCTCACTTTTTTCCTTCCTGGGGTATTTATAAAAACGTCCTTTAAAAAAAAAAAATTCTTCTATTTTACAATCAGTCAGTATCAAATCTGAAAAAATAAAAGCCTATTAATTTGACTGTGAATTACTACTTCATTTTAGAGAATCACAAAACAAGGGAAGTTAGTTCCACATTGTAATACTAAGAGACAAATTTAGGAACTACCTTAAACTTAATTCCTAAACACACTTTGCAATATTCATTACTTGACAATTTTGACTTCAGTTAGAAAGTATGATAAAAGCAATTTATACTTTATTCATCCTATATTAAGCATGTAATATAATGGAATAATAAATATTTGTTAGACAACAGTGGCTTCATTTCCTGTATTAGTGCTATAAACATGAATTACCTACTATGAATAAATACTAAAAATTGAAAGAACGCTTATATCCTTTGAATTTATTATTGACAATCTAATATCTCTCACAAAATGTAACAAATAAGAAATGATGATAAGAGAGAACTGACTGGAAGTGCCCAAATCATACATCAGAGTAATGTGAAATGATTTAACTTGATACTCTTGCATCAGTTTGTCAGGATACCTTGTTTTCAGGAGGTCCACAGTTTCTCTCATGTGGACTAAAAAAACACAATGTTCCACACTAGAAACCTCACAGAAGAAAAAGTGTGATTATGTTCAAGCATAAACATATTTAGCTTGTTATCTTTTGAACTATAACATGTACCTGTCATTCAACAAGAATTGTAAGAATACATAAAAGCAAGAAGAGAATGTCTGAAGATTTAAAAAAAGCACTAGTTTGCTGGGCATGGTGGCATATATAATTCCAGTCACTCAAGAGGCTGAGGCAGGAGTATTGCATGTTTGAGCTGAGCTTTGGAAACTTGCAAGACCCTGTATGAAGATAAAACATTTTTTAAAGTGGGGCTGGGAACTCAGTGGTAGAGTGCCTCTGGGTTCGATCCCTAGTACCACCCAAACCAAACAAAAGTAATAGTCAGAAGCCTCGGTTGTTAACACAGATGTTGTAACACTCAAAAAGGGCGTTTAAAATAACCTTGATTAATATATGGAAGATTCTGATGTTAAACTTAGACAAGAAAGATTACATAGATAATTTCAGCACAGAGTTGTAAAGTGAAGGAAAGAACCAAATGGAAATGCTAGAAATTAAAAGGTCACTAACAGAGAAAATGCATCAGGTTGATTCCTCAGTAGATTCAACACAACTCAGTAAAGAATCAGAAACTGATGATGTCATAGAAATTACAACTTGAAACACCAATTGAAAAACAGAAAATGTTCTAATATATTCTAATAAATGTGTAATTTTAATCCTAAGAGAGAGAGAGAGAGAGAGAGAGAGAGAGAGAGAGAGAGAGGGAGAGAGAGAAACATGAGAGAAAAAAATGGCCAAAATTTTCCAAAGTTAAATCCAAAGACCAAAAGCACAGATACAAGACACCTGTAAAACACAAAGGCTAAATTTCACACACATACACATATAAAACACATGCATGTACCTACTATTAGAATTATGAAAACTGCCAGAACCAAAGAAAAAAAGAAACTGTTGAAGAAAGCAAGAGAATAAAATGTTACTTATAAAAAATAGGGATAATTATCACAGAAAACTTATTAGAACCCATGCGACCAAGAAGAACAATGAATGATATTCTAAAAACAATGAAAGAATATTGTTGATATATAATATATAGGAAAATAGCCTTCAAAAATGAATAAGAAATATCTTCTCAAACAAAATTGAGGGAGTGTATGAGCAAGAAAAAAATAAGTTGAACAACATTCTTAACCAACTTGAAATAAGCAACATTCATAGAACGTGCTACTGAACAATGGCAGAACACACAGTCTTCTTGTGTCACAGGAAATGTAACCATGATAGACCATATTTATGATTCTAACACAAATTTAAACACATTTAGAATAGTAGAAATACTGAAAATATGTTTTCAACACAATACAATTAAACTACATATCATTAACAGAAAACAAATCTAAAAACTTACCACTTAGAAATTAAGCACATAACTATTAAGCAACCTATAGGTCAAAGAAGTTTTCTGTAAATATTAAATTATTTTTGTCTTGAATTCCATATCTAGTAAAGACAACGTTTTTCAAAGTTTCTTAGGTCAGTTCCTTTTCTCTCACCCTCTTCAGTGAGGCTATGCCATATATTTATACCACCATTGGATCCATTTGTCATCATCTGCATTCCATCTTAGGTTTTCCCCAAATTTTGTGTATTTTATTTTAGTTTGTAATTACTGGTATTCACTTTTAATGGTTAATCATTCTATTTAAAAAAAATTGCTTAGTCATATATCCACTACCACCTCACTTTGTGCAGCAATTCCACCATCCTAAAATTTCCCTCATGTGATCCTTATGTAGTCAAACCATTCCTACTGTTTAGTAGCCTTTCATTCCCATAATTTTGCCTTTTCCTTTTCCCTTTTCCTCATATTCTTTCCTTCCTTCATTTTTTCTTCCTTCTTACCATTCTGTCTCTCCCTGTCTCTGCTTCCTCCTCCTTTCTGTTCCTTCCCTTTCTCCCTCGGTTGGTTCCTTTGGTCTCTCCTTCCCTTAATTGATCAGTGACTGCAAGATACTATCAAAGGTGCTTGGAGGTACATCCTCCTGTGGATAAAAGGAATCTGGGAACAAAAGTAATACAGGGCATTTGAAATTCAGAGCTCCCAGATATTACCTTTTGTAAATGAAGAATTTGATAAGCTGCATTTAAACTTAGTTGGCCCTTTTTTCAGAATGGAATCCTAAAAGTGATATTAAGAAATCCATTATTTGTGGCTGAACATGATGGAAAAACTGTGATTATGTTTGACAGTTGGAGAACCCATGATATGCACAAGTAACCTTATTTTGTTAGGTGTGATCTCATACTCCGTAAACATCAGATTTTATAAGACTGATGGACCGGAACATATCCTGCCTTTTTGTAGTAATGGAAAGAGAGAATTTTTCATCCACGAATGACCGCTATGCTTTGGAAAATGTCAAAGGGTTTAGTTCACAAGACAAATATTTCACAAATATGTATTACTAAATATGTAGCCATAAATCTGCAACTCATGGTTAAAATTTTATAATATATTTTATGTTTTAATGTTTTCTAAATCTCCAATTATAGGAAAAATCTTCAGTCCCCCATCTATACCAATGAGATAATCTTGAATCCAGAGTGTCTTTGATAAATCCTTAATGCTTGTTTATTGATGGCAAAAATGAGCTATTTAAATTCTATCTTCCAATTTAATTTGCTATAATGAAATATTAGATCTAAAATATATAAGGTATAACCTGAGAATTTATCTAAATATTAGATAATGAATCTCCAGTACTCAAAATGCTTACAATTGTTCCTCATGTTACATTACATTTGGGAGACAATTAAGTATTTTGTCTAACTTTGGAGGTGGCAGAAATTTAGAGATAAATCTATAAATTAAAAATTGATTTTAAATGATTCAAGTGGATAAAATCCTATAGGAAATATGTTTAAAGTTAGAAGAGCAGTGGCTGAGGTCAGTATTCTAAAGAGCACCACCGTTTGTGTAGAAGAAAGAAGAGAAATTCATGAAAAATATTAAAAACATTATAAGAATTACCAAGAAGTCAGTCTTAATTAAAAGGACCAAATAGGATAATGCCCTTGGAGGAAGCATTTTGTTTCTGTTATAATTTCTCTTCTACAAGGTATACAATTAATAGCTACTTAGTGATATAGTAGTAATTTTAATAGTGGTAAAGTTAATTGAGACATATATATAAGATACCCCGCACAATAGAGCTTGGTCAGTTTTAGGTAATATAATCATTATTATTACTTTTGCCAAAATGAACATCATTAAAAAGGATAGCCACTGAAGAAATTTTTAAATACATCTAAACAGCAAAGCTTCAAAGACCATATATCCTTTGAAACTTGAAAAAGAGAGTTCAAGTTATGTTCAGATTTAGATCAAGTTATTCACATTACACCAGAAGGTGGATGGAAGAAGTAGAAAGGGAAGTTGTTTTCTGATGAGATCAATACTTGAAGCTTAAGGAGAGTTAAGGAAGACAGCTAACTCTAATACCACCAAGTAAAGTTTTGATCAGATATCCCTGGTAAACCCACTAAACACAAACTTACTTTAAGATTTAGCTGCTTAGGTAGAGTGATAGTAGACTTAAACTCAGTCTCACATGGTCAAGTGTTTTCCAGGTAAGGTTGGTTAAGAATAGAAAGGCAGAGGAGTTGTATGAATAATCAAAATAATATTTTAAATATTCAAGGATGAAGTCCAAGGGAAGTGTGCCCAGTAGAGCGAATACAGAGAATGCAGTACATTCAGAGTGTTAAGGGACTAAGGGTTCTATGAAGACAAAGAAAAGTTCTCTTAGCTTCTACCTGTTCCACCTTTACAACCTATACATCATATGTCTCCCCCTCCTGAAAGACCTATCAGGGTTGAAGCTGTTTAAGAAAGGAGGGGAGGCTAAGAGGGATTATATAGAATTGGAATAGATTGGGAGGGTTAAAAGACTGGGGTATCTTATGAAGTCAGAGATAAAGTCTGAAGACTTTATTTTTTCACTAGTCAAATCATTATTGTTTAGTGTTACCTATAAAACCCTACTAATGCCTTCACATCACAACCAGACGCTTCACAAAAATTTCCAAGTTCAAATAACTGGCGTTCTTGTCTCTCCCTCCTTGATAAACTTTCCTACAACTTTCCCCAACCCTCTGTCTTCTTTGGACATGTGTACCCCCTTAGATTTTTTCTTTATAACCCATACATACATCTAGTTGTTTGCCTTTTCTCTTTCTTATGTGGTGACACTCTTAGTGGAGGGGTGTGGGTTTTGGGAGGATTATGTTCTCAATGCCTGACTCCTACTTTAATGTGACAATGTGGAATGAGAGAAGAGTTTTGGTGAAGGTTTTGGATTAGTGCTGTGGCAAATTATAATCATGAGTAAATCAGAGACATAGTAAAATAACAACTGAATAGTACTGCTAAGTCAGGAGTTGTTGGAGAATATAATTTATAGTGATCAAGGTTATCAGTTAAAAAAGAGTTAAATTGAAGTGTCCAGAAAGTATAAAAAATTATTTTGGTGGTCGCCAAGGTGTTAAAAGTTCAGTGTTGAAGGTCTGATCATATTAGTATCATAAGCCTTGTAAGTCAGTATAAGTAATGGAAATTACTATTACACACTATAGAATATAGTGGGCATTTTATTTTGGGGGAAACGTAATGTGGTTCTGTAACACCGAGTGGTTAAAACATACTAAATAGTCCTATACTCAGAACATACGCAATCACAACACAGACCCAACATATTCCATTTGAACTAAGAGGAAGAATATAAGAAATTCAGAAAATATTCTGCTCAATATTTCTGCTTTAATCAACAAATCTGTCCAAATATGCTGATAGCATGAGGCATTATGATAGAAAAGAAAATTGTAGCAGATGGATTTTCTGGTGAAACCTTAAAAAAAAAGGCAATATTAAATTTGTATTCCAGAAGATACTGTTTGTTTTTAGACAGAGCACACAGACACTCATTCATCCTAGTCTGGCATTTTTTACAAAAAATAAATTTATTATTTATTACTATTATATTATTATCCTGAGAAGATATCTCAGAGAAGGATTTTAATACCTATTTGTGTTTATGCTTAAAAGACTCCATGAAATCTATGAAGTAGAAGGGGACACTGTTTTCTGGTTAGACAAATCTGAACAAAGTAATGAATGAAAGTTAATATCTTCTTCAATGTAGCATACAAAAGAGCATTTCTATGCATTTATTGAATGGTATTTACATTTTAAGTCAGTTTTGAAGGAATGTGTTAATTATTCTTGTTTTCCAAATAGCTTATTTGATCTAATAGCCTTTTGATCTAATTAGAATCTAGATTTTAATAAATAAAATGATTTGGGGATTATGTTTTAAGAAATAATTTTAAAATAATTTCTTCAAAACACATTGTACATTGTTTGGTTTTCTGTTTCTTTTCTAGTTTTCTGTCAATTCAGTGCTTTTTTTTTTTCTTATACTAGTTCTCTAATTCATCATCTGACCTTGTGCCACCACATCCTTCTCTTAGCATTTAGCACTGTATTGACTTTTCTGTGTCTCCCTCCAGAACAGAGATTAAAAATGGAAGTTCAGTATCTTAATTCTGTATCTCTCTAGTCAGGCACATTGTGGGACATATGATAAGCTTTAAAGAAAATATAGAATAAACATGAATAAAGACAGCAAATGGAATACTGTTATTTATAAAATATAATTATATTTTTAATTCTTATCTATAACAGTTATGTTATTGTTTTGTTCACTTGAAATTATTTTATGTTGACTGACCCTTTTCCATCCTTAGGAGAGTCAAAGCGACATGACAAAGCTAATCAAGTTTGTCACACTGTGTCAAAGGTAAAAATAACCTCTCAACCTTCCCACTGTCCCCAATATGGCCTTTGAGTATAGTTTGGTATCAGTACTGGTTTGACCCAAGAACTAGAAATCTGTATTTGATTTTTAGATTTTCCACTTTTTGAAAGTTATCGTGAACAATTTATTTAACCTCCATTGGGCCTCTGATTCCTTATCTTGAAACATCTGGTAATATTAACTTGTCATAGTTTTGTTGTAAGCATTAAATTAACTATATGGGCAAAAGACTTAGAATTGTGACTAGTAAATTGTACACCCTCAATAAATTTTTGTTATTGCTACTATTACTGTTCTTTTTTTTCTTTATTGTGAAGTTATGAATCAAACCAGACCCCTGAGATTTTGAAACATACTCTTCATGTTGCAAATGTATATTCAAAACATATAAAAAAGACAAAAGAAGATAAATTGAGACAGAATTTTAGGATAAGAGGTAACCTGAATGCTACTAGTACATTAAACATATAAAAGGTGATTACACAAGGAGCAACACTCATGTGTGCTAGAGTTTAGTTGAATCTCCATGATAAATATAAATCCATTGATTAAAATCTTAAAGAGAGAATCTAGGAAACAAAGGAGGTTTACACATTAGAAAAATGGTGTTTTTTTCTTCAGAGTAAATGATGCAGGGAATTTGTTTTAAAATGACTTGAATTGTGCCTGAAACTCTCTTGATGTTATGCATCTTCCCTCAAAGCCAAATGTTGAGTCTGAACTTCCTGACTCAACTGAAAGATGACAGGAAAACCTCTGTATGAATATTGTCATGTGATGATTCCACCCAGAGCCCTTGCTTCTGTCTGAATAGATCTGTAGCTATAAAGAAAATTTACTGTAATTTTAAAAAGTTTGTAAATCACACATACATGCAAATTACACACTGATAACTTGCATTTGTGAGTCAAAAAGGCATGAGAAAATTAAAGCACAAGATAAAACATGATTTCATTAAAGTTGAAAGTACATTATTTAATAATATTATTTAAGATCACTTTCTTCCCATAAAAATCCCATTTAAATTATTGTTAAAATTTTAGATCTAAGGGTATACTTATAAAAATAAAGTAGATGAAGGGTTCAGTAAATAGTATGAAATTGCCATAGAGTAATAAATGGTTATTGGATAATGAAAAAAAAGTAGAAATAGTTGATTCAAGAATATTTAAATCATCTCTTAAAAGACCAAAAAAACCTAACACATTTTACGTTAACAAACTTCTATAACAAGCTAGAAACAAAACAATGTTTACATCTCCATGAAAATATTTATGACTTTCTTTTGGAATCTTCTATATAAACCACCAGTACAAGATTCTTGTTTTCTCTAAAAATATGGAAGATATCTTGAAATGCTGCATATGTATCTAAAAAGCTAAATTATAAAAAAATTCTGAGAAATCATGTGAATTGCCTAAGATCAAATTTTAAATTTATACAAAATATTTTGGTTCTAAATCCCTTATTGTTAGTGTTAAATTGCCAATTCTCTAAGTTCAATCTCTTGTTCTCTCATTTTCTCCTTATGTTAGAGAAAATGTTTCCTATATCAATTTTTCTAATAAATTAGAGGATAAATGTTAATTATAGCTTGTTTTAACTATTTTTAGGACTTCAGATGCTTTGTAAAGTGGAAATAGCATTCTTTAATTTGATTTATCTCTAAGAATTTCTGTAGGGAAAAAATGAGCTATTACAAGCAAACAAAATCCAATGTATATGCAATTTACCTTTTTTTTCTTTTCTTTTTTTTGTCTTTTTGTGGTAGTAGGAATTGAACCCAGGGTACTCTACCACTGGGCTACATCTTGAGCTGTTTTATTTTTATTTTTATTTTGAAACAGGATATTCCTCCTAAATTACAGAGACTGTCCTCCTTGAATTTGTGATCCTCCTGAGTCACTGGGATTACAGATATGCAGCACCACATCCAGCTATTATTCTCATGACTGTAGATGTATTTGCATTATATGATTTATAATTTAATTTCCAGTCTAGAAACTCTAATATTTTTTCAGTTTGTATTTTATTTATTTATTTAATTTCCCTACCTTCCATTTACCACAAAAGTTAACTAATTTTTAAATTAAAAATAAAAAGAGCTGGACCTGGTGGAACAGGCCTGTAATCTCAGTGGCTGGGGAGGCTGATGCAGGAGGATTTCTAGTTCAAAGTCAGTCTCAGCAATTTAGCAAGTCCCTAAGCAACTCAGTGATACCCTCTCTCTGAATAAAAAATATATATATAAGAAAGGGCTTAGGATGTGGTTCAGTAGCTAAGTGTCCCTGAATTCAATCGCCCATTAAAAAGAGAGAGAGAGAGAGAGAGAGAGAGAGAGAGAGAGAGAGAGAGAGAGAGAGAGAAATTTTGTAAGCATTTGTATTAATGATTCCATGGGGTTCATAGTTTTCTGATATTGCTAAATAGCTTTTTGGGTATTGGAGCCAGGTGATCTTCTGAAAATATCGTTTCATTTTGTTCTAGGAAAATATATCAGTAAACATCCCAATATTCCATGTGTCAGAGCAGACCTGTACATAACCACATGAATTGAAGTTTTATTTGGATAATTTCTAAGGAATGCAAATGGGTCCAATTGAAGGGAAGTTTTTTCACACAAAATTAACTCTATTTTTATATTCATAGAATGAATTGGAATTGGGAGAATCCTTTGATTAATTCACATCCTAAGATCAAAATGTTTAAGTGGAACAAACAAGCAAAAAAAGAAAATTAAAAAAAAAATGAACAAAAATATGTAAGAAGGCAAGAAGATCATTTCCTGATTTACTAAGATAGGTTCTCAGGTTGTGATTCCTTTTCCATGTCTGGTAAAAAACTCTGATCCTTAAAGTCAGATAGAATGTGTGATTTAATTTAGCAGAATTGTGACTCTGAGCCAGTTATGTCCCTGAATATTATTTACTTTGTAGAAAAAGACAAATTAACATACAGGGCATTTTGCACTATGGCTACCACATAATTTGTGATTAATAAATATTCTCCTCTTCCACATTCTGTCTTTTTTAAATATATTTTTTAGTTGGAGGTGGACACAATATATTTTATTTTTATGTGGTGCTGAGGATCAAACCCAGGGCCTCATGTGTGCTGGGTGAGCACTCAACCACTGAGCTCCCATCCCAGCCCCATATTCTGTTTTGAGCCATCTACATGGACCTGGTCATAGATTATTATGGGAATTAAAACTGGAATTAAATATAGTGGCATCTTCCTTCAGCATAATTTCCCACTTTTACGAAGTGTAAAATCAATGAGTTTTAAGAATTACCAGAAAATAATTATTGGGTGAATACTTAACTATAATATTATCAATACAGTGGGAGAATGTTTCTGTGACAATTTTGACAAAGCAGAAGATTTTCATAGAAACTAGAATTTACTTTAAATAGGTCTTATTTTGTCATGAGGACTGCAACTTCTCATTGCCCAAGTAAAATTAAATTGCTCCAAGTTTTGTATGAAAAATTTAACAGACATTTTAGGAAATTCTTTTTCAATCATCTTGGTTTTCTGTAAAGAACAAAAATACAATGTTATGATATAAAAGAAAATGTTATGGGATGATATTTAGTTAATTTTATTTAATTAAAATCACTCCAATAAGTACTTCGGTTAATTCCTTAGGGAAAAAAAATGAAAATCAGTTTTCCTCTTATAATCATCAGTAATTTTGGCTGTATAATAGAGAGTTAGTGTTAATTATTTTAATTATTCAAAACCATGTCACTACTACCAAAGAAGAAAGTCCTAATTTATGAGAAGGTGTTATGTATTAAATGATTTTAAATATTTATGGTCAGAGCATGCTCTTTGTATTTGATTAAAGATGATTTTATTTCCAAATTTTCATTTATTTACATTGTTCATAAAATGTCAAATTCCTATGAAGTTTAGGTTGAAGAGAGAGAGAGAAAGAAAGAGAGAGAGAGAGAGAGAGAGAGAGAGAGAGAGAGAGAGAGAGAGAGAGAAAGAAAAGAAGGAGAGAAAAACTAATTAGGCTTGTTGTGGTGTTTGGCCAAGCCTGCATGTCCTTTCTTGGAAGACCATTGTCTTTTATTAGTGGCCACGAATTCTCATAGATGGAGAGGAAAGGTAAGGCATGAGTCCCAAGGCATGCAGGAGGAAGACCTTGGGCTGTGCCCCAAGGCACAAGACTGGGGTCACCTTCTCCCAGATAATTCCCAGTTGTGCTCTTTCTATAACAGGTGTTTCTTGTACCTGTGATGTACCCAACTTATATCCCTGTCCATTAATCAGTATTATAACCATAGGAGAGAAGGTGCTGGGCATAGCTATAATTAAGGCAATTGACAGAGTACTGATTTGGACATGGTTAGCTTTAAAAATACATGTTTCCAAGGATTCAAAATTCAACTATTCATTATCTAAGGGAAAGGGATTAAACAGCTACTGTTGGCTGTTCAGACAGTTCATCTGAGACCCTAAAAATGTCGGCATCTATGTGTATTTCTTACAAGGTTTTTCTTTTATTTCCATTGGTTCTGTTAAAAATTAACAACACAAAATTTACTTAAATACACAACAGCAAGAATACACAGTAGCATTATTTGTAGTGAACTGGCTGATTATTTGAAATAACTATTTTGAAAGCATCATTCCCCTCTCTAGATGAACTACTAGAAGATTCCTTGACAAATAAAAAATAAGAATAATGAAGACTTGGGGATATAAGAATAATGAAGACTTGGGCAGTTGAAATTTCTGCAGTCTATTCTTAATATTGGTAGAATTAAAGGTCTTATTTGGGGTTTACCAGTACAATAGGTGAAAGAGATCAAATGCAATTAAATTGCCAGCAAAAAAAGGGTACAAATTCTGATTTTTTAAAATAAGAAACAGTGGAAAAATATGAAACTTGGATTCTCTGGAAAGGTCTTTCTTACATGGAAAGTCATAACTAAAGCTGCTGAAGTCAATGGGCAGAACCACAGTTAAAGGGTAGAAGGAAATTGTATTTTTAAGTAATATGAAATATTAGTATCCAATTACTCTGATTTGATCATTGCACATTGTATGCATGTATTGGAACGTCACATTGTACCCTTTCAAGAGGATAATTAAGTATGAGTTAAATAAAATAATTAAAAAAATTAATGTTACTGTATATTATTAGAAGAGAAACATTTCAAGAGTATCAATATTTTATAATTAGCTTCTAGAAATGAGTCAAATATAACTTCATGTAAAAATAATACTTTACTGTATTGATAGTCTCTTTGGAGTTTAAAGAAATAAAAGAAGAATTAAAGACATTATTTTCATTCTTATTTGTACATAATTTCTCTTGGGTGTATACATAGAAAATCCTCTGCTTTATAAAGAAAAATAAATAAATAAAAATTCTTTTGTAATGCTTCTTTTAATTACTATTGTATCTCTAAGTTATGAAAATATGGGGACATAGTAGGTGCTAGATATGTATATAATGAATAATAAATAAATTAATAGGATTAATTTATGTAGCAAATAATACAAGATAATTTAAATAATTTTGTTTATTTAAAAAATAAATATATCATCAAATCTGTAGAGTTGAGTGAAATGTGTATGTCTATTATTAATGATAATTAATTTTATAATAGTAATCAAGAAAAATATCAAATATATCAAGACTTAAGTATATAAGAGGTAAGGGAAAATATCACATTGGTAACTTAGAAATTTAGGAGAATGAAAACTTGAGGAAAAAAAGTTAATTTAGGTGATTCTTTACCCTGAGAGAGACTGTGTTCTTTCAAGAGATGTGAACAACAAATCTGGACACCTATCTCTCTCCGTTCTCCTTTCCATTCCCATATGATATTCCTGCCTTCCTGAGGCCAGGGCAGGTGCTGTCCAAGACACCCTGATTCCCTTTTGCTGACCATGGCCAGCTTTTCCTCAAGAGACCTAACATCTCCTTGCTTCTTACCTCAGGGTCAATCTGACTTTTCTTCCTTCTGAACCACAATAAATTCTTTCAGAGGCCAGAATGATTTCTGTTCATTTTCTTCTCTAACAATTTCAAAAATCTATCCATGGTGGGAAACCATACTATGGACATCTTGCCAGGTTATAAAGCAAATTTTATAGGTCTACAGTTTTCCATAAACCTATCATTCTGGATCCTCTGATGGAGTGGTCTTGGGGTTCTCACTGCCCCTGGGGAGGCCTCCATGGAGCAGAGGTCTCTTTCTGGTCTCTTTAATAATGCTCATAAAACAGCTTCTACTGCTTTGAGATCTAAAATATTGCTTCAGAAATGCCAACCAAACTCAATGAAGAAACTACTGTGAATACTTATAAGTAAAAAAAAAAATAGTAAAAAATTAGTCCACCTTCAAAGTACAGTTTGGAA
Organism: Sciurus carolinensis; assembly: GCF_902686445.1. Taxonomy (NCBI): domain Eukaryota; kingdom Metazoa; phylum Chordata; class Mammalia; order Rodentia; family Sciuridae; genus Sciurus; species Sciurus carolinensis. Next base: position 84,658,195 of record NC_062222.1, read on the forward strand.
ATACATGTCCAAAGCAAAAATAGATATTTCCAAGCCATAGCAACCCAAAAGTCTTCCACTAGTAAGGAAATGAATCAGCACTGTAGATGAATTATACCTGCAAGCAACAGTAGGATGAATGTGCTAGAAACTTATTGAGTAAGACCAAGAGGACTACATAAAAGTATGATATTTATAAATAAGCAAAACTACACAAACTGAGAAAGAGAGTATTTCCTTTGAAACTCAGGTTATGCTTGATTTTATAATATAAATGATGTATATGCATTACTTTAAAGAGACTATGAACAGAAAATAAGACACTTAGAAGTCTTCTGATATCAGATGATCTTGCCATTATTCAGATTCTAAACTGAGAAATTAATTTTAAATTATTTATTATTATTATTATTATTATTATTATTATTATTATTACAGAAGTGAGGATTGAATCCAGGGTTTTCTGCACTTGCTAGGCAAGCACCCTACCACTGAACTACAACCCTAGCCAAAGAACTTAGTGTTTTGTAAGAGCACTAAAAGAAGAAATACAAATAGCCAACAAATATATGAAAAAAGTTTCAACAGCTCTAGCAACTAGAGCAAAGCAAATTAAAATTACTTGACATTTTATCTCACTCCAGTTAGAGTGGTAATTATCAAGAATATAAAGAACGATAAATGTTGACAAGGATGTGGGGAAAAAGATAGACTTATACATTGTTGGTGGGACTGTAATTTAGTGCAACTGCTCTGGAAAGCATTATGAAGTTTCCTCAAAAACCTAGGAATGGAACTACCATATGACCCAGCTAGTCCACTCCTCAGTATTTAATTCAAAGATTAAAATCGGTATAGCATACTATAGGGATGCAGCCACATCAGTGTTTATAGCAGCACAATTCACAAGAGCCAAGCTATGGAACAGTCCTAGATGCCTGTCAACAGATGAATGAATAAGAAAATGTGATATATATATATCTCATATATATATATAATATATATCATATATGTCATATATATATATAATATATATTAGTCATAAAGAGAAATGAATTTATGGCATTTGCTGGATAATGGGTGGAACTTGAAACTCTCAGGCTACATGATATAAGCCAGACCTAGAAAGTCAAAGTTTGAATGTTCTCTCTGATATGTGGAAGCTAGAATAAAATAAGGAAAATAAATAGAAGAAGAAGGAAAGGGAGAGGGAGTAGAAGAAGGAGACGAAGAAGGGGAAGAGGAAGGAAAAGGGAAAGAGAGGGAGGAGCAAGAGGAAGAAGATGAAGGAGGAAGAAAAGGGGTGATCGAATTCCATAAAAATAGACATCAGTGGAGTAGAGGAAGAGTACTGAGGGAGAAAGGGGAGTGACAAGAAGAGGAAAGAACAGTGGAATGACTGAGACCTAACTTTCCCATGTATGTATGTGAATATACCACAATCCACAAGACACTAATTAAAAGAATCTACAAACAAATAGAACAATCAGTAGAATAGAGGGAAGGAAACAGGGAGAGAGAGGAAGGGTGGGAAAGGAGAGAATTATATTGTTTAAATGCGGGTTCTTGGTACATTCACAGGCACTAATAATTTGCATTTGACACAGGCTCCCTAATGGTACCCATTCTCAAGGTCCCATGTGTCACACTCTGAGTAAACAAGAAGTAGATTATACAACCTATCAAAGGTTACAAATGATTTCATTATGAGAGCAGAGACTCTACAAAGCAGGTTGATTTAATGCAATTTTGCCTAAAAATATAGTGAAAACTGTTTTTCTGTTGCATGATGGAAGCATGTTAATATACAGCTTCTATTGAAGAGTATGAGTTCCTAAAAACTCAAAGAAAGAAAATTAAATTCTCAATCATATGTATCCAGTTACTGAGTGAGACTTATAATACTAACCTCCTAAGTTATTTCACCTTAAACATGAAAAAAATTTATCATATAATAACCAAAATATTACTGAATTTCTGCAAATTTTATGTCTATTTTATTTCTTCAATATTCTGAAATCAATGGAATGAGAAAATCTTCAACTTATGTAGTACTGTCTGAGAAAAATATTTGAAAATGACTTCAATTTTGCCATACTAGCTGTGATTATTTATTAGAGAACTGAGAAACTATTGGTAAAAAGGTAGGTAACATTGTTGGCACAGAGTCCAACCATCTTCACTGTGCATTTGTTGAAACAGTAGATGACTTTCAATCCCAGGGTCTGCTGTATATTAGTCAAGTTCTCTACCACAGAACTGCACCCCTAGGCCCAGAAAATAGTTTCATTACTTGTTTTTTTAATTAATTTTTTATTTGTTCTAGTTAGTTGTACATGACAGTAGAATGCATTTACACATTTTGATAGATCATACATAGATGTCATGTAATCTCTCATTTCCTGATTATACATGTTGTAGGATCACATCAGTTATGCAGTTATATATGTACATGAGGTAATGTGTTTCACTCTATTATCATTCCCTCACCTATACCCCTTCCCCTCCCTTTACTCCCCTCTACCTAATATAAAGTAACTCTATTCTTTCCTAGCTGCACCCCTTTTTATGGTGAATTAGCATCTGCATATCAGAGAAAACATTCAGCCTTTGTTTTTTTGGGGGTTTGACTTATTTCCTTAGCATGATATTCTCTAACTGCATCCATTTATCAGCAAATGCCATAATTTCATTCCATAGTTTAGCTATTGTGAGTTGAACTGCTACAAACATTGATGTGACTGGGTTATTACTTGTTCTTAAATAGGTTTTATTATATTGATAGGCAAGAGTTTATGTTTCTACATGTTGTCATTGCTCTTTCCCCATTGTATGTGACAAAATACATAAATGCAGAAACACATAAGTTAGGAAATGTGTTCCTGGTCCTCCCTACTTCTCACAGAACTAAATAAACATGAAGCGCCACACCCTTGCCTGCCCTTGCCAATATCAGAACTTGCTGATATTGGAAAACATGTATGAGACTCCTCAGCATCTTCATCCTGACTTAAAGAGTGAAAATATCAGAACTTTTTGCCATCAACAGATGATAATAGTGGTTATATGAGCAATACTGATTATATTTTAAGTCTGTTACCGGGAACTATTAAGTAGCAATTAAAGATGACTTTTCAGATCATTAAGGTGCACCAAAGCCACTGTGTTCTTGAAATATCTTTTGTGCTGGAGCCGGAGTTTTAGCTATATATGGAAAAATGTGCATTTTACTCTATGTGTTGCTTGGCTTGAGAACTCACATTCTTGTGGCGAGCTAAATACATCATGGTTTATCAAAACAATGTCAATTTCATCATACTTAAGAACGATAGTTCCTAATCCCTGATGGTTAGACTCAAAACAGCAATATGTAACAAACATATGACTTTGCATTAGGAAAGTCTGGCCAGGAGTTGTAAGTGAAATTTACTAGCTCTGATGCCTACTGCAAAATTCCTAAACTTGTCTGAGTTTAGTTTTCTCTTCGTAGATGAGAAGCTAATATTAATTACACAAAATATTTGAGCATTTAACTATTAAACATTATGAAAGTGTTGTATACATTTCAAAAACTATATAAGTGTAATTTTATCATCATACCATATTCATTATGTTCCTCAAAAACTATTATAGGCATATCTCATTGTTCATTCATTACTCTACAGAGAAAAAGAGCTCAATTCCTCTCTACTCACATATGCACTGAATTTGTCATTCAGTCTCCTCACCAGTTCTAATGGTGCTCAGAGCCTTTGATGGCTCATTATTCTATATCCCAAGCATGCATTTTGAAGGATTTGGGCTCATTCTTAAATTTGTAACCAAGTGAAAATTAAATTCAGAATTTGAATTTGTAATATAAAAATGAGGTAAAATGAAGAAGCTCAGTTTGCCTATTTCCTGTCACAGTCCATTCTAGTTGCTACAACAAGAATGTCATAAACCAGTGTCTTACAAACCACTGAAATGCATTTCTCACAGTTTTGGATGTTAGTGAGGGCCATATGCCTATGTCATAAGTGCCTAAGTATTTTCAGTCTCTTCACATTGTAGAAGATGCAGAATTTCACTGGGATGTCTTTTGTAAGGCCACAAGTCTCATGCATGAAGGTCCTGCCCTTATGATTTAGTCACCACCCAGAGGCTCCAATTCCAAGCACCATCGTCTGGGGCATTAAATTTGAATATATGAATTTTCAAGGGACATAGCATTCTGAAGCATCTTCTTTTGACTGTTATACTTTAATCCTTCTTTATCATTTTGTCCCAATGATTAGCTTTTGTTTATGAAATGTGTTTATCCAGCAAAACAAAGGAAATGATGAATATCAGTAAGATGATGAAGATGGAACATGATTTTGTAAGGATTCTAAGAACATTAGGATAATATTGGATTATGTTAAATACTAATATTAGAAAAATCACTTCAGCTTTCAATTTTTACTTCTTTGTGGTTGAGAGAGGATACTTGCAAAATGTTATGAATTACAACTTAATCTCAAATGACATGTTTTTCCTCTCAAAAATCTACTATTGCATAAAATATCTTCCAATAACTTGAGGAACACTTACATACATCTCACTCTATGTTTGAATATGCAATGTGTATTGTTTTTATTAAAAAGCTTGAATGCCCAAAGAATTGCAAACAGTTAAAAATACAGTAAAGAAAATTGAAATGACTCCAAAGATAAAATTATCACATACTTATATTGTATAAAAGATGGAAAATTTTGCAAATGAAGTCACGTAAGTGAAGTTTTACAAAGGTCATTTCCAGGAAATGAAAATAAAACCAAACAGGAATTTTATTTGGTCTTGTAAATCAACCAAAATCATAAAACTTGTTTTTTTTTAAACTTTATTTTAATTTGAGAAATCACAATTTTATATATAGGATACAATATGATGTTTTGATATATGTTTACATTATAGAATTATCATTATTTTAAGTTTCTGTACAAAAGCAGGTATAACTCCTTTCGTTTCATGAGGGAAGGAACATTGCTAGCAGTACAACATTCTGGAGTCTAGTGCCTGGTAGTCCAATTTGGTCAACCCAGTCCTCAATGGTGATAGAGTGAGGCAGATTTGGAGAAAAAAATACCAAAAAATATGAACTAGTTTAGGTTGGTGTACTGTCAGGGTCTTCACAAATTTTGTTCTTGTCTTTCTAGACATCACTAAGTAGTGGTATGAAATACACAATTACAATGTTTACCATGAAGATTGAGTTGTTCTTTATCTGGAATTCAGAATTAAAATGAAGGTTGAACACGAATCTGTGGCCTAAGAACTTTTTCCGACAGTTAGAAGCTGTTCCACTTACTTTTTTTTTTTTTTTTGAAAATGTCATATGTATGTATTTATATAAATTATGTGTGTAAATCCACACACAGGAAAGTAGCCATATGGATGGCACCATAGGAAAGGAAGACTTGGGAATGATTCACAAAACTGTAGCAGGGGGTATATCCTATGGGCGTCCCACGCCCAAGATCTCATAGTAAGTTAGAAAAAAATGTATGTTCTCAGATCTATTAGATTCCAAAGTCCATGCAAACACTGTCTGTGAGAGAAATATTGCCTGTATCACATTCTTTTTGTTGTAACAAAGTACCAGAAATAAAAGATATTGTTATCTCACAACCCTGGAGGTCATATGTTGAAAATGGATGGTTTCAAGATAAAACTGAGGTGCCACAGGGATGCACTATTTCTGAAAGCTATAGAGAGGAATGTATTTTCCCTTCCTTTCTAAGCTTCTGGAGGCTTCTTGTGTTTCTTAGCTCAGAGTCCACTTTCTTCATTTTCCAACTATTGACAACTGCTTGAATTTTTCTCATATCACATGACTCTGATCCTTCTGCCTCCCTCTTCCCTTTTTAAGGTCTGTTGTGATTACAATGTGTTCACTTGCATAATCTCAATTTCAGATGGTTAGCAAAGTTAATTCCATCTACGATCTTAATTCCCTTTTGCCTCATAACTTAACATATTCACAAATTTCAGGAATTAGAATGTAAATGTCTTTGAGGATTGAGAAATTCTTACTCTGCCTAAAATATTTCTGTATATTATAAAATATTTGTAACTGCTAAAGAGTAGATCTGGTTTGTGCTAAAAGGGAATGACTTGCCAGTCTTAAGAGTTGAGATGACCTCCGTCCAAAGATATTTTCTCACTGTTTCTTGTAATTATTTCCTTCAGTATTCTTAGAGAATTTTTTATTAAGGTATTATTTCTAATGAAGACTATGATGATAAAAACATAGTGATAATACCTAAAGTTTATGTTTGAGCAATTATCTTTTGCAATGTAACTTATACACATTCCCATTTAATTCAGATCTAACTATTATAATAACACCTTCCAGATGAGAAAACTGCAGTTTCATGCTGATAAGCAAACTCCAAGTTCACTTCAGCATTTGCTTCTGGGCATTAAGTTTTCCTTCTTGAAGTTTTATCCCCTTTGCTTCCATGAAAAAAAAAATATATATATATATTGTCTAAAAATTCTTTCCCTTTGGCTATTCTCTTCCTCCTCAGAGATTTCCATGGGCATCTCTATTTTCTCTCACATATTATATTGGAGTGATATGAAGGATCTATCCTCAGCCTACTTCCATTCTGAATGGAAACATCTTTCATGTACAAAGACTTTTATGTTCAGAGTGTTGAATGCAATCAATAAGGTGGTAAGTCTGAAAGCTGCATCTCTAAGAGGCACGTTCTGCTTCCCAGTGTAAGCTCACGTAATTAACTCACTCCTGCATTTCTGTACTATAATTGCCTTAAGCCTGTCTATTTAATCTATGCAGTTACCACCTGAAAATCTGGAATACAGCTCATCACTGTGCCTTCAGTGCCTAGGAGGTTTTATGATGTCCATTAGACAGTCACATGTCGTTCAATATTGTCAACTGTGGTATTTTTATTTTGATGATCAAACAGATAAATACTATTGTTTTAATTTTAGTTAAGATTAAATATGATGGATTGTGGTGATTGTCTACCTACACCATACTTTGATCATAGGCAAATGTAGGAGGAGAAAGAGAATGTGGAGGAGGAGCACTCAGCACAAACATCACTCCAAATGCCATTCCTGATTAGCATTGTTAAAGCACCTATGTCATACCACACCTGTGATATACCCCTGGACCTTTGATGATATTTCCATGAGAATGAACACCATGGCATTTTCAAAGACCATGCTGAGGTTTATAGATGATCAGACATCTGTTTCACTTAAATTATTTGTAAAATATCAGACATATTCTGGTCCATCAATCTATAGTAACCTATTACTGTGACTGAGATTAAAATTGTAAATAGCCCAGGGTTTTCCTTCTGTTTTTATCTTTTTTCCTATTTCCCACTTTCATACACAGTCCCTTAAATTGTTGAATCGGAAAAAGAGGGAAATAATACCTACACTTTGACATTCCAAACTCAGCTTCCATCATTTTAGTTTTATTGTATCTTAAAACAATTTAACTTTCACTTGTAACCTGGTAAGATGTGGTTGTTTGGTAGTACCTTGGAGCATTAGGTTGCTAGTTTGCAAGGACATGAACATTTGCAATAGCCTACTGTAGCAGTGGCTAATAATTGTGGTTACAGAAATTAATGAGTAAAGAATGGACAGAAAGAATAAAATGAAGGAAAACAATCATTTAACAGTTACAAAATTACTCAAGCAGGGTTCATATTTTAAAATCAGACATATTGTAATACTTAGTGAACCCTGTATATATCTTTTGTTCCATTGATCATGTACTAGATATTCATTTGGTTTTGCGGAATGATACCAAAGAGCATGTGTCTGGGATGATTAGACCACATGAAAGGTTACTGTCATGAATTTGACTGAAATACTTTATTTAAGAAAACATTTAAATTTTATTGTATATCAACCAGAGAATATCCCTAATTCTAAATGACTTTGTTCCAAAAGGGCATGGAAGATTCACCCTATAAACATTTCTTTAAAAACTTATTGTAAAATTAAAACCTAAGTTCTCCTCATGGAATTAAATCTAAAGACACATAAAACATTGATTATGTAGTTTCTCCAACTTGGTAGTTCACAAAGAATCACCTGGATTTGTGTTCAAATGCATGTTCCTAGTGCACTTCCATTTCTTTGGAAAGAAGGATCAAGAATTTGCATTTCAAACAAGCTCACAATTGGCACTGATGCTGATGATCGCATATGCAAAAACCTGAGTAAAAATGTCATATGCTATATAGTTTATCAAAATTTTACAAATGTTTTTCAATATCATGTCTGAGAACAATCAATTCTTAGTAGCCAGCAAGTCAATTTTGATATAAAATTCTCTATGAAAACAGAATATTTACTCCATGGTCAATTGTAAACATGTAAACATGTAGAATTTGTTGGAACATAAGAGCACAAAGGAAGTAGATTGAATTCTCAATCATAAGCACCCAGTTATTGTGTGAGATATATGGCACTAAACTCCCAGAATCACTGTATATTTGAGAACAGTTTTATCATAGAATATCCCCAATTTACTGAATTTCAGTCAATGTTTGCCTTTAGTGTATGACTTCAACTATCCTAAAGAGGTGGAATAAGGTAAAATGTTTTAAAGAATGATCTGTAACAAACACACATGAGATCAGTAACGACTCAAATTCTGTCATGTTGGTTAGTATTTATTACAGAACAGATAAAATATTGGGAAATGGTAACTAATATTATTGGCATAAATCTTGGAAGTCCATTTGTTGAAACAGAGTTCATGATGTTCTGTTACAACAATTTTCATCATTTCAATCATTTCTGTGTTCAGTTCCCTCCAGAGTGCGTTTCCCACTGTCTTCTCCCTCAAGTTTCCACTAAAGGGATTAACCTTTCACGGGTCCATTTGTCTCCTGGTCACTTGATTTTCATGAACTTCTATTGTAAAATTACATTGTTAAATTGATGATAGAATCCCTAGAGACAGATTTTGGGCATTATCTAGAGTTTCCTTCCCATAGCGACCTCATGCTGACATTATTTAGGAAAACAAAGGTGGTATTTCAGTGCATTTAAATATACCAGCCCTCTAGGGGACACATCATCTCTTCAGCTCAGCTTGTGCTCAGCTCCTCTGACTCTTGAGTCTCATCTTACATACAGGTAATATATTTATGCACAATCTTAAATGAGGTCTCAGTTAAATCTTATCATACTAAAATCAAATTTAAAAATTTATTAACATGTATGTCATTTACTGATAAGATTTCACAAAGAAGCAATTAAGGATCTGATGATTCCATGTCAGGTTCTGTAGGTGAGTTCAGGGTCTCGCTTCCTCTGAGCTGACTTCAGCAATCATTGTACAAAGTGAATGATGTGGAATGAGAACCTGTATGTCCCTTTCCCTGTTTGGTAATTCACCCAGAGCCTCCCTATTTTCTTCACTAGATGTAGAATATTCACTTTTTCAATATAACTTTGATATATACATCAGATGGTAGCTTCAAAGTTGATAGGAAAATAATGTAAGTTCTCCTTTTTTAAATTGATGTGTTTGTGTCCATGTTTAAGTAATATTTTCAGTTAGTTTATTAACATCAGTGAACAATTTCCATCAGCTTCACATAGCCCTTTTCTACTTTGAAACAGATGTGTCACTCTTTAAAATGAACACTACTTAACAGATTTCTCTATGGTATGAATTTGTTTTCTTTATGTTTTCTATTTCTTTTGTATTTTCCAGGAAATAATCTTTGTAACATTTCACATTTTTATCATTGTGTTCTTTGGGAAACACATTCTCAAACTCCTTAAATATAAATGTATGCATCAACTTATATCTACCCTTTGTATATATCTGTATATC